>NW_028258501.1:21075-368926 GCF_053883595.1 Heterocephalus glaber | reverse complement strand
CCACCTGGAAGCCCCTTGAGTGCCTCCTCTGCAGGAAAGGGCTCTGCTGTTCTCCCCTCCTGTCCCCATCCCTGGAGAGCCATGCTCACTGCAGTGACTCCCCTGCGCTGCATTTTGTTTTCCCAGGAGTTAATGATTGTCCCCCGGGCTGCTGCTGGCTTGGCTTCCCACACACTTATCACTGGTTCGGCCCTGCACTCTCCTCCGGGATGCAAATGCACCGGGCATGCGCTGCTCCCCTCTCTGGGGCTACATGCAGGCCGTATCTGTATCCAGGGCCCCTGCCCCTTTGATGTCCCAGCCCTGGACGTGGTGTGCGGCCGGCGGTCCTTTGCTTCTCCTTTTTTAATGTCTTGCTGTGTGAAGCTGGCCAGGCTTTAGGAGCCTCAGGATTTGGCGTGACCTTGAGTGGCCCCTCCCCTCGCTCGCTGTGGGTTGGGGCTGCAGTTACTCATTAACCCTTTACCGATTCACCATTCACCGCAGACGTTTGTTTAGCAGGGAAAAGGTCAAACACAAACAAAAGTAAAGAGTAGTTAATGAAGTCCTGAGGATCGATCAGCCTGCAGCCAAGATTCTCAACGGTTTACCCCCAGTTTTCATTTAGTCCCGTCCTTTCTGCCCCTAGAGAATCTTCGCAAACTTGCTCTTTGGAGTTCATTAGAGAAAAGCAAGTCCCACAGCCCAGGCATCCTGCCAACAAGGCAACCCAAGCAGGTGACTGTTCCTCAGCGCCAAGGCCCTGTGGCCCTCTGCACAGATGTGCTGTGGCCAGACCCAGAGCCTTGGGGTGCTGGCCACGCTGCCACGTCTGTGTTTTATAAGAAACTGGCAAACTGTTCCCCACCGTGGTCAGCCCATTCCCTGTCCTACAGCACGGATGCAGAGCGGTGTCCCCACATCCCTTCTTGCCCTCATTGTGTCCCTGAGTGCCTGGTTCTGTGTCCCCAGCCACTCACAGAGCCTCCTTAGTCTTTTGTCCTTGTCCTCTTTCTTTTCTTTTTTTCTTCTCTCTCTCCCTCCCTCTCTCTGGTTTTTTTTGAGACAGTATCTCACTATGCAGCTCAGGCTGGCCTCAGACTCGGTGATCTTCCTGCCTCAGCTTCCCAAGTACTGGGATGACAGTTATGCAGCACTTATGCCCAGCTAAAAGATGAACTTTTGGTTGTGGAACGATTTTAGTTCTGACGCCTACAGCACTTTTTGCGTGGCACACTTTAAATCCCTTCCACATACACATGGGTCCCCAGTGCCAGCGAGGGACTGGTCACACCTCACAGCTGTCTCTTAACATCGCCTGGCCCCAGAGGCTGCAGGTGCAAGGCCACAACAGCATCTCCCTTCCAGGGCTCCCAGCAACCCTACCCAGAACCTCGGCATCCAGATCCACTGTTTGGGCTTCCGAATGGGGGGATTTCAGAGTCTAGCGTTCTTGTTGAATTTCCTGGTTGGAATTCTGGGTGGAAGACGCTTCCCTCACTTGCTACTTGGTTACCAGGGATGCCGGGAAAGCCAGCCAGGCCCCCTGTGCCTTCTGCCTACTTCTCGGCCTTCAAGAGGTTGGGCTAGCGCTCAAGTCACCCACCGGCAGGTGAGCGGCCGTTTCTGGGGTTGCTGGGGTTTGCTGCCCTTCCAGTAGCTTCCAGGTGCTCTGCCATTGTTCCCAGCAGAAGTGCCAGCTCACCCTCAGATACACCCTGTCTCACCCCTTTCTGATTTGAGGGGCCCCTTTGGTCTTTTTGATTTCGTCACATTATGGAAACCATTTTTGATAAAACGGTGTGTACAAACTCATATACCCATTTTTATTTATTATTTTTATTTATTTATTTTTTTGGTACCAGGGATCGAACTCAGGTCCTTGCGCTTGTGCAGCAGGTGGCGAAACCACTGAGCTACATCTCTGGCCCCATATACCCATTTTTATTCCAGAAAGAGCACGCTGCTCAGGGCTTAGCTTGGGCTGTCCACCCTGTGCTGGCGCCACCAGACATCATTCCTGGCTGCTCTGTCCCCCACTTAGGTGCGACAGTCACCTCTTCTTCAGGCTCCTTGGACGCAGAAAGCCCTGATCTTGAGCCAGCCCACAATCTCAGGAATGTAGAAGTCACTTCTGAGTCCCTCTTCATCGAGTGTGGCCATGCAACTGATATGATTCAACTGGAAGTCTGGGCTAGCACCTTCTTGGAAACTGCTTTCAGAGGGCTGTTACTAGCCAGGTGTGGTGGCTCATGCTTGCAGTACCAGCACTCAGGAGGCAGAGGCAAGAGGATTACTGTGAGTTCCAGGGCAGCCTGGGCAACACAGTAAGTTCAAGTCCAGCCTGGACTACATAGAGAGACCCTGTCTTACACCCCCTCCCAAAATAAAGATGCTGGTACTCTCCTTATTTCTCTGGTTCCCCCTTCCCCTGTCTCTTTCTTCACCACCATTCTGGAATGATGGCTGGAGCTGTGGCTGCCATCTTGGGTCAAGAGAATGGAGGCCACACCTTAGGGATTATGGTGTGGTGAGCTAGAAGGACCCTTGATCCCTAATGACTTCATGGAATGTCTAAAGTGGCTCTGAAGGTTTTACCTCTGTCATCCATGCAGCCGAACCTAATCCTAATTGATAGAAGAGAAAACAAAACAGACAGGACCCGTTATCATCTGGGCCAGGAGGACAGTCACTCAATGACACATGGAGAAGTGAATGTACAAAAACATCTATGAACAAAACCACAAAGTCACTGTGAACAAGAAAACAGAGAGAGGGAGAGAGAGAGAGAGAGAGAGAGACAGAGTCATTTTGGGTGAACATATCCATATTCCTGCCATCAGAAAGCCCCAGGAAAGAAGGTGTTTTTGTGTTAAATGAAATATTTTCAAATCATCTTTTTAAATACACTGAGGAGATGACAAAAGGCGAGGGTTTCCAAGTACAGAATTAAATCAAAGCAGGAGCTCTGAGGAGCTGTGCGCGACCTCCAACTGCGGTCTTCGAGGCCCCTCCCCACTCTGCTGGAAGAGGGGCCCATGACAGGTGATGTCCTCACAGGCTCCAGTCCTCCAGGACTCCGAACCTGGAAGGGGAGCGGGGAGGAACAAGGTCTACTCTGAGTATTTGCTCCCCAAGGCGGCATCAGATCTCCATACACCAAGGGCTCCCCAGACTGAGAATTTCACTGAAAGTGTCAGAAGGTGGTCCACATCTTCCCTGGAGGAGCCTGGTGAGGTGGCACATGCCTGTCGTGCCCAGCCCTCGGGAGGCCAAGGCAGGAGGGTCACCATGAGTTCAAGGCCAGGCTGGACGACACAGCGAGACTCTGCCTGAAAAAAACACAAACAAAAACAAAATCTTCTCCAGAGGGACCCATCTGCAGCAGGGTCTCGGGCAGTCCTAATATGAAGTTGTGAGAAGAAAGAAAAGCCAATCCAAAAATTCCAGCAGGCAAGTGGAAAAGGAAACAACCCCGCAAGTGAGTGCCTGCGGAATCCACCTCCCACAGGTTGCAAATGTGGGGCTGGTGGGTTGGGGCAGCAGGTCTGTATGTTTCTGTGTTTGGGGAAATCAAGGGAAGCGTGGGAAGCATCACTCTCGAAAATCAAGCAAGCATGCACCAAAATGAACCCAGTGATACTTCTAAAAATGAAAAGCAAAATAATTGATTTTTAGCATTCAGTGAAGGACTCTCACTTGTGGTAATGATAAATTTGCAATTCATTTGTACCTCCTAACGAGGACAATTAGAAAAGCTGAAGAAGTGGGGTGTGATGCTGCACATCTGTAACTCCAGCACTAGGGAGTCTGAGGCAGGAGGATTGCCGTGAGTTCAAGGCCAGCCTGGACTACATAGTGAGACCCTGTCTTAAAACAACACAAAAATAAATAAATCACTACCACAACAAAACGCCATGAGATATCACTCCATAGCGATAAAGAAGACAGACAGTAACAAGTCCTGGGGAGCAGTTCACGGAGAGCTGTCTATCCAACAGGTGAGTTGCATGGACATGATATGTGGATTAGAGCTCCAAAGAGCTGTTTTAAAAAGAACCCCTCCCAGTGCTTGGGAGGCTGACCTGGAGGATTGATGTGAGTTGAGGCCAGCCTGAACTACATAGCGAAACCCTGTCTCCAAAAAAGAAAAAAGAAAAAACCTGTTCTATATGCTTGTTCTGCTTCCCTATATGTTGGCATTTTATTACATTTGCTTTATTCTTATCTCTGTGTATCTACACACACACACACTTCTTGAAATCTTTGTTTGTTTGTTTTGAGACGGGGTCACTACATAGCCCAGGCTGGCCTTGAACTGGCAGCGATCCTCCCGCCTCAGCCTCCCAGGTGCTGGGATGACAGGTGTGCACCACCACACCCAGCTTCCTCAGTGGACTTTCACCCACTAGTTTTTCCATGTATTGATTACTTTTGTTGGAATCAATCATTATTCTAATGGTTGCCAAGTGGCAGTTCTCCCCCTCCATCCTTCTTTCTCGTTATTCTTTGGCCTTTGGCTGTGAGGAAGTGCCTCCTCCCTCATTTGCTTTTTACTGGGGTGGAATTGCGGTCCTGTACTTTCTGAAGATCAATATGTTCCAGGCTCATCTTGATTTCCTTGCTGTCACTCCTGGAACCAGCTGGCTCTCCAGGACCCCGGTGTGCTCTGAGTTGCGCACCTGCCTGGTACATCGCATGGGCTGTGCTCACCCCAGAGGCGTCTGCAGGTCAGATGCCCTTGGCTTTCAGCTATGTCAAGGGTGTGGGTTTTGTGTGGTTTCCCTTGCATTTTTTAAAAACTAAATTAATAATTTAAATTTTATATGGAATTCTTTTCTTATTTTGGGTATAATTCGGTACTACACTTAGTAATTTGAACCTGAAGCTCAGCCGTTAATGTTGTCTAGGAATTCATTTCCCTGTTTACTTCCTTTTCCCCAAATGTCCTGTGTATTCTAGATGTCGCTACTGAAGATCCCCTTGCTGTTTAAAAATTGATTTCCAAATGACTGAAATGTATAATACCCTTTTTTTTGGGGGGGAACCAGGGATTGAACTCGGGTCCTTGTGCTTGCTAGGCAGGTGGCGGAACCACTGAGCTAAATCCCTGGCCCCTGAAATGTATAATAGATACTGTGAAATGGAAAGAAAATGCTCACATGGGAAGGGGAGCAAGGGAGGCGGGAGGGGGAAAGGAAGGCAGGGACAAGAAAACAGTGAAAGTAGAAGGACAAACTGGAAACCGCTTTTGTACACAGAGAGGGCAGGGGCTTGAGGGGGATGGGAGAAAAGAGGTGGGAGGGGCCAGGTAGAGGTGCAAATTCCCTAGGATGAGTGTTCGCACTATGTGTGCCTAAAGTGCGCAGTACATGTTTTGCTATGAAAAAATTGATTTCCAGCCAGGTGTGGTGGTGCATGCCTGTCATCCTAGCCGGCTGAGGCAGGAGGAGCATGTCTAGTTCAAGGCCAGCCTGAATTACAGAGTGAGACCCTGCCTCAAAGAAAAAAAATATCGATTTCTGTTTGGATGCTGTGTTGAGAATTTCAGATTTACTTGGTTGCCATTACCAAGGCTGCCCAGACTACTCCAAAAAGATCAGTGTTTGGAACATCCAGCTCTTCCCATGTAGTTTATAGATTGAATGGTGTTTCGCAAGTGGAGCTCAGTGATTTCTATGCCATGAAGCAGGAGGCAGTGGAGAAGAAGCCCTGCAGAGAAAGAGACCTGACAGGTGTGGAGAATTGCTCGATGACAGAACGGGCGTTGCGGGCCAGTGCGGAACCACCAGAAAGCTCAGCACTACGAAGCAGCATAAGGACTGGGACAATGAGCTTGGTGTAGTGATGCACGCCTGTCATCCCAGCACTCAGGAGGCTGAGGCGGAAGGATCACAGGGAGCTTGAGGCCAGCCTGGGCCACATCGTGAGACACTGTCTCAAAAATATATATATATATATATAGTTAATAAAGACAATTATTTTGAGACAAGGTCTCATTGCATAGGTCAGGCTGGCCTTGAACTCACTGTGCAGCCCAGGCTGGCCTTGCACTCGCAGTGATCCTCCTGCCTTGGCCTTCCAAGTGCTGGGATGACAGGCCTGCGGCACCATGCTTGGCTCTACGGTTCGTATAGAGCTCTGCTGCCAGGAGGGAAGGGGATGTAAGAAGAATGAAGATGTGTCATGCCCACTACGAGTGTGATCCTCTTGTAATGCAAATGCACACTCACAAAAAGGAAGAAACAAAAAGAGAAGCAAAGAGAATTCTGTTGGATTATATGTGAGGAGGCAAATGAGCCTGTTGTAGCTGAGAGACCTTGAAGGTCTTCCCGGTACTGGTGACGCCTCATAGCAGGTGGGGGGAGAAGCGGGGAGGGGGGCCCAGACCGGTCCCTGTCCCTACGGTCTCCGTGCATGTGTCAAGCGTTGAGGTGCCTCAGTGGCACACGCCAAGTGCTCCCCTTCCATCGGTCACTTCTGGTCTCCTTGGGACTTCGCTCCTCCTGATCACACGGGGCACAGCAGTGGCACTTGGGGAGCCTGTTCCAGGCCCCTTGAGGTCCTGCCTGGCCGGAGGAGAGACTCAAGGTGAGGTCCACCCCAGCTCAGGAGCCAGTGCAGGTCACCTCCAGGCCTGGATCTGGGATTCAAATGAAGGCGTATATTTCTACCTTTTATTCCAGCAGCAGCTCAGGCTTAATCAGGTCTCTAGTGATCAATTTGCCTGATTTAAAAAATTAAGCGTTTGGAAACCGATTCACCAAAGGCCCTTGTGCATCTCTGAATTTCCCAGGATTGAGTCTCAGCTGAAGAAGTAGGTTGAAGGCCCTGGGCATCCTTTGCAGTCTTTTTCTTCCTTCAGGAACAGATTTTCCAGTTGCAAAGGCCCACCAGCCTGCCACACCGCAGCCTTTGGCCTAGAGTTGGCTGGCTGTTGGGCCCCTCTGGCCCAGGGCAACTGAAGCAGCCACCACAGGTCGGGTGGTGTCAGGTGACAACGGGAGGGAGCCCAGAGTGAGGCAGGACACACAAAATGAAGGACAAAATACCTTGCCGGAATGTATGCGTTCCCAGGCCAAAGCAACCTTCAGAGAAGCTTCATACCACAGGCAAGGAAGTACTCAAATAGTCTAGGCTCAAGAGAATAGAGAAGGCCGGGGCTAAGAGGTCTCAGGTTTGTGACTATGGTCAGGGAGGCAGAGGAGTGGGTGACTCACTAATATACACTGAGCCTCGGGCTGCCTGTGGAGGGCCACCTTGTGCTATCAAGCGACAAAGACCTGGGAGGAAATAAGGTCCCAACACAGAGACAGACACAAGCTGCGGTGGCCTGCTTGGCCTGTGGCTTCCAAGTGCATCTCTGCCGCCTATCTCAGTGGCCTGGGCCCTCCGAGGCCTGGGCGTGGACAGCTCCAGCCAGATCCTGTGGGAATCCTGCTCTCTCAGCACTGCCTGCCCTCCCCAAGGCTGTGTCACCCTGATTCACTCCATGCCCCATGCGAGAGGCCAGTGCAGAGTGTCACCTGAGGATGGCCTTTGAGAGCCGGGTGTGGGTCCCCAAGGATGGGGGTGCACATTACCCATCTGTCCTGACAGCACACAGCAGGGTCCCCTGAGAAGGCCTGGGCCATAGACACTGGTGTGACCCAAAGAAGACAGGGCTGCTGGTGCTGAGGGTCTTTGGCAAGGAGGGACTGCGGCCACCCTGGGAAAGGTGTGACCCCACCCTCGACCTTGGGAGGAGAGGAGCCTGCCTGCCCTGGCCTGACAAAGGGAAGGGGAGGGGAGGGAGGGACAGAGGTCAGGGCAGCCGGTCTCCAGTCCGGTCCGTTCAGGCCCCGGATGGGGAGGGCAAGCTTCCAGGGGCCCATGAGCCTGGGCTGAATGTTAATCACTCAGAGGGACCCAGCAGGTTAATGGGCAGGTGTGGGGGAGGTGCGAAGCACATGGGGACCGCACAAACAACTCCCGTCATGAGGTCCACTAGCAGAGGAGCTCTGGAATGGGCCGCCAGCCCACGTGTGTTCCCCATCCAGGCTCTGGTGGCCCAGCTCCATCCCCTCCAGAAGGGGCAGTGAGCAAGGACAGGGGCCCTCTCTTTTCCAGAGGGAGCCGGGTTGGCCCATGGCCCTTTGACCCCAGGACACATTTCTCACTGAGTGGGAGGCGGGGTGGGGATAGATCCGGTGGACAGAAACCACTGGGTGGAGAGGGGCTCCCTTGGTACAACCAAGATCAGCCTGAGGGTTTGGGGGCCTGGTGGGCTCAGATTCTGGGGTGCAGGAGTGGGTAGGCCCACTGTGAGTCCTTGAACCCTCAGGACAAACACGCCCAACAGGGACACGGCAGCTGCTGAGCTCAGCCCTCTGGGCCATTTTCTAGGCTCCTCAGTGCTTATGTGGGGCTGGCTCAGGACCTCCAGAGAAAATTGGAGCCAGCTGTGGTGGCCAATGCCTGCCATCTGAGGCAGGAGGCTCATGTTGAGTTGGAGGCCAGCCTGCGCTAGTGAGTTCAAGAGCAGCATAAAGTACATAGTGAGACCCTGTCTCAAAAAATCAACAACTCCCCCCAGAAGAAAATGGCCGTTTGCTAGACTTTTCTGGCCAGAGGGAAGTTGGGCTCCCCAGTTCCGAAAATGCCTGTGCTCAAAACCAACTGCCAGCTCTGGCTGAGCAACGTGGGTTGGCTCTGGCTTTGTGGATTTCTCTGCAGCCTCTCTTCACACCTTGTCATCTAAGCTCAAGAACACGTGCTGCCTGCCCATTGCCTCCCTGACCCAGGGGCAACGGGACCAGGGTGTTCACCACCCTCTTTCCTGGCCATCTGCACACCTAGCCACCACCAGTGGCCCCTGGCAGAAAATGGCTTCTGCGCAAAGAGCTGCCTGGTAGCTAAGTGGAAACCATGGCAACAGGAAGCAGGGAGGATATTCCTGTCACCCCGCAGAAAGGGCAGCCTATTTCTGGGACCTGAGCCCAGTTATTCACTAGTTGTGTATTTCGCTGTGAATTTCAATTCTGGAGAGAGGCTGGAGGGGCGAGTGTTGGGTCCGAGGGTGGGGGCGGGTGGACAAGTGACCTGCTTTCCTCCCTGTCGCCGAAAAAGATTCAACTCCTGGCTCCAACTGTCAAAGCTGTTCCCGCTGCCACATGGGCGTCCAGGGCCAATCTGACCCCTTTCCAGCCAGAGCAGGTGCTGGTGGCTGTTCCGGGGCTGACTGGGCGTGCAGAGCCAGGGCCCCTGGACGTCCCCCTACTGCCTGGCCTCTGCTTCCCTGGCTCCTGCATAGGGGACCTTTCCGGCCCCCAGGCCAGGGGGCTGCTTAGGGGGTCACCTCAGTTCGCGCGCGCGCGTGCATGCAGAGAGCAACGCTCCGGTGAGTCAGCAAGCTCATCTGAGCCTGTGCTGAGCACGCTCCACCGTGCGTGCACACGTGCACCTGCTCATGCACGCACACGCACACGCACACACTTCCGAGGGGCGGCTTTTGGCGTAGACGACTCTGCCCCCTAGCGGTGGGCTGCGGCAGCACGCGGGGTCCCACGACTCGCTGCGGGGGGGCGGTGCGCGAAAGGGGACAGAAGAGGGGACCAAGGTCCTGGAGATGCTGGGTCTGAGGAGAAAGCCTCGGACCAGGCTTGGGGTGGAAAATTGCAGGGGACCCCAAAGCCTCGGCCCCTTGGCCCTCCTCTCCTTGCCCACCCTGGGGTTCTACACCCCCAGTAGCTTTGTGGCAGAATTTCGGCCTCCATGATGTCTGATGTCAGGCCTGTGAACAGGTTACCTTGCTTGGCCAAAAGGACTTTGTGGAGGACATGATGGCACCGCTCACTTGATCCTAACGTCTCGCCAGCTGGGCCACTGGAATCTGTGTGGCCTGTGCTCTGGAACCCTTTACCTTGGAGGCTAGAGTTACCACAGGGCAGGAACAATTGAGCAACTCCTATCGGGTTTCATTGCAAAATACTTTCACTGATACGTAGTTCCCGTACCATACCTGTGCAATTCAACCGTTTTTAGACTATTCGCAGTTGTGCAACCATCACCACTATCAGTATCTTTATCACTCTCAGAGAAACGCTGTGTGCTCCGAGCCTCACTTCCCTTCCACCCCTCCCCTGGTCATTTCTGTCTCTGGATTTATCTTGCCTGATCTTTCACATAAATCGAATCACAATGGCCTATTGCATGAGTCTTTGGAGAAAGACCTACTCAGAGCCTTTGCCTTTTTTTTTTTCAGTACGGGGGACGGAACTCAGGATTGAACTCAGGACCTTGAGCTTGCAAGGCAGGTGCGGTGCCACTGAGCTACATCCCCGGCCCATACTTACTGGTATTCTTTGAGGCAAAGAACTACTTGATTTTTATTTATTTTTTTTTGGTACCAGGGATCGAACTCGGGTGCTGGCGCTTGCGAAGCAGGCGGCGAAACCACTGAGCTAAATGCCCAGCCCAAGAACTACTTGATTTTGAAGCCCGACTTAATGATTTTTCTTCTGTCATTTGGTATCATATCTGAGAAATCATTGTCTCATCCAGTGTTGTGAAGGTTTAAGCCTGCTTTCTTTGGAGAGTTTTATATTTTGAGCTCCTACGTATAGGTCATGATCCATTTTTTGGACACAGTGTGAGGTAAAGCAAAGATCCGACTACATTCTTCCATCTGTGGCTGTTCATTTGTCCTCGAGCTGTTTGTTAGAGAGACGATTCTCTCTCCCCTTCAGCAATCTTGGCGCGCCTTGTCAGAATCAATTGACCATAGACATATGGGTTTCTTCCTGCACTCTTGATTCTTTTTTTGGTACCGGGGATCGAACTCGGGACCTTGGGCTTGGGAGGCAGGTGGTGGCACCACTGAGTTAAATCCCTGGTTCCCTGGACTCTTGATTCTATTTCATTGATCTATGTCTGTGGTAAGTTTCAGAATCAAGAATCATTGAGTCCTTCAACTGTTCTCTTTCAAGATTGTTTTGGCTATTTGGGTTTTGAGCACTTCCATATGAATTTTAGCATAAGCTTGTCCATTTCTGCAAAATGTTGGGTAGATTTTGACAGGGATTGCACTGAATTTGTAGATCAAGTGAGGGAGTACTGCCATCCTAACAGTATTGCGTGTTTTGATCCATGAATATGGGATTTCTTTTCATTTAGGTAGATCTTTCATAACTTTCAATAATATATTGAATGTATCTTGGCCTTCTTTTAAAAGATTTATTTCTAAGTTTTTTTTGTTTTTGTTTTTGAGACGGGGTTCCGCTGTGTAGTCCAGGCTAGTCTTGAATTCAGTATGTAGCACAGGCTGCCCTCAAACTCATGGCAATCCTCCTGCCTCAGCCTCCCAAGTGCTGGGATTACAGGTGTGCACCACCACACCTGGCTGTATGTCTTCTTAATTTCATTTGTTGTTCACTGTAAAGTGATGCAATTGATCTTGTAACCTGCAACTTGGCCAAACTCGTTTATTATCTTGACTAGGCTTTTTTGTATACTCCTTGGGATTTTCTGTATACAAGATTGTGCCATCTGCAATACAGAGTTTTGTGTCTCCCTTTCTAGCCCGGATGTGTTATATTATTTATTTGCTTGCCTTCAGCCTAACATTGTGGCTCTTCTGCCAGTTGCCACTGAGCTGTTACACACAGGCTTCTGCAGCTATGTCTCGGCTGTTACCTAGGGAAGCAGGTGAGGGGCAGGAAGCAGAGAGGCGGAGCCCTGTGGGGGCTGGGGGTGCAGGGGAGAGAGGGGCCTGCAAGGAAGGGGGAACCGGTGAGTCCTCCCTTTCTAGCTTCGATGCGGGCTGTCTGTGATAGCAGGTAGAATGCCGAGGCGCAGCCAAAACCTTCCCTTCAGAGCCGGTGAGCTGGGCAGGTCTCAGGTGACCACAGGTCTGATTTCTTCATGGGCTCCTGTCCACCACTTTACTTGGGAGAAGGTTCTGTGCTGATGGCCCTGGGACAGACGTGGAGCACAGAGACTGGAGTGATGGGGCCACCAGCTGGGGGACGCCCGGAGCCCCCAGGAGTTGGGAACCTGAGTGGGGGTGCCGCCCTGCCCATGCCTTGACTGCAGGGTTCTGGCCTCCAGACTGAGAGAGCAATGATTTTTTTGGTTTGGGTTTTTTTCTGGTAGTAGGGAGTGAACCCAGGGCTACATCCCCAGCCCCCCTCTCTCTCTTTGTTTTTTTTGGTACCGGGGATCAAACTCGGGGCCTGGCACTTTCCAGGCATGTGGCAGCACCACTGAGCTAAATCCTTGCCACCCCCTCTTTTTGAAACTTTTAATTTTGAGATAGGGTCTTGCTAAATTGCTTAGCTGCCCAGGCTGGGCTGGAACTTACCATCCTCCTACCTCAGCTTCCCAGAGTGCCAAGATCACAGGCGTGACCACCATGCCTGGCTCATGCTGTTTGAGCCACCAAATTTATACCTTCCTGTGCTTCATTTCCAGATGCACGAAAGTCACACAAACCCCTGCATGAAGATAGTACACTTTGGGCTGCGTCAACGTGTACAAATTCCCCTATACACAGCCCTTGCCTCTTTGCTGGCCATTTGTTCCGGTGCGGCTGTGCCCTGGCCCTTGTCCCTCCACTCGGGGGCAGCCCCTCTGAGTCTCGCTTCCGTGGGCACCGCCTGCTGTCCCTCTAGCTTGGGAGTGGGCTGGTCTCCTAGCCTCCAGGACCTGGGTGTCACATCAAGGTGTTTCTGGGTCCCAGGGCCTGTCAGCATGCTGTTTCGGATGGAGTGGCCCCGAGCGCTGTTCTGGGGGACTGTCTGGCCTGGAGCCAGAGAGCTGGTGTATCCTGGGAGAGACAGTTTTCTGGGCTTGCTGTGCCCCAGCTAGAGGGTCCTAGCAAGAACAGTAGCTGTGGGGGCAGTCACCATGGGGTTGAGGGACAATAGCTTCCGAGAGGTCTCTCTATTGGAGGAGCCACCGTGGCACCCTGCCAGTTGCTAAGCACCTGTTGGAATGGGTCGAGCCAAGTTATCCCAGGCAATGCCTCCCACACCTGGGACTCCACCTCCAACCCCCACTGCAGCTCCCTCCCCAAGGGGCCCTGTGCAGTGATCCTTGTTTCAGGACTTCGAGGGTACCCCCACAGGTCCCCTGTACCCCCTTCCTTGCCATCAAGCTGCCCTGGGCCACCAGTGTCAGCGCCCACCTGCAGCTGTCATCCAGCCTGAGCCATGTGTCTGCAGGTCTCCCTTGGGCTTCTGAGAACCGGCAGACTCTGGGCAGCCTGCCTGCCTGCTGCCCATCCCTCTGGCCAGGCTGTAGCCATTCCCTAGGAGAAAGCTGTGTCCTTGATGACATGATCGCATTGGCTGGTTTTCAAAAGGCACTCCTGAAATCCCAGAACTCTGGGAGGCTGAGGCAGGAGTATTGAAAGTTCCAGTCCAGCCAGGGCAATTTACTGAGAATTTGTCTCAAAATAAATAAATAATGATAACAATAACAATAAACGCTGGGAATGTAGCTCAATGAGAATACCCTGGTTCTATTTCTAGTATCACAAAAATAAATAAAAAAGCTGTATTTAGGTATAATTCACATATCATCCAATTCATCTATTTAAACCATACAATTCAATGGTTTATATATATTTTAAACATTTTTTTGTCTTTTTGTTTTTGTTTTGAGACAGGTTCTCACTATGTAGTTCAGGTTGGCCTTGAACTCACAGGCATCTTCCTGCCTCAGCCTCTCAAGTACTGGGATGACAGGCGTGCACCACCATGCCAGGCCTGCTTTTTCAATGTATCAATATATTCAGAGTTATGTGTCTGTCACCACCATCCAGTCCAGGACATCCTCATCACTCCAAAAAGAAATGCTGTTGCTATGAGTGGTCACCCCAGCCCTGCCAGCCCCCCAGGCCCTGAATCTGGATTCACTGAGCCACATCCATGGCTGGCCCTCGTGCCACTGGCTCTTAGCTCTTTGTGTCCCTCTGGTCACGTGGGTGACTTGTGTCCGCTCACAGTGTGTGCTGGGATTTTCTCCAATCAGACAGACACAAGTCTTAGGCAGCAGAGGGAGCAAGTTCCACCCCACTGGTCCAGTGTCCCCAGCGGTGAGGAAACCTCCGCCTCCTTGCAGAAAAGGCAGCTGTGTTGCCAGGTGCCCAGCTGGTGCTGTGCTGTGGGCTCCTTGTGGCGCTAGCTTGACAAAGGTTGCTCTGTTTGGAGCGTGGGGGGCTGGGGAGGAGGGCGAGGTGGTGGCCGCGTTCCCAGCTCCAGGAGTATGGGAGGTGACAGGGGGCAGGGGCTGGGCCAGTGTGTGGTGGTCCCTCTGCAGGAACAGGACAGACCCCCGTCTGAAGTCTGGCTTGGGAGCTGTTGCCTGTCTTCCCCAAGAGGACGGGAAGTCTCCATCCCTCCAGAATGAGCTTGGGGGGGGGGGCAGGGCAGCCTCACAAGCTTGCAGCAAGGAGAATGGCGGGTCCAGGGCCTCTGCGGCTTCAGAGACACAGAGTGGCAGCAGGCAGGAGATGGGACCGGAAGGCACAGTAGAGCTGGAGAGAAGCTTTGTGAGGACACTTGGTGGCACTTGGCTGCCACCAGGCTCCTTCTGCAAAGGCCGCTGGGAAGGAGGGTGGCAGGGGTGGCGCTGGGGAAGTGGTGCCTGTGCTTTGAAGAGCAGCCAGGCTCTTCTGTGGTCCTGCCAGGGCACAGCCTTCCCTCCGCATCCAGATGCCCTGTTATGGCTTAGATCTCAAATGGCCCCCAAGTCTCCTATGTGTGGGAGACGACTGGCTCACGGGCTGCAGCACCCACGAGTGGATTCATCCACCGACGAGTTCGCGGGTGGGGGCTGGTTTGAGGGAGTCACTGGGGTGCCCGAGAAGGATCTATTCTTGTCCTCTGTTTCTCCCTGCCCTCCGCTTCCTGTCTGCCTTGGAGCAGCCGAGCATGGGCTGAAACTGTGAGCCCAAATAAACCTCTGCTTCTGGCACTTTGGCGTCGGGCGCTGTGTCTGAGCCCCGGGGGGGACCATGCAGATGACGCTGAGGGTGGCAGGGAAGTGAGGGCTCCCACAGTGGGTGTGGCCTGCCGGCAGGAGAGAAGGCACTGGCTAGAGGAGTGCTGGCGCCAAGCGGTAGCTGCGGAATCATTCACGTCTCAACCACTGCGCCAGGGCTGCTTGCCAGGAGAGAGCCCCGTGGCCCAGGGCTTTACAAATTGATGTGTTCATAGAGTCCTTCCCTTGACTCACGTTCACAGGCACCTATTGCTCAAGGAGCCCGGACTCTTCACACCACAAAAGGCCCAGGGGAAAGGAGGAGTTCACGTGGCACTGTTTAACCAGCAAGCCCCGCAGGTGCAGATGGCACTGGAGGCTGGGGCCAGAAGGCAGCACCACCGCAGTTCAGGGTGCACAGGACAGATGCACGACGTGCATGTGCCTGTGTGTAGTGTGCATGGAGGCTGGGAGGCAGCAACCTGATCTTCCAAGACCAAGGGGAAATGTGGGGTGGCTCCCAGTCCATGGACAGGCAGTTGCTAGAGTGCTCAAGGCACGACAGGGGTCAGGGGCACAGGGGCATGCATGTAGACATGTGCACACCACTGTACACACAGAGCCGATTAAGCTGCGGTGGAGGGTGTGGGACAGGAATCCCTTCAGAGAGCAATGACACTGAGCTGGGAGACCCGAGGCTGGCCAGGCAACAGGGCAACTTGACGAGGACTGGCATATCAGGCCGAACAAAGCCTTGGGCTTTCTCCTGAAAGAGAGGTGCCTGGGGCATGTTAGTTAGGGGAGCTCAGCCAGTGTCATAGGCTGAACAGAAGGTCCCCAAAAAGTGTCCATTTCTGAATCCCAGACGCTGGGATCATGACCTGATTTGGCAAAGGAATGTGGGGATGCAGCTATGAGCTTGTCCTGAGTGGACCCTAACCCAATGACAGGTGTCCTTTCGGGAGCCAGAGAAGCCAGAGTCATACACGGGAGAAAGCCAGGTGAAGATGGGGGGACTGTAGTGATGCAGCCACAAGCCAAGGGACAACTGAGGCTATAAGAAGAGCCACTTGCCTGGAAGGGCAAGGAAGGGCCAGAGGAAGCATGGCTCTGGTCACCAGCATTGCGGTGGGTGCATTTCTGTTGTCTTTTAAATTTATTTTTAGGGTTTTTACAAATATTGCTTATTTTAATGGCACTGGTACAATGTCCATTTAAAACCCAGACCCTGGGCCAGAAAGTACAACTAAAATCAAAAGGAGCAGTGTTGTGTTGTCTACACTTCTGCACTGTAGGGGACAGGGGAAGGGGACGTTACTAGAACCTCTGCAGTGAGCCCTGGTCTCCTGTGAGCCATGGCAGCACACGGCGAATTACAGGAAAGGTAGACAAATGAGACTTTGAGAAGAAGCTGAGCTTTGAGTCTGATCAGTGCTGCTCTGGGGAGCAAAGACGAAAACTCCTAGCTTACCACACCTTTTATTCAGTACATCGGGAGAAACAGATGTAACAGATAACTGGAGAGCAGTGGAATTCCTAGATCAATGAGGAACTGAGTAGATGAAGATTTTGTTCCTCCCAAGATGTCTTCAGCTGGTGTAATCTGGTCCTGGAGCATCACAGCATCACGGGATCATTGAGGTCTCAGTTGTGACCGGAGGTCAAAATGGAATTACGTCTCAACATGCCACAGCTGGCCTGTAGGCAGGAGAACCAGGCCTAATCAAATGATTTTTCCCCAAAATTATGTAGCATTGCTCCCGACATATCTCCTTTTCTTTTTGTTTTATGTGAGGGTGTTTTTAGGAAAAGTGAGCACACCCAACAATGGCTGGTCCCTATATATTGTGAGGATCTATAGTGTGTTTGACTGGCTTAGCTGTCTATAATAAGCAAAATTTCTCTTAATTGGGGCTGTAAAAGGATTAAAAATCTAATAATTTTTTTAAATAATGTTGGCTAAAAAACTTAAAACTATTGTTGAACTCAAATAAATATTATCTTCAGTTATACTTTCCTACTGGGTGTTTAAGACCAAGTTACGGTGAGACCTATATTAAATAAAATCAATCTCTTGTTATCTAACAAGGTCAATTAAGTCTCCACAGGCACTGTCTTGGAACCATGCATAGAGCCTCTTAGCTCCTCTGTCAGTGTCAGCCATCAGGATATGTCACGGCCTTGCTTGACCATGTTGCTTCCTGCGAAAGCATGGGAGATTTTTTCCTCCAGGTGACATTCCTTTGGCACACTTTTTGTTGGATCTTACAGTTTTGGTGTTCAGCAACCTCCCTGCTCAGGAGGTTGGGTGACTCACCAAAAATGCAGGATCTTGGAGAAGGTTCCTCATGACCTGGATCTTTTTGCTATTGTTGTTGACCTTGGAGGGCCAGGGCCAAAATATTGGCTGCCTTCTTAGCCCAGATACCTCTTCAGTTTTGGTCTCTAAACTTTGGTTACTGAACACTCAGAAGAGAAGATCAATTAACATTAGCATTGTAAGAGGAGTAGTGAACTCAACTATTATAATTTTACCTGGATATAAGCATTTTGGAATAAAAATATAGTTAAAAGACTGTTATTATTGCCAATCATGCTTGTTCTTGTGGTTGGATCCCTAAGTAGCTATATTTTTATAGGACGTCATCTAAGGAAAATAAATCACCCTACAAGTGTGCCTATTATCATAGGTGGCTGGAGCATAAGAGAAGGGCAAATACCTGAATCAAAACGTTATTAACATACACAATGTTAGAAGACCCATACAATTAGAGGGCATCAATACATTTTGTACACCAGAAAAGGAGCAGCAATAAATATCAGTTACATAAAACCTTATGTTCTTCAATGTAGTTTGGTACCAAAAGCATCTTTCTAATAACACTCTTTAGTTTATGCCACAGAAATTAATCTTTTGAAGATGACCAATGTAGACATATCACAATAACATTGTTAGAACTTAACCAATATAAACATTTTATAATAACATATTTAGAACTTAAACTTCAATGATAACCAATGTAATCAATTTATAATAATACATTGAGACAGTATTTGTTGCAGTGTGTCTCCCATAAGATTATGAAAATTACTAGGGGGTCCCTTCAGTGAATTAAGACCAGAATAATTATTTTCTGGGTGGCCACTTCTTTATTCACCAAAGGGAGTACCCAAGGTCTCTATTTACTTTGACAAACAACAAATAATAAAAAAAAATCTTTTAATTTTTGTAACTGCTTATTGCAATTTGTTAATTGCAAGTAGGTGACAATACACATTACTTTTGTAAGATAAATCTCGATGGCACTTTGATCAGTTAGCAACCTGGGGCAAGAAGGGCATGCCTTTAACTTAATAACATTTATGTGTAAGCCAATTTAATAATAGGTGAATATCTTTTAAGAAAAAAATTGTTTTTCAAAAGGTGAAAAGGAAAAGAGAGGAAAAAAAGTTTTGAGCTCAACTGTACAAATGGACAAACAGACGACAGACAAACAGATAAGACAATTTATTTATTTACTATTTTTGCCAGCCTGGTCCCGCTTTTTTGGTCTGCACAATGCCCGAGCGAGCGGGACACGAATGGAGATGACATGATTCTTCGGCGTAAATAAATACTTTGGCGTGAGGCGGGCCTCAGCGCGCTGGACTCTGGTCTGCCAGCTGCCTCGCGTGGACCCTGGGGCCGCCCGCCGCCCGCCCAGCATTGCGTGGAGGGGTCCGCCAGGGTCAGTGGGGACGGTGACAGCCTTGAGGATCTTGGGCCAGCAGTCGATGGTGCCCATGTACATGATGTCAGCCCCTTTCCAGCCTGACTGCAGGGTAGGAGACCACGCTGGCCATGGGCGTGACGCTCTGGGCGATCATCCAGCTGACCACGATGTGCGTGTTCTTGGGGTCGGGGAGCATCCCCTTGGTGGTGTCGTAGATGCCGAAGTAGGTGGCGCAGTAGATGATGATGCCCTGCATCGACACGTTGAAGCCCTGGTAGAGCCCGCGGATGCCGTCCGACTTGGTGATCTTCACGAGACAGTCGCCCAGGCCCTTGAACTCGCGCTCGGCGCCCGACTTGCCCATGTCGGCGGCCAGCCCGTCTGGGCAAAGTCCAGCGGGTACATGAAGCACAGGGAGGTGGCGCCGGCCACGCCCCCCCGAAGCCAGGTTGCTGGCGAAGTACTGCCAGAACTGCGTGTGCTTGTCCATGCCGCCCAGGAAGATCTGCTTGTACTTGTCCTTGAAGGCGAAATTGAGGGCTTGCGTGGGGAAGTAGCAGATGACGTTAGCCAGGTTCCCCCGCCAGGACAGCACCCCCTGCTCCTTGAGGATGCACACAATACAGTCCACCATGCCCTTGTACTGCTTCTCAGCCGTGATCTGCTTGCTGGCACGCTGGACCGGGTATCAGTGGGGTCTTCTCAGGCAGGGATTGCTGGCCTTCGGACACTGCAGCCACCCTGGCCAGGAGGGGCTCCATATAAGACAATTTATAAAACTAGAGCGTACTAAAATGTATTTGGCCAAATTGAATTATAATATCCCTTTTATGGTTTTTAGGTTTATAATTGTACATAAGACTGGTCAAACACTTTTGTAGTTAATTAACAGAGATCTCTTGAGATTAGAATCAGAAGGAATGCAAGCGCTTTTATACCTGTACATGTAAAAAGAACATCCCCCCCCTTTTTTTTCACCATAAATCTATATTTATTCTTCCTCTGGGGGCATCATCTCAATCCTGAACCCTGCTGTGGATTTGTTGGTCCTTGCTGGTGAGGTGGGTCGCTCAGGTACAGCTGGCTTGTCGCTCTCAGCTGGGGTGCTATCACCCATTCTCCAACATGTTGGTGGCTCCACCAGCGTGACCCATGGTCTCACGTTCTGGGAGGGCAGCCACGAGGTTTCATCATTATCTGTCAGGACACAGGCAAAACCTCTCCCCCAAGTTATTAAGGCAGCAGGGCCACTCCACTTACCTGTTTGGACATCTTTCCAAAGGACTTGTGGTTTCTGAGTCTTAGCCTTGGCATCTGCATGCCAATGGAGCATGGCAGGCAGTTGTGTGAAGCCTGCTATGGGATTTTAAAAATTAAGTACAAAAACAGCTAGATCTAAACAGGCTTGTGGAGGCAGCTGATTTTCTTTTGATTGTTTAAGCAATTGATGTTTGAGGGTGGCATGGGCTCTTTCTACTATGGCTTGTCCTTGTGGATTATATGGGATACCAGTTACTATGCTTAACATGCCAAATAAGAAAGAATTTTTGTATAAATTTATTAACATATGATGGACTATTGTCAGTTTTAACCTATTTTAGGCCTCCAATAAAAGGCAAATCGAGGCCGGTCAATCGGCCACAAAGAAATGTTGAAAAAGCAGCCTTGTAAATCTGTAAGTGGCCCCTTCTGGGGAATTGCCACTGGGTTTGGTAAGCCAGATTGGAACGCCTTCACGGGAATGAGGCTAGCATTAACTGCCCATAAGTCCTGAGGCCAATGCCATTTCCCTGACTTTTTTTGGAATAATAAAAATGGGTGTGCTCCAAGGGCTCATGGATGGTTTTAAGTGCCCTTTGTTAAGTTGTTCTAATATAGGTTGCTCTAAAATGGTTAGTTTCTCATGTGTTAGGGGCCACTGATTAACCCAAATGGGGTCATTCAATTTCCATTGTAAAGGCAAAGCTGCCTTGGGCAGAGAAACTTCTTCAATAGCCCCAACTAAAAATTTTTTTATCGTATTCAATTCCAAGGCGATTATTTTTCTGTTGCTGTTCTATAGGCTGCATTCCGCCCTGACGTTGCTTGCCTAATCCTATTTCCAGTTCATATCCCATTTTAGACATCATGTGTTGACCCAGTGAGGTTTCAGGGGGCAAAGTGGTCATTACATAAGACTCTCCATTCTTCCAATAAATCTCTGCCCCATAAATTTACAGGTATGGGAGCTGTATAAGGACAAATATGTCCTGACTGACCATCAGGCCCTTCATAAGGCAGGGGAATGGAGCTTTGCAAAACTTGTCAGGGGGTGCCAAGGCCTACCAGAGATGTTTTAGTTGGTTTTTTCCCCCAAGATGACGGCCAAAAACATGTGCCAATCACGGACATGTCTGCGCCCGTGTCTATCAGCCCTGTAAAGAATTTGCCATTCAATTTAATTTTGCACATGGGCCGGTTTTTTGGAAATCCTTTGGGTGAAATAAATCTCTTCTTGAGGAATTTCTGGCTGAGGATCCTCTCGGGAATTTTTAAAGCTAACATTATTTAATTTCGGTTTAGGCAAGAGCAACAATTGTGCAATATAATCTTGTTCTATTACCCAGAGTCCTGCGGAGCTAAGAGGAATGCACAATTCAGAGGTACAATCAGTATTTGTTTTTTGTTTTTTGGTACCGGGGATCGAACTTGGGACCTTGTGCTTTCGAGGCAGGCGTCAGCACCACTGAGCTAAATCCCCGGCCCCCAGAGTTACAATCAGAATCAACAATAGCCTAAATAACAGCAATGCCTTTCAAAGTTAGAGAGAATTTTCCAAGTATCAAGCCAATGGTTCCGGGGGGTGGGGGGGTCCATGAATTCCTGTGGGGACAGATACCGGAGTCTCACCTCCCAGTAGGTGAACTCTCTGAGCAGCAGGAAGATCTATTCCTGAGCTCCCCAGTGTTCCCCTGATGAGGGAAGAAATGTCCCTCCGGACACCCATGCCATCTGATTTTGTACTTGTGCACGGGTCTGAACCGGGTACCGCTGACTCAGGGGGACTGGAGCCCCCTGGCCCTGATCCCCTCTTGTTTCCCGAGCCCGGGGAAGGGCTTGATTTCCGTTTCCCAGCAGCAGTGCACCATCCCTATCATATTTGGAGCGGCAATCTTGAGCCCAGTGAGTGCCTTTTCGGCATCGAGGGCAAAGGCCAGGCGGTACCTTGTTTTCTCTGGATGCCTGACTCAGTGGCCCTGGGTCAGCTTGTAAAGCCCCTTTCATTTTGCAGTTTTTTCTGAGATGCCCCATTTCTCCACAATTAAAACATGTTAAATCACTGTGTGTACTGTGTAAATGTTGGGAGATGGCCTGAGCCATCAGAGCTGAATTGTACAAAGGAGACCCAGTATTCTGGCATGCCTTAGTATAGGCTCCAAGATCTTTAGAGGAGCGAACAGGATTTATTGCCTGTTTGTAATCCATATTAGCATTTTCATAGGCTAGCTGTAAGATCAGGATGTCGGCTGCCTGGGAATTAGAAATCTGTCTCCTAATAGTTTGTTGTAATCTTGCTACAAATTCTGTGTTAGTCTCCCCAGGCCCTTGCATGATTTGAGTAAAAGATTCCGTTGGCGCACCCTCAACTGGCACAGAAGCCCAAGCCCTTCGCAGGAGGTCCTCTAGCTGGCGGAAGAGTAACGCTGGGCAACAGGCCTGCCTGCTTAAATCCGAAAAGTCACCTGTGCCCAATAACATGTCGATAGTAACTTCTCTTGACTGAGCGTCTCCCTGAGCATTCTTATGAGCCTGTTCCCTGATTAATGAACGCAGTTCCACCTCAAAGTGGCGATACTGAGCGGGGGACAGGCTCGTTTTTGCAAGGTGAAAAACATCGTGTGGAACCAGAGAATAAGTCTGAAGTACACTGTTCAACAAACCCACTGTATAGGGGCTTTGGACGCCATTAGTTAGCACACTCTGCCTGAGGTCCTTTAGGATGTTAAAATCAAACGAGGCATGAACATACATGTCCACCTCTGAGCTGTCAGGATCAGGCAAAACTGAGACAGGAAAGCACAAAGGGTCTCCCACCGCCTGGCTCGATGTCACAGCCTTTTGCAGGGTACAGTGATAGGGAGTGGCCCCAGAAGAGGGCTTCACAAGAGGGGCAGCTAGACCTCTGTGAGATGGCTCAGGGGCTAGAGAGTTAGGGTCTTCCTCAGCACGCTGTGGGGGTGGAGCAGAAGCCGCAGTGAGATGAAAGCAAACCGGAGACGAAGCCGAACAAGGGGAAGCCTGGACAGAAGGGTGGGGGGGTGGGTTAGCCGAGGTTTCCTGATCTGACTGAGAGAATCCGAGAGCAGAGTGGACTGAGGCCCAAGTGCGGAGCGTTCGGGGGGAGAGACGATCACCCCATTGCCAGGCCTCACGGAGAACGGTACCTACACGTTCCCATGCTAGTAAGTTAGTTGTCCCTTCCTGGGGAAAAGATGGGACGTACATTTGCATGTCTTTTAACAAATCTATCACAGCACCCTTAGGTACTGGGTACATAGCTTGCTTTAACAGTGACTTAAATAATTTGGCAAAATTATGCTGCTCCGATGACAGAGACTGACCCATAGTTGTAACTCAGCAAAGATAGAAAATTACCCCCAGCTGGACACACTTACCACCAGCGTCCCTCGTCCGAGTCTGGAAATCGTCCTGGGAGATCCCTGTGTTGTCTCTTTTACTCCGAGTTTGTCTCACAGGCGAGTTCACCCCTGGATCCGATTCACATCCACGTTGGGTGCCAAATGTAGGCAACAGGGAAAGGGGACGTTACCAGAACCTCTGCAGTAAGTCCTAGTCTCCTGTGAGCCAGGGCAGCACAAGCAAGTTAACTTATTACACAGGAAAGGTAGACAAATGAGACTTTGAGAAGAAGCTGAGCTCTGGGTCTGAACAGTGCTGTTCTGGGCAGCAAAGACGAAAACCCCCAGCTTACCGCACCTTTTATTCAGTACATCGGGAGAAACAGATGTAACAGATGACTGGAGAGCAGTGGAATTCCTAGATCAATGAGGAACTGAGTAGATGAAAATTTTGTTCCTCCCAAGATGTCTTCAGCTGGTGTAATCTGGTCCTGGAGCATCACAGCATCATGGGATCATTGAGGTCTCAGTTGTGACGGGGGGCCAAAATGGAATTATGTCTCAACATGCCACAGCTGGGCTGTAGACAGGAGAACTAGGCTAACCAAATGATTTTTCCCCAAAATTATGTAGCCTTGCTCCCGACACTGCACAAGTAACTTTATATTGTTAATGAAAATTAGAACGCTGCTGGGATCTTCTGACAATTTTTTTTTTAAGTCTTCAAATGGCTTCTCTTGAGTGAAGCCAACTTTGGACTTAGTCCCTACTCTCACCACATCTGTCATCTTCACTCCAAAACTGATCTTCCTCTTCTTGTGGTCCAGGTCCTTAAATGTAAAGCTTCAAGTTAAGGAAAGATCATTTTCCCACAGTTCGGTTCTCTGAAAAACTTCTGTCTCCCACTGTAAATCATGGTCAGGAAGCAATGCAATCACAAGCCCAAGTACCAGGGCCAAGTGGAAAGTCATTAAGAACAATCACATTGGCCAGTCGTAAGCATCACAACTTGAAAATGCACAGTCCTGAAAAAGGTGGCCTTTCTGCACATGTGCATCAGTTTTAGAAAGGACACGACAAGCTAAGGGAGCCAAGGTTTGATCACTGAAACCAGGACTATGAAAATAAACAGTGATGAATACTGAGCACTGGAATTCAAGTTACCACGTTTCAGAGACGGAGGTGCCAGTTTTCATTTCCATTTAGAACACCATATTACAAAAGAAGTATTTTTTAAAAAAATAAAAGAAGATTGAAGGAACAGAAAAAAATGAAAATCTAAACCTTTACATGACTGCCTGCTCGTTCCTGATAAACTTCAGGGCATCAGTTCCCAGCTCTTTCGGAGTGTGGTCATCAGCGGTTCTCTGACCCTCACGGAGAAACTCTCTCCCTTCTCTCATCCCTGTTGTCTTTAGTTATTCGGTTTGTCCCAGCAGCCCCAGGACATTAACCCAGCTGGAAAGAGGAGAGGACTGGGGGAGCACCATGGAGGTGTGGGGGGCCGAAGAAGGGGAGAAGGCTGGACAGATGGGGAGGTAAGAGGTGGAGATTTCCAAGTCACTGTGCAGGAGGGCTTTCACCTCTCCGTAATCCCAGCGACTTCAAATCACAGCATTTGTCTGAATGTGTCAGAATGTCCTGTGTCACTGTCACTAGCTTGGGAGCCCCTTTGGTGCTCTATGTCCCTCACACTCAGCGCCCAACTTCTTGCTTGTGGAAGACACGAATGAAATATGGGATGACAAATGCATGAGTTTGATATTCAACATTCACTCCGCAAACACTTATTAAGCTCCTACTGTATGCCGGAGCTTAAATCTGTTAGATCCACACAAATACCCTTAATGCCTCCATTAGAAAAGCCCCTCTTCGCCTTCTGCACAGCATTTCCTTCGGGTCTCATCTGTATGATTGTTCGAAAATCTGGATTTGGGTTTTACAAAAATTAACGTCTCTCATTAGGGTCGACTGCTTACTCACAAGCCCGGGACCACACCTAAATCGCAAGAGGGACCTTCTGTCCCCGCCCTCAGCTAGCGCCCGGACAGCTCCCGCTGGGGCCGGGAGCAGACTTTGCGTTTCCCACGGGCGGGGCCTCCGCTCCTAGGCGCAGCCCTGGGAGTCTGAGATCCTGGTGAGTTTCCCGGAGGCGGGGCGTAAAACTCGAGGGGGCGGGCTGTTCGGCTTCCAGAGGCGAGCAGGCGCACGCAAGCCTCCCAGCGCGCCGTCGGCCTCTGCGCCTGCGCCTACGCCTGCGCCGACTCGCTCAACCGGGCCTCCTTCCATTGTGCAGCCGTGCTCACCCGGCGGGGAGGGAGGAGGGCCGGGGCGGGGCCGGGCCGGGGCGGGGCCTGCGGAGCGGGGCGGGGCCGCCGCTCCCGCCTCGAGGACCCCGGGAGCCGGCCTCGGCGCGCCGGGGGCGCTTCTCCCTCCCTGGGAGGGTCTGGGCCGTGGGGCGAGGCCTCATGGAGGCTCTGGACCCCGAGAGCTGCGGAGGCGTCTCGGCGCCTGGGGCTGATGGCCGGCCGGCGCCGGTGGAGAGGGTGCATTTCCGTGTAACGAGGTTCATCATGGAAGCAGGTAACCGCTGCCAGGGAGAGGTGGCCCCGCATGGGCAGGGAGCGCGGGCTGGGGACGCGGAGCTACTCGGGCTCACGGAGATGCCTGGGCGGAGGTGGGACACCCGGCTCAGGGCTGGGGTCTTTGCCTTCTGTTCCGAGCCCAGTAGGGCGAGGCGAGGAAGCTCTTGGGGTTTCTGTAGAAACTCCCTGTTTCCCTATTAATACCATCTCGTTCGGTGTCCTGATCACTCTGGTGTGCTCAGGTTCAGCAGTCAGCCTGAAGAAATGGCGAAGGACCATTAATCCCGGCGGTTTGTGCATTTAACTTGATTTCCAAGAATTGCAAGCCAGGTGTGGTGGCACGTGCCTGTTATCCCAACCCTCAGGAGGCTGAGGCAGGAGGATCCTTGTGAGTTTGAGCCCAGCCTGAACAACATAGCGAGACTCTGTCTCAAAAAAGTTGCAAAGTGTTTTAAGGAAGGGTAGCAGTGAAGTGGCCCCTCCATTTGCTACCATCTGTCTACTCAGAGGGTCATGTCAGCAACACCCCCTTATCTGGAATCTCCTGGAATGAGAGTCCTGATGTGTAGACCTTGACATGCTAAAAGCGCTAGGTGTCCTTTTTTTCTGGAGACAGGGTCTCGCTATGTAGCCCAGGCTGACCTCGAACTCCTGGAGGTTCCCCTGCCTCAGCCTCCCAAGTGTTGCAACTACAGGTATGTATACACACCACACCCAGCTCTTGAAGGACTTCTTGAGAAAACATACTGCATTTGCCCTTGTCCTTTGTAGGAACTATATATTGGCTCCCTGAAGATTCCCCGTCTGAATCCCTGGAACCTTTGAGTGGCATCTTATATAGCAAAAGGGACTCTGCAGATGTGAGTAAGGACCTCCAGATGCAGAGATTGTCCTAGATAACTGGGGTGGGCCCATTGTCACCATGCTTGTCCACACAGGTGAGAGGTGGGAGGAGCCACAGGCAGGCGAAGGCTGGGGGTGACAGAAGCAGGCTTAGGAGAGGAAGGAAGCCACCTCTAGGAGCTATAAAAGGAAGGGGCATGGATTCTGTTCTGGAGCCTGTGGGAGAAACCCCCTTGGTGCCTTGGCTCTGCCCCCTAAGGCTCCTTTGGTGGGAGTGTAAATGGCTGGGGTGCGCTTTCAGCCGATGATTTGTTACAGTAGCCACAGGGTACCACTCAGGTAGAAGGTGCTGACCGAAACCTGAACAATTGATTATTGGCTGCTTTCCACCTTCTGCCAGCCCATGGGATGTCATTTAACCTTGTCTGGTTAACCCTGGTCTTTGGAATTGGTTTTGGTTCTGTGACCCAGCACAGTGATTTATTTTATTTTATTTTATTTTATTTTATTTTATTTTATTTTATTTTATATTTGTTTTTTTGAGACTGGGTCTATGCAGTCCAGGCTGGCATTGAACTCACCATGTATGTAGCCCAGGCTGGCCTTGAACTCGCAGTGATTCTCCTGCCTCAGCCTGTTGAATGCTGGGAAGACAGGCGGGCGCCACCACACCGGCTCAGCGCAGTGATTCCTTGAGAACCCGTCCAGGACTGGAGTAGGGTGGGGCAAGCTCTGATCCCGGAACAGTAGCACTCTACCATGCTGTGGCTTTCGAGTCTGGCTCACTTCTCAGCATGTTGGTCTCCTTCACTGCCCTGCCTGAGGTTGCCCTAAAGTGTAGACCAGGACACCGGTGCTGGATGTAACTGGGTGTAATCCCATAACACAGCACGGAACTGCTGGCATGTGCTTGGCTCACAGGCTTTTCTCCTTCCTGCCCTGCAGGGTTTTGGCTAGGTGGGCTGGGAGCCAGGGGCCTCTAGTTCTGCACTGACTCGTGTGAAACAGACGCGTGGCAGTGGATGGTCTTTCTGGACCTGGTTCACAAACTGATAAGCCCGGGGGTGACTGACGTTGCCCACACCCTTGCTGTGGGGGTGGTGCGCTCCCTGTACCATGGCAGGACCTGGGGGCTGAGACCGGCATCTCAGGGTCCCCAGGCCTCCCGCAGGGGTACCTGGACTTGAACACCATCCTAGGGCCCTTATCAGTACCCTGGAGTCCAAGAAGTGCCTACTCTGGTCTGCATGGGGTGTGCGCCCCAGGGCCCAGCGCAGCAGGTGGGGAGGGCCAGAGTGAAGGACTCTCCTGTCTCCCCACAGGCGTCAAACTCGGGATGCACTCCATTCCCATTGCCACTGCGTGTACCATTTACCATAAATTCTTCTGCGAGATCAACGTGGACGCCTATGACCCATACCTAGTCGCCATGTCTTCCATTTATCTGGCTGGCAAAGTGGAGGAGCAGCACCTGCGGACCCGAGATATCATCAACGTGTCCTACAGGTACTGGCATCCCCAGGGCCCTGGCCTCTGGGTGCCAGGGGGCAACAGCTGGATGGCTTGACCCAGGGTGGAAGGACTGGCTGCAAAGGTGGGAAGGAGCCTGGGGTCAGGAGCCTAGGGACTGTGTGGGAGGGAAGGTTGCAAGGCCACCTGGGGAGGAGGGGTCCTGAGTGGAGGGAGCCAGGAGAGGCTACTGGGAGCTGTCCAGAGTGCAAGTACTCATCCAGGCAGTGGTTGTGTTTAGGAGGCACGAGAAACTGAGTCCCTGCTGCCCAGGAGCTGCTGTGGGCAGTGGGCAGCACAGCTGGCCACACAGTTGTACCCTTGCTGGCGAAGGAGGCAGGGGCCCAGCCACCAAGGCCAAGGGCCCATGTGACAGCTGCAAGGCTTACGGAAAGTTCCCAATTTGCAGCGCGTTGCGGGCTGTGTGTCACTCTGATCATTAGGAAGAAAGCCATTTTGTTCTGCTACTTTATTAATTAACAGGTAAGGGAAACAGCACCATCCAGCCCCTCCGCCTGGCAGGTTCACACTGTCCAGGGAGAGGCTGAGATGAAAGCAGACATGGGCCCGGGGAGGGCGGCTGCAGTCTGGCCCTAATTGCCTGGCCCCAGCAGGGAGGCGCTGCAGAAGGGGAAATTGTGTGGCCCCCTAATTATGCGTGGGCATGGGGAGCTGGGTCGTCCTTGGCGAGCAGCTCGGGAGGGCGACTCACTGGCAGAGTGCTGAGCACGTGTTGTGAACCCTGTGCCTGGACATCTCGGGCAGCTTGTGTAGAAGTGTCACGGACCCAGGGCGAGGGCGGAAAGGTCTGGCAGGAAGGAAATAGAAAGCCGAAAAGCCTTTGCCTTTCACAGTGAACAGTCTTGGCCTAGGGTTAGGGTGTCTGCTCCGTGGCCCAGGAGGAGGGCCCAGGGTCCTGCCCCTTGGGTGGTAAAGGACCCTCCCCACGCCCTCCCCAAGGCCTCATGGCCGTGACAGGCACCACGACCCCCAGTCTTTGTGCTTGATATCCTGTTGAGTGCTAGCGGATAGCCCTGTTGGGCTAGAACTGAAGCCAGCTTCTTGCCTCAGCCGCTCAGTCTCCGTGGTGCCCTGAGCCACGTAGTTAAAGAGCATGCCTCCTGCAAGACGCCGTGGGCTGTCCCTGGGCGTCACACATGTGCACAGTGGGCTGTCCCCTGGCTGCGCTGTAAGCATCTCGGTCCCTCTGGCAGGTACTTTAACCCAGGTAGCGAGCCCCTGGAGCTGGACTCGCGCTTCTGGGAGCTTCGGGACAGCATCGTGCAATGTGAGCTCGTCGTGCTTCGAGTTCTGCGCTTCCAGGTGTCCTTCCAGCACCCCCACAAGGTATGTGCGTGCCTTTTGGCCCATCCCTGCAAGCCTGTCCCTGCTGATGCCACAGGAGCAGGGCCACAGGCAGCGAGGTTCGCCGCCTCCTGCCCTGCTCAGGGGCACCTCCGGCCGTTGTGGGCCCAGCCTCTGCCTGCCTGCCTTTCTCTTGTGAGTACATAGCACTTTCATAGACTAGTGGGCTTGGGCTTGGCACATCCAGGCACAGACAGGATACACTTGGTCATTTTCAGTCCCCGTTACGGTCCTTCCCATTCCCTCCTCCCCCATCCCTGTCTTCTTCTCTAACAGTCTCTCTTCTGCTTTCGTGTCCTGTCTTTTTTTTTTTTAATGCTCCATCTAGGAAAGAAAACACGTGCAGGGGCTGGGGATTTAGCTCAGTGGTTCCGTCGCTTGCCTTGCAAGCACAAAGACCCGAGTTCAATCCCCAGTACCAAAAAAAAATAAAAATAAAAGAAAAGAAAAGAAAAGATGTGCAGTTTGCCTGAGTCTGGCACATTTTGCCCAACATTACGCCCTCCACTCGCATCCATGGGCCATGAGCTGGGGCCTCTGCAGCCCAGCTAGGTCAGGTGCTTCCTGCCACGTCCCTGTTTCCAGGAGGTGCCCTCCATCCGGCTCAGTGTGCTTAGAAAGCCCTGAGAGGAGCTGAGGCGCTGAGTTAGGTGGTACTTTACTGACTTCTGGGGTATGGGGGTCTCAGGAGGCCATCAGGCAGTGGCCCAGGCTTGGCCCGGGACCTTGTGGGCAGGTGCAGGGCAGGGTTCTAGGCAGGAGCTCTGTTCTCTTTACAGGGAACCTTTCGCAGGTGATGCTAGATTCCCATACTGCTGGAAGGAAGATCCCAAAGTGATCCCACGTGCCCTCGCCGAGCCAGGTCACGACCAGGATGCTGATTTAGTGTGTATTGTGTTGGCCATGTTGTGTCAATACAAAAGGACTCCATCCCTCTTAGGGTCCTTCTGGTGCTGGTTTATCACCCGCTCCCTGACCCCCAATGCCTCTGGCCTGGCCTTGGATGTCCCCACAGTAGTCACAGTGAATGCCTGTCACCATCCCAGGGCCAGGTGGGGAGGGCGCTGGCCACTGTGGGGTGGACTTGTCAAGGCAAGAACGGTCTCCAGCCCTGGGCCTGGGGGCTCAACAATGGGGCTGGGACCTGAGCTGCGGAAGCCTGCAGCCTCTCCCCCTTTTGAGGCCCTTCAGTGTGCCGGCTTGCTTGTGTGCGTGTGTGCATGGTCCCGACTGTCCAGGCACCCCTGTGGTCTGCGCATGTGTGAGGTTCTGAGGTTTGGGCTGAGCCCACTAGCCAGCTAGGGTCCTGGAGAGGTTGCACCCAGGACTAGCACCACTTTAGCTCCTTGGCACCAACTGTAGTCCTCCTGAAAGTGGCTGGCCATACAGGGTGCACCGCCCACTGTTCTGCAGAGCGATTTCCTGTGGTGGCCTTTGGGGAATCCAGGCTAGAGAAGGTTGTGGAGGGTTGGCCATCAGGGTGGCCAAGGCAGAGCCATCGCCTCATTAGACATGGGCATGGGAGGACAGGGGAGGGGCTGGGGAACACCCTGGCTCTCACTGCCCGGCTTCCCTTCCTGGGCCGTGGGCCCTGTGTGGACACAGAGCTGCCTTAAAGGAAGAAAACTTTCATATCATTTGGTCCTCCATTTATAACACAAAGCAGAGTAGTTTTTAAATACTTAATGCAGAAACAAAAAACTTGTATATGGGTGTGTGCTGTGTGTTTTTCTTTTTCTTTTCCGTTTTTTGGTTTTGTTTTTGAGACAGGGTCTCACTATGTAGTCCAGGTTGGCCTTGAAATTACTGTGTAACCCAGGGTGGACTCAGACTCTTGGTGATCCTCCCGTCTCAGCCTCCAAAGTGCTGGGATGACAGGTGTGCGCCACCACACCTGGCTTAAAATTTTGTTTTTTTGTTTTTTGGCATTGCTGGGTATCAAACCTGGGGCCTCACATGTGCTAGGCAGATGTTCTGCTGAGCTCCACCCCCAGCCCTTCCAAATCCTACTTGGTGAGTGCCTAATTTTGAGGCACATAGTTTGGTTTAGAAACAAGGACCTCCTTTGGGGTAGGGGCGGGCAGTCGGGGACTGAGAAAAGTGGTTTGGGGCCTTAAACTCCCAGTACCATGCTGGGTTCCCCTGCCCTGCCTGCCCATATCAGGAAAGTGGGCCATTGATGCTTACCAGGTGGACACATGTTCCTAGCAGCAGAGCTCCGGGCCTCAGTTTGAAAGACACACATGGACAGGCTCACCTGTGGGTTTAGAAGTGGGAATTGGCATGTTACAGATAGAGGGAGAACTGGGGATCAAGCTCAGGGTCTTCGTACTGAGCTACGTCCCCAGTCCCTTTTTACTTTTTTTTTTTTCCCTTTTTCCCTTTTTCCCTTTTATTTTGAGACACTAAATCACTTCGTTGCCCAGACTGGGCTCAAACCTGCAATCCTCCTGGACCATGGATTTAGCTCAGTGGTGCCATGCCTGCCTTGCAAGTGCAAGGTCCTGAGTTCAATCCCTGGTACCAAAAAAACGAAAAACAAAAAAACTTGTAATCCTCCTGCCTCAGCCTCCCAGAGTTCTGAGATTACAGGTGTGTATCACCATAGTTGGCTAAATAGTTGTTGTTTTTTTTTCCAGTACTGGAGCTTGAACTCAGGACCTTGCGCTTGCCAGGCAGGTTCAGTGCCATTGAGCTACATCTTTAGCCCTGCTAAATAGTTTCTAAAAAAGCAAAACAGAAGTTGAGATTTTAATCAAATCTGTAGGGTTTGGAAGTATAATTTTCTCGGGTTCCCTGTTTGCATCACTGTGTCCTTCTGCTGTGCCCTTGGAGGAGTTGGGCACAGGGCTGCAGTGAAAACAGTTTTGTATCCTGGAGACTTTTCTCCTGGGGCAGAATGTTCCTTTCCTTGTTAACATTCCTAAGGAAGGTTTTTCTTTTATAATACACCTCTCCTCATCCCTTTAGAAAGCAAGAATGGCCCCAGTGCATTCTGTGGTGGTGGGACTGGAGGATGGGCGTGGCAGGTGCAGGCCCTGGGGTGGGGGATGGTTTCAGGCAGAGGCAGCGAGGAGTGCAAAGGCCCTGGGGTGGAGTGAACCCAGTGCATCCCAGCCCAGCAGGAAGGGGGCTGAGGCACTGTGAGAGGGAGGCAGGGCTTCTTCGCCAGTGGCCTGGATGTGCATGCCTGTGGCAACCTGGAGAGGGCTGGGCCAGGTGAGGCGCGAGCCCGAAGCGCCCTGGCTGATGTGCGTGTCTTTGCAGTACCTGCTCCACTACCTGGTCTCCCTCAAGAACTGGCTGAACCGTTACAGCTGGCAGCGGACTCCCATCTCTGTCACAGCCTGGGCCTTGCTGCGGGACAGCTACCATGGTGGGCTGTGTCTCCGTTTCCGGGCACAACACCTGGCTGTGGCTGTGCTCTACATGGCCCTGCAGGTCTATGGAGTTGAAGTGCCTGCTGAGGCCGAGGCCGAGGCCGAGAAGCCGTGGTGGCAGGTGAGGTGGCTGTGTGGTGCTGTGGATCGCGCACCTTGCTTTTCACAAGCCCCAGCTGGGCACAGAGGTAGCCGTCAGCTGCTGAGGAACGCCAACGCCTGATGACATTGCGTCGGAGTGGGCTGGGGCTGGGGGTCTCCCCGGCCTCCACCCAGACGCTACCAAGTCACCCCCTGTTGAGAAACACTGAACTAACCCAAGAGCATTACTGAATTGCTCGCTTACTGAACTGAGTAGGGACGGCCTAGATTGAGAGGTGCACAGATCTGGCTCCCCCAGCGGGGCTCATGGGGTGCTGTGTGGCAAGGATGGATGTGTGGGAGGGTGGGAGATAGTTCGGTGCGTGGTTCGTAATGAGCAGGCGGTGAGGTGGGTGATGGTTGGGCGGATGGGCGATGGGTGAGTGGTAACTTGTCGCCACACCCACACCTACTGACCTGAAGTGCCCTTGGTGGACAGTGTATTGAGATCTGCCCCTTGACGGAGCTGTGTGGCGGGTGGGGCGGTGCTCAGGGGAAAGGCCACACTTTCTCGACATGCCCTTTCTTGGCCTGCTTGCCCTCTATGGGAGAGCTGATCTTTCTCCTTTCTTACCTGTCACATCCTGCCTAAATCGGGCACACAGATGGGGCTGGGGGCTCTCTGATAACCACAGGCACAGTCGTGGCCCCCAGCCAGGCCCGCCTCTGAGTTTGTGTGGGCCGAGGGTGGCTGTGCACACACAGACAGCGTTGCAAAGAGCTGCCGTGGCCTTGCCTGGTTGGCATCAGCTGCTCTCTGAGAACATTTGCTGGGCATGGTGGTCCTGTCCCTCAGGCGCCTGGCTCTGTAATGTCACTAATTTCTGCCATCTGCCTGCACTTCCGTTTTACTCTCTCCTTACACTTGCTGTGCTAGCTTGTAAACAGTACCTGATAGTGCCACCTCTGCGCCCCTGCTAGGGCCTCCCAAGGAAGTGGCCCTGGCACTGCTCAGCCTGGGCAGAAGTTACCCTTTTTTTTGGTACCAGGGATTGAACTCAGGACCTTGTGCTTGTGAGGCAGGTGGTGAAACCACTGAGCTAAATCCCCAGCCCCTCTAGCTCTTCTTAAAGCCTGTCATCTCACCTGTTCAGAATGGCTCAGGGCTGCCTGCACCGGAAGCTTGGAGAATCCAGGCCCCCTTTGGGTGGTAGGGTGCCAGGCCAGCCACCTTGGATGAGCCATCCCAGGGAGCTCAGCTGCATGCCACTGCGAAGCTCATGGCTGATGCTCCTTTTTTTTCAGTGTTTTGTTTTGCTCTTTGAGACAGCGTCTTGCTGTGTAGTCTGGCCTTGAATTCACTAGGTAGCCCGGGCAGGTGGACCATCCTTCTGCCTCAGCCTCTGGAGTGCTGGGATGACAGGTGTGCAGCACCATGCCTGGCGTTTCGAATGCTAGAAACACTGTCTCTCCTCATGTCTTCTCAGCTGCTGCTTCTTGCCATGACTGCCTCCTGTCACCTGTGGGCCACGGGCTTAGCAAGAGAGCCCAGCACTTCCCTGCCAGCAGCTGGCCCGCATGTTGGCACGTGTGTGCCGAGGCATGTTGCAGCCTTGGGGCCTGGGAGGCAAAGCTCTGACCACAAGATGAATCGGGGCAGCGAGGGGTCAGCGGTGCCAACAGTCTTCACAGTGTTCCAGAGAGCTCCACATGCAGAGCCACACCAGGGCTCCCTGTACGCCTTCCTAAAAATTGGGAGGATGTGCTGACGGATGTGGAAGAAAAAATGTGCCTCTTCGGCACTTCAGGTCTGCAGTTAGTGAGAGTAAGCACATTTGTGCAGCCTTCCACCGTCCGTCCCTGAAACTCTCCTGCACAGCCAGCCTGCCCCAGGAGACACCAGTTCCCTGTGCCCCTGTGTCTAGCCCCTGGCACCAGGCAGTCCCCCGCCATGTATCTGTGATTGGCCATTCTAGGAGCGTCCTGCATGTGGGAGCACACAGTATTGGTCCCTTAGTGGCTGGCTCATTTCACTGAGTGCCATGTCCCCAAGGGTCATCCATGCTGTCCTGCGTGTCAGCATCTCCGTCCTTTTGTATTTATTGATTGATTGTTTTGGTCTTACTATGCAGTTCATGCTGGCCTTGAACTCACCGCAATCCCCCTGCCTCAGCCTCCCTAGTTCTGGGATGACAGGCGTGCGCCACTCATCCACAGATACTCACATGGTGAGCTGCTACCCTTTGGCCATGGACAATTGGCTTTTTTTTTTTTTTTTTTTTTTTTTTTTTTTTTTTTTTTGGTATGGGGCATTGAACTCGGGACCTTGTGTTTGCGAAGCAGGCGGTGGCACCACTGAGCTACATCCCTGGCCCGCACTTGGCTTTTGTTTTATTTCTTGGGCTTTTGGATGATGGTCATGTCTCAGCATGGGGTCCCCAGGACACATGGGCTGGGGGCTGCGGAGGGGCCTTCTTTCCTTAGGGGATTTAGGGCAGGCAGACTAAGGTCCAGTTCTTGCCTCGGGTCACCCAAGGCCTTAACCTAGTAGGTGCCTTTGTTCCCTGGCAGTCCTCTTGGCCACGGGATTGTTGCTTTACTTTTTACTTCCTCTTGTCAGGGGTCCCCCGAAGCAGCAGGCTTGGCTCACAGGGGACTCTGGGACCCCACAGACTGTTAACAAGAGGACACCCTGGTGCAGGTGTCTGGGGCAGGGGCCAGGAGTGGCCAGGCGGGAGTGTCTGGGGGCCTGGGAGGTGAGGTGCAGGCGGCTTGTGTGCGGCCTTGTCACCCAGGAAGCCCCCCTGAGCCCTGTGTCTGGGGGTCTTACCGGGTGGGTGGTGTAGGCTGGGAGTGCCGAGTGGCACTGTGCTGCCCAAGGTGCCTACGTGCATGGTGGTGCCAGCGTAGACTGCCTGGCAGGACCTCAGGCCCCGGTAAACTAGGGCACTTTCACCCGGCAGGGTCTTGTGGGGGCTTAGTCCCTGCCAGGGTGGGCCCCCAGGCTCACGGTGTGGCCCAGTCCTGGGAGTTAGGCCCCAAGGACGCGTGTGCTCTAGGTGCCCCTCGGGAGTGGGCCAGGCGGGGCCCATTTGGGAGTGGGGCCCAGGTGCCTTTGGACACCTGTGTCTGGAAGGGGGACCCCACCCTCCCTGTCGGCAGCAGCATCCCTAGGGGCCTTGGGCTTGACAGAGTCCCCCGGTAGGAGGCAGGAGCCTGTGGTTTGGGCTGGCTGTCACCCAAGTGTTCTGTCCTGTCCATCTGGGGTGGTCCAGGTTGGAGCCCTGTCTCCCCGCCTGCTTGGGACACGCCGAGCTGTGCTAGTAGCAGTGCTTGTCAAACACAGAGGCGTCTAATTGGAACCTGTTCTCCTTCTCCTTCCTAGGTGTTTAGTGACGACCTTACCAAGCCAATGATTGATAATATTGTGTCTGATCTCATTCAGATTTATTCCATGGACACAGAGATCCCCTAAGGCCCTGGCCCAGGCCTACCCAAAGAGAAACCCAGGATGGCCAGCTGCCTGGGGATGGTGCCACCATATCGCTGTGACGGCTGGTCCCCAGAGGACCAGCTGGGAGGACTGGTTGTGCTGCTGGAGGCGGGCTGGTGAAGGCAATGACATGCTGCCGCTCTGACTGTCCCCAGCAGCCACGGTCCCCATGTGCTGCTGCCCAGGCGGCACTTCTGCTTTAGTCCTTTGAGAGGACTCTGCACTTGAGGCACTATGTCACTGGCAGGGCATTCAGAGGACAGACGGGACTGCACCCCTAGGGGTTTTTTAAAAGTCAGACTTGTAGAAAGTTTGACATGTGATATAGATGGAATTTTATTTTGTATAATAAAAGACAATGCAAATCAACAGAGCCCCTTTGTCTTAGCTCGGAAACCCATGCTGCTCTCTGAGACTCAGTTTCCCTCAAAATGCCCCTGCTCTTCGTTGCGGTGCTTGGCACAGCGCTAGGGCAGGGGCCTTCGGGTGGCTCACTGGCACCTGGGCAGGCCGGTGGGATCCCAGGGCAGCCGGAAGTCCTGAGTAGAGTCCAGACAGACACCAAGGTGTACCCCGAGCGCCACGCCAGGCCCTTCCAAAAGGCCAACTCTCGGGTGTGCAGGATGGCAGCCTGGCATGAACTCCATGAACACCCAGCATGGGGTGACACTTTCCACGGGGATTGGCCTCTGGCACCCATTGGTGTGCTTAGTGTTTACACTGCCCCCAGATGGTTCCCTTTCACATCCATCCACCTGGTACACCCAGAGCTCCTGGAGGCCAGGGTCAGAGCCCAGATCTGCCACCTGCTCCCTGGTGGGCAGGGCTCTGGGGCGACCCTTGCCCTGCTATTGCCTGTGCCTTCTGCCTCCTTGAATGGACCTTGGCAGTGGTTCCCGGGGTCCTGTCAGGCCTGTGCCTGGACACTTGTGACTTCATTTGGGCCACCAAGCGTGATACTCTCAGCCCTCGGAAAGCCTGGAAGCCTGGAAGGGACCATGCTCTTCTGCTGCTGTTCCCATCTGTGTCCCTCCCCAGCCTCTCCCCAGGACGTAGCAGCAAGGAGAGGAATTGGGGCGAGCACCCTTGCCCTGGCTGAGAGTGCCCCGCAGGCCCGGAAAACTTGGTATTTCCCTTCATGGCGATCAAGTGTGAGGCCAGTTCCTCTCATGGGACTCAGTTCCCACTTTGCAGATTGAGCAGTTCGCACCGAATGACTTTTAAACTCCCTCCCCTGCCTCTGCCTGTCACGCTGCCTGCCGTGGGGATTCACCAGCTCTGCTCAGTGTTATTTGTGCGCTGGCTGCTGGGCCTGTCAGCTCAGGGCTTACTGCCTGGCCTGTCTGTGGTTTTCCTGATACGACAGCCAGCCTGTGTCCATCAGGGCCCACGGGATGTGGGACTCGAGCCTGTTCTACGTGCTGTGAAATTCAAGTCATTGTTCATAGGGTTGGGGGTTCTGTTGGCTTTTACTTTACTTTGTTCTGTTTGTTTTCGCTTTTTGTTTCTTTGATTCCTATTACCGAGGCTTTTCCAAAAAATAAAGGAGAGGAGAGACGTACAGCCTTTCAGCTCCTGCAATAAGATATTGTGGAACCCAAGGTAATGCGATCAATGGCCGAGGCTTGCTTGGGGCAGGAGGGGGAGGCAGGCCAACCCTAGGCCGGACCTGGTGCCCTGAATTGTGTCCCCTAAAAGATCTGCCCACATCCTAAGCCCTGCAGCCTGCAGAGAGGACCATATTTGGAACTAGGGTCTTGACACACGTCACCAAGTTGATGAGGTGCTTAGGGTGGACTCTAATCCAGGTTGGCACCGTGAGAAGACAGGAGAGGACAAGGCCATGTGAAGATGGAGGCAGAGGCCAGAGTGACACGTCTACCCGCCAGGGAATGCTGCACATCGTTGGCGCCACTAGAAGCCAAGAGAAAGATCCAGAACTGTTGCCATTTCTCCCGGCTCCTCGAGTTTGGACTTCAGGCCTCCTGAACTAGAAGGGGAGATATTTCTGGTTCTTTTTAAATTTTTTTGGTTTCTTGAAACAAGATCTCACTATGTAGTCGAGGCTGGCTTTGAACTCAGCCTCAAGTGCTGGGATGACAGGTGTGTGCTCCCACACCCAGCTCGTTTCTATGGTGGTTTTTGTTTGTTTGTTTGTTTGTTTGTTTTGGTACCGGGGATCGAACTTGGGAACTTGCGCTTACGAGGCAGGTGGCAGAACCACTGAGCTAAATCCCCGGCCCCTTCGTTTCTATGGTTTTACCCTGGCAGTTTGTGGAAGTCCGTGACAGCAGCCCCAGGACGTTCACACAGGCTCCCAGGGCTCTGCCGCTGTGGGACTTCCTTGCCCCAAACCATGGGAACCTGTGTCATACTTGATAGAGAAGTCTCAGGACAAGAGAGGTCACAGGCCCAAGTTCTAGTTCTTTAGGGGGAGCATAATCTCTCTCCATATGGTGCCAGCTGTCTTGGTGTGGAGTGTGGCCAGCCTAGACTGACTCAGCCTTTTGTCCTAGGTGTATTCACCTAGCAGTGAAACAGTGCTCTGCTGCATCCTTTCACCTGCTGGAGAAGCACAGGCTCAGGTGGCTCAGGGCACTTTGAATCCATCTTCCTTTCTCCGCTGCTGCCCTGCCAAGTGTGTCCTGTGGTGCTGCCAGCTCTAAAGGGTGGCAACTCATGAAACAAGGGACGGGGCAGTGCTCCAGTGCACATCGGCGAGTCTGAGTGCCTGACTCGAAGATGAGCTGTCCACACGCACAGGGCTTCAGAGGGATCCGGGAGCCCAGAAATGAATGAGTGCAAGGGGCTTTGTTCCATGGCTAGGAGTACAGTGGAGGTCTGATTGGGATCCTCCTGCCCTGCTAATGGGCGTGGCAAATGGTGTGGCTGCTGTGGCGAAGGTAGAGTTGTCAGGGGACCTAGCAGGGCCACTGCTGAGCAGACAGCCATTTCCAGTGAGGTCGAAAGCAGGAGCTCAGAGAGCTGCATGGAAACCCATGCTCATAGCAGCTTTATGATCATGGCCCAAAGGTGGGAGCCACTGAGTACCCTTCTGGGGCTGGGCCTGTTCCCACACATCTGTTACTCACCCTCCTGACCCATGCTGAAACATGGATGCCCTATGCAACAAGCCATTCCCAAAAGGACACTCTGATGACCTCTACGAGGGACCTGCTGTGATAGCACTAGGGCCAGCCAAGTTTACAGCCAGACCAGAGAATGGAGGATGGGGTCAGGGGCGGAACGGGGAGTTGGTGGCTCCTGGGGACTGTGAGGGTTTGCTTAGGGTTCTGGAAGTAGGGAGTGGTGAGGTCACAGGACACTGGGAATGCGGTCAGTGCCACATGTAGAAATGGCTGAGGGTCTGGGGTGGGCTCTGGTGAGTGTTTGCCTGGCATGTGTGAGGCCCGCATTCTAGCTCCTGCACTGTAGATCAAAAGTGTTGAGATGGTCAGTTTTATGTCATGTGTGTATGTGTGTGTGTGTGTGTATATATATATATATGTTTTTTCTTGAGAGAGGGTCTCATTATGTAGTCCAGGCTTGCCTTGAACTCAGTAGCCCAGGCTAGCCTCAAATGTGGCAATCCTCCTGCCTCAGCCTCCCCAGTGCTGGAATGACAGGTGCTACTGCACTCATCTTATGTATATTTTATCACAATTTTTTTTTTTTTTTGGTACCGGGGTTCGAACTTGGGACCTGCGCTTGCAAGGCAGGCACCGGAACCACTGAGCTAAATCCCCGGCCCTTTATCACAATTTTTAAAAAGTAAGGAGTTCTGGTGTTAGGTTTGGTGTGCTGGGGCTGAATTGTGGCATCTGAGGGTGCTGGCCTGACATTCACTGCAGGCTCCGCTGTGTCAAGCAAGTCACAAGATGGGCCATCTGTCACCTCTGCAGAAGGACCCAGCAGCTCAGCAGTGCTCTGGCCCAGTGGCTCAGGCCCAGGGCCACAAAGGCACCCCTGGTTCTGTACAAGATTCCCCCAAGCAATGAATCACACGTGTTACCCAGGCCACGGTTGTAAGAGCCTTTCATTTTTTTTTTTATACACAGAGATTTTGGTCTATTCTTTAAATTAGGAAATTCAGCTACAGACTTTAGATTGGTAAGCATCTGTGGTCTTCCTCATTAAGATATTTTTGTTCATCTTTATAATAGGCAGATAAAAATGTAAAACATTTATTAACTGAACACAGTTGACCAAGCCATTCTGGATAATATAATGCTTAGAAAGAGGGGCCTCCGGATGAGACAGTCCCTCGGCCTGAAGACTGTACAAGAACCAGAGTGAAAGATCACGAGTCCTCCGTGCCCCTTCTGCGTACCCCACGGCCCAGCTCAAAGGCACCCTAGGGACCACACGGGCAACATTTGCACCAGGCGACAGGACGCGGTGCCAGTGAGGGTTTGCTCTATCGATGTCTACAATGGAGGATGGGAAGAAGCCCAGGAGTGTGGCCATCTCCAGCTGACCCTCGGACTGACACATGATTTGGAACACAAAGACCCTCCAGAAATTGAGTTGCCTTTCAGGTTGTGGCGGTTTAAACAAGGACATGAGGGGACAATTTACAAATGGGTAACATTCTCAATGTGCCCTTTAGAAAAAAGGGATGGCTTTAAGTTATCTGTAGCTGGCATTTTAAAGTGGGATTTGCTTTCAAACCAAAATCCTTTTGCCCGAGATTCGACTACTGCTCAGGGGTGACAGCTTTCGTGTGAATGGTGGTCACCAAGCACATTTCCATTTGGCTTTGGGCAGATGCTAGGGAGGTGATGCAGGGTGTGTGTGGGTGACAGGCCCAGCTCCTGAGGGTGTCAATCTGCAGCTGAGCCCAAGCCCTACAAAGCATGACAGCCGGGAGCTCAGAAGCTCAAGGAAGCTCATGGCAAGGTGCTGCCCATTTCACTGACATCACTGCGGCAGACCTGGGGGCAGAGGGAGACTTGGCAATCCATGGGGAAGAGGCCTGTTTCCTGGGGGACAGGAGGACAGCAGACATCAGGGCCCTCTACCTCTGCCTTCCCTGCCTTCTCCTTTCAGGTTATCACTCATCCTGGAGAAACTGAGGCTTGGCATGCTAAGTGTCACACCGCCAGGAGAGGTGCCTCCCAAAAGCCCCACCTGCCTGGGTGGGCCTGAGCACTGCTGCACCCACACTCCGCCACAGTGGGCTTAGAAGAGCCCCTGGTGTGATAAGAGTGACGGTGACAGCAATGAAATGTCATTGCTCCACGAGGCGTGGCTTCTCTGCTGTTGCTGGAAGTGGCACAGACTCAGGGCCATGCCTTCACATTTGTCCTCCAGATGAGAAGACCAGGCTTGGAAGTGAGCTCCGGTGGGTGGCACTTCCCAGGCTGCAGCACGCAGTGGAGTGGCCTGGTCAGCACTTCCTGGCATTGCCAGAACACGAAGTGCACGTCCAGCCAGGGTGCCGAGAGTGGTGGGGTCTTGATTGGGCCCTAGGCGGGCTCCTGGCATGGGGGCAGACCACCTCTGCTCCAGAGACCCACAGTGGGTTCTGGCCCCACCCTTGCAGCAGACAGGATGGGTGTGGCCACCCCCAGCACTGGGTGCTTCACACTCTCCAGCTTGGGGCGTTGGCAGCTTCCTGTGTCTGCCAGAATGCAGGACTTGCGGTTGAAATGTCTAAGGGAGGGTACCATGCTCATCGAGACCGGTATTTTGCTTTGCAGTGACAATCCCACGGCAAGGTTTTTCTCCTTGATGCAGGGTCTGGAAGTGCAAATGTTCCCATGGCAAGGCCTCCCGGCCTTGAGCATCCCTCCCCACACCTCCTCCTTGGGCATCTCATGAGGGCTGAGCTGTGGGCAGCAGTGGCACAGGGGGTCCTGAGGGGCATGGGGCTAGGGAGGAAAATATTCTTGCAGCTGTGTCCCTGAAAAAAACCTCCTACATTCAATAATGAAATCTCAAAAGGAAAACACCTGGTAAGAGGAATGGAAATATCATGCCAATAAAGAGCTCCTTATTCTTGAACTATGCATCTTGTCGTATATGTATGTGTATGCATATAGACACACACACACACATATACGCACACGCACACACTGTGGTCTGCAGTTGGGCCATGTGCACTCAGGTCAGTTGTTTCGTGGTTGCAGGTACGTTTGCAGGTGGCTCCCTCTGGTGACCTGTATGAGCAGTGCCACCCTCCTGGACCCTGCGGAGGGCCCGCCTGGTTGTGGTGCCTATGTGTTGAGCTGATTGCTCCTTTTCAGGTGTAACAGAGCACCCAATAAGCCCAGAGCTGCCCTGCCCAATGCACAGCCCAAGTGGTGCACACTCGATTTAACTGCCGTGCTCGTTAAAAAAGATGCATCTATAGGTAAAAGGTGGGGAGCGCAGGTCTCTTCATGACTTTCTTCCTCCCACCTGGGGAAGAAGCTTCTCCGCCTCTTCTCCGACACCCCCCACTCCTCCTCTGTCTGAGATGAGAAGGCCGACTGACTACACCCTTATTGAATGGATTTGGCTTCTTGCAAACGCCATGCCAAAAAAAGTCTTCAGTCACTGTAGTGGTCTCCCTCTTGGCAGGTGTGTGGGCTGCCCTCTGTGTGTGTGTGTGTGTGTGTGTGCGCGCGCTCACGTGCATGTATGCACGCGTGTGCAACTGCATGTGAGTCCGAATGCGTGTACCAAAAGGAGTCCTGGTTAGAGTGACGTCTCCATGCTGTGGAGGGGGCTCCCGGGCCTGGAAGAGAAGGCTGAAGAGGTAGCTGACTTGGTGGCATGCGTGGTCAGGTAGATGCCGCTGTCTATGGCGTTGTTGTTCTGGTTGGGGGATGGAGGCAGGGCAGCGCGCAGGCGCTCCTCGTTCTCGTCCACGTCCGTGTCATCGATGAGTGGGATGTTGCGGGTGTAGTCATTGATCAGAAACTCAGGCGTTGCCATGAAGTTATGGATGGAGCTCTTGGATTCTGGTTTCTCCAGGCCTTCATAGAGTGAGCTACGGAACGCTTTCACCACCCGGATCTGGAGGAGCAGGGTGGAGGCAGGGTCCCGAGGCAGGGCGGAAGGGTAGAAAGGGAGGGAGAGAGGAGGGAAGGGGAAGAGAGGAGAGGAGACAGTCAGTGGCAGGTGCTGTGACACACTGGGTGTGCATCCAGGGGGCAGTGGGGAGTGGGGGCTCGAGGGGCTGGGTCTCGGGCTTGGCGACAATGCCCACATGCGGGAAACACGACTGGCCTGGCTCTCGGCTGCCACCTCCCTAGGCCCTGATGTGGCCCCCTGGGTCTCTGCCCAGTCTGAATTCCAATCAGGTCGAAATGAGAGATAATTAGAACAAGGGAGAATGTGGGGAGGGTGTCCTAGCGACAGTCTGCAGTACCTTGTGGGGAGGGATAGCGCCTGGTCTGTGGGCATTGCTGGCCTCCATGGCATGGTTCCCCTCAAGCTTCTCTAGGGACCTTGGCTCCTGTGGCTGCAGCCAGTTCCTGCCATGCCCAGGCCCATCAGGACAGCAGTTCTCATGTACCCAACACAGCTGACCTCCCCCTTCTGGAAACTGCTCAAGGCTCCGACATCACTCCCACTTGGCCTCCTCTGTCCTGCTCTGTGCACACCACCTCTGCCCTGGTCCCCCACCTGGAGGCCAAGGTTGCAAAGACCCCATTGTGACTTGCACACGCCACACCTGCCCTGCCTAGGCTGCTGGGTCTCCTCAGCCCCACGCTGAAGCTGCATGTGTCTGAGGGGGTCAGTTGCATCCTCAGTGCCACCAGAAGACCTTTGCTACCTGCTCCTTCAGCCTCTCTCACCCTGACCCCTCCTCCACTCAGGCATTCGCAGGCTTTCCCATGCTGGGCATATCCCCTGAAGGTCCCCACCCTCATTTCCAGCCACCAGAGCAGCACAACTCCCCTGCCACTGGGCCCTCTGCCCCTGGCCTGGATCTCATGCCCTCATGGGTGGCCTCTGCTGGGCCAATGCCAGCCATCCCGACAGCAGCTGCAGAGGCAGCCGACTGCCCTCCCTGCCCGCTGGCCCCAGCGAGCCCTTCTTATGTGAGAGGAGGACACATTAAGAGGCCCTAGGACTTGGCTCCTTGCTTTAGATGAGATGTCAGCTGACTCTGGCCTGAGGGCTAACTCTGGCCTTCTGCTGGCTTTGTAAATAAAGTTTTATTGGCAGGTGGCTGCAGCTGTTCATCTAGGTGAGGTCTGTGCTGCTGCCTGGCCCAAAAGTCAAATCGATGCACTCTCTGGGCCTTTAGAGGGGCAGCTGGCCGGCCCCAGTTCAGATAACACAAGCACAGCTCCTAGATCAGTTTAAGTGAGGCAAACCTTAGCGTCTTTGGAGTGCAGAAGCACGCCAGAAGCCCCATCGAATCAGTCTGACTTTTCTAGCTCTACATCTGAAATCCACTTTGGATTTTCCTGGACTTGGTGAAGCCACATCTTTTTATGTTATTATTATTATTATTTGTTTATTTATTTTTGCGGTACCAGGGATCCAACTCAGGACCTTGCACTTGCCAGGCAGGCTCGGCACCACTGAGGGACATCCCCGGCCCATATTTTATTAATTTTTGATTTTTGAGTCGGAGTCTCACTATGTAGTCCAAGTGAGACTTGAACTCACTACGTAGCCCAGGCTGGCCTTGAACTCCTGGGGATCCTCCTGCCTCAGCCTCCTGAGTGCTGGGATGACAGGCATGCACCACCATGCCCGGCTTGAAGCCACATCTGCCCGATTACAGATGGTCTCAGCTGTTCTCCCTCGAGCCTTTCCCCTAGAAAGGTTTCTGAAATAGGAGTAACACAGATGTTGAGAATCCTTTGACTGTTTTAATGAGGACCGTATTCACTTCTGCAGCCAGCCAGCTCAGACGTGGCCCCACAGGTTAGGTTCTCTGGGCCAGGGACATCACCTACTCTGGCTGTCGGCCATGCCCATTAAGTCACTGGAAAGAGACAAAGCTGCACGCTGCCTCCCTTGACCTTGGATGTGTTTCAGAAGTTGGTCACTAACGTGCCCAGGACCCTGGCCACACCTTCCTCCTTGCTGAGCAGGTGGCCTCATTTGGACCCGGGTCACGCACTCAGGCTCCTGCTCAAACCTATCCGCTGGTCTCACTGCACCTGACTGAATTCCAAAGTCCTTCCCTGCAAAGGGCAGCCGAGCCACAGGGCAGTCCCTGCCCCCAATGCTCCTCTCTCATGTCATCTGCCAGGCATAGTGCGCCCGCTGGGCCCCTGGGGGGATTGAAGCCCAGGCCAGGTCATCATGAATGTTTTCCAGCCTGTTTCTCCCATTCAGATCCTGGGCATGTTTAGCCCACCCGAAGGTGGAAGGGTGCAGGCAACTTCTGGGAAATGGGCTCCTTGAAAACCATCGAATGGTCCTAAGAGGGTGGTCCTGGAGGTGGCTTTCGGACCCAGGCTGGAGTGGGGTTTCCAGCACAGGGGTCCTGCCCGAGATGCATCCACATCTCTACTCCTCCCAAGAGGACCTTGACAGCCTCAATGCTGGCAGTGCCACATACAGCCCAGCAGACCTCTGTGTCCACCTTTATACCTGCAGCCAGGATCTGTACCCGCTGCCTCCCAGGGATCCCCCCAACCCCATGCTTCCTGGGCTGCTTGCATCCTTGCTCCCACCCACCTGGCCCTCAGCCTCTCCGAGCCAGGCACTGGGCCCTGTGTGCCATACTGTCCTCCTGTCCCATGCCCTTCCCTATCTCCACTGTCACCTGGGGGTCCGGAGGCCCCCGGGGACCCACAGCCATCTGGCAGACACCTGGGCATCACTTTTTCCTTGGTGCCTGGCACACAGCTCCTGGCTAAGGGCTCTAGCTAAGGCTGCTGTGCTGGCCCACTTTGCCCCTTCTCCTAGGGACATTTCCAAGCTCTTGCTGGCCACAAACTCCAACGCCCTTGCTCCCCAACCTGGCTTGAAACCTTCTCAAAGTTGCCAGAGCTGGCCCTTATTGAATGCTACCCCCCACAGCCCACCTTCCCATAGTGAAGTCTCTAAAAAAGAAATCGAAGGAGTGTGCAGGAGAGATGCATCCTGGGGTGGTGGCCCTGTGGGGCGATGTTGCCCTGCCAGCTCCTCTGCCCTTATTAAGTCACCCCACGGTTCCCTGCAGCTGCTGCCCCATGTTCTGTGCCCTGCTCCATCATAGCCAGTGGCCCTGAGCAGGCTGCTGATGCTTTATTTTCTCCACTGTGCCCAGAAGTCCCCAACATGGCAGGGTCTGCTGCCTGCCCGCCCCCTCCAGCAAGGCAGCCTGAGGAAGACAGAGCCAGGTGCAGGCAGGCCCTGGGCAGGACATGGAAGGACACACAGCTGTTGCAGTGTTCAAGATGCTGAAGGCCATGGCGCACTGTGGCTATTCCAGAATGTTCTTCCCCCTTAGCGAGCCCTTCCCTGTCCCCCCCAGGACCCTCCTACCCACTTCCACTTCATATGCTCCCTTCAAAGGTGCCCTGCACCCCAGTATTCGCTCCTTGGCCTATTGCTGGAACATGTCCCTCCAGGGCAGGGGTTTGTCTGTGGGCTCACTGAGAACCCCAGCACCCAGCAAGGTGTAAAGAATGTCAGGGACTCACCCACCTGGTCCTTGTCTTCCCGAGGCTCTCCACCCACTTCTCTGCCACCAGCTGGCTGGAGTTCTTCCAGAACATTCCAAGCAGGAGCCTCCCCCACCCCTGCCAGGCCAAGACCACTGCCCTAAAGTGCTGCAGATAACCCATTGCTGGCCTCTCTCCTCACGCTTAACTTGGCTCAAATGTCCATCCTCACACCCTGAGGCCCTCTTGCCTTTGGAGCCTGGGATCATCTGCCCTGAGCCCTCACCCTGTCAATCATCTGCTGTTGAGGAGACGCCCAGGGCCTAGGAGTGCCATCTGTCCCCAAGAGGCCTTGGGTGCCAGGCGGGGAGAGGGTGGGGCAGGGGTGTGGGAGCAGGGGATGAGTGAGGGACCCAAAGAACACCTGCCCCAGTAAAAGAACGGAAAAGGGAAACAAAAGAAGAGACATAAAAGCAAAGGCCCCTGAGCTTCAATGATGACAGTAATGACAGCAACTGCCTGAGTGCTTTTCACCACTTCCTACTAGTTCCTCAGGCAGAAATCAAGTCCACCCACCCACTGCTGCTGGGGTGCTGGGGAGCCCCCTCCGGCCCCTCCACTGGCTTCCTACTGCTCTGGGCTGACCTCCACTGCAGAATGCTCTTGAGGAGCAGGGATGGGTCAGAAACTGGCTTTGGCTTCTTTTGTCTGGGTTGGGGGAGCACCCAGGGGGGAAGCCCCTTTCCTCCTCACGGGGGGGGGTCACATGTTTGATCAGGAAACTGGAAATGCAAACTCCAGAGTTGGCCTTTTCATGGAGGGATCACAGCAGACACGGCTTTGTGCACACTGGCAAGTTTCATGACAATTGCCTCCCATTCTCCCCACATGTACCCATCGTGCCTGGGACCATGCAAGCCCAGACCTGAGCTCTGGGCATCAGTAGCTGAGCCCAGGCTGCTCTGGTGGCCAGATGAGGGAGGGCACAGGTGGAAGTCTTGATAAGCCCTGCCTGTCTTGGGGCCCTGCATGCTAGGAAGGGTCAGAGTGGGGCTCCTGGGGGTTCCCTAGCTGCATTCTGACATGTGCTTTAAGAATTCCCTGAAGCCCTGTTTCTCTGTGGAAGGCCTGGGATTGGGCAGGGCCCCCACTGCTTTCCCAGTGTGGAGGAGGCAGGGTGCACACTGTCAAATGTCTATGAGAAAATGCCAATACACCATTCCCAGAAACCCAGCCAGGAGATTCCGCTCAACATCATTCCACTTTCTGACAACTGTGCCAACTCCAGAAAACAAGACGGCTTTCACTTGGCCAGCTCCCTCCACATGGGCCTGTGCGTGTGCTGCACATGTCCCCCTGGGCTCTGGAGAGCTGTGTACAAGCAAAGCCCTGGAGGCTCACCTGGTGGGATTTGGTCCCATTGGGCCGAAGCTTTGCATGTTGCAAAAGCCAGCTGGACTAAAGCAAGGCTGTGATCTGTTTCCACATGGTCAATCAAAACTCAGGGCCTGGAGGGAGCCCCCCTGGCCACAGGGAATCAAACCCACTGGCCGCCTGCCCTTTTCTGGGCTGAGTCAGGAGCCAGTCCCTGAACAACTGCAACAGTAAGCACTTGGCTGCCATCAGGGCGAGCCGAGCCATTAGGGAACAGGCTAGGGACCTTGGCTCTGGAGGGGCCGGGCGTGTCTGTGTATCCCCAGGAAAACAGGCACAAAGGGTCCTTAGGCGACCAGAGCCCTCAGGCTTGGGCGGTGCCAGGACACTAGGTCGCGCACCCTCCTGTTCCCACCTGGAGGCAGAGGTATGGTGTCCTGGGCGAGTCCAGATGACCACAACATCCCATCTCCAGGCACACCCTGAAGATGTCTGCCCCAAGTGGAGAGATGCTGAGGTTCTGGCAGCCTCAGCGCGTGTGCCTGGCTGGGAAGGGGTGCCTGATAGATGCCCCAACGGGGAATAGGACTGTGAAGTCCCCGAGTTTCCAGGGCCACCCAGGCCTTAGAGGCTACATGACATGCGGCAGAGGCCCTGCGCCTAGCCTGGGAGAAGGGGCTGTGAGTGGGAAAGGGGTACAGAGACCATTCTGCAGCTTGAAGTCAGGGTTGCCGCCAGTGCAGTTTCTGGGCACAGGGGCTACCAGAGCGCAGGATCCTCCTGCTCACTCTCTCCCTTCGGCCACACCCTGCATCGGCCCTGAGGACACAGGGCGAGAATGGCCTTCTTTCACGAGACCCCTGCAGTACCCTGGGCCTTCTTGGCAGGTGAAGAGGACAGAACGTTGTGCATGGGTGGAACTGTGGCTTTCCCAGGAGCCCCGGGACTCATGGCACATTTGGGCCTGGCTGCCAGTCTGTGACTACACCACTGTATACACTGCTGCCTTGGGGCGCTCCTCAAGGCCTTCACCTTGCTTTCCTTCTGAGCAGCTCTGGTCTTCCAGAAAGTTCCAAGGCAAGAGAGAGGGTGGAGGGCATCCCCTCTGCCAGGCTTGGCTGCCTAGGGAGCTGTGGGCATCTCCTGGGCTTTGTGGGTACCTGCCTTTCCTTGACTCATAAGACGAGAGTGCTGGGCTTGGGGATTTCTTGGGGTCTCCCAAACTCAGAGTGGGGCTTGGCTTCCGAATTGTAAACCTATCTGCCATGCGGTAGCGATGGCAGGAGTGGCTTTGGTCAGTGGCTTCCAGAAGCAGGTGCCCAACCGGCACCTTCCTGTGTGGAGGGACGGGTCTTAGAGGTCACTGGAACCCTGCGCCTTCCCCGTACCCTCCTCAGAAGGCCCTAGGTCACCAGGGGCAGCTCAAGATCGGCAGGAGGGGAGGTGTCCTTCCACTGTACTTACCGAGTGCTGCTGATTTCTGGAGATGGGAAGGAAGGGATAGATGGCCGCAGGAGGAAGGAAGGGGGGTTGCTGGAAGGCAGGGAAGAAAGGAGGGAGAGGCTGCTCCCAGCGAGCGTCGCCTAGTGGTGGAGGTGTGGGCCAGGAGTGTTGCCTGGGTTTGTCCCGGGCGGGACCTGGCCAGAGCTGTGGAAAAGGTGTGAGGGGCATGAGAGAGGGCCTTGCCAGCTGCCTTTCCCCCGTCCGCAGGTGGGCAGAAGGACAGATGGACAGGAAGCTCAGAGAGATGACAAAGGAAAGTATGGCGGAAATCAGCAGGGAGGAAGGGAAGGGACCCCCGTCTGTCTTGGCCCTAAGTTCCCAGGGCCCACCCGTGCCCTGGCCAACGTGTACTGGGGGGCCAGGTGCTGGTTTGATGCGTAAGTGACCCAGGGGATGGGGGAAGGCCCCTCTAGGCCCTCTTCCGGGTGTGGCCAGGTGGGTGGCCTAGCGGGTGGGTGAGCAAGCTGGAGAAGAGGGTCCCCGTGCTGTCCCTGGGGTGGTCCCATCCTTTCCTTAAAGGGCAGAGTGGCCGGAAAGGGAAGTTTAAGCAAGAGGACAGGCGCCCCCACTGGGGACCTCTCACCAGTTCCTAAAAAAAAAAAAAAAAAAAAAAAAAAACGGAAAAGAAAAGAAAAAAGAAAAAGAAAAAAAGACAAATAAAAGAAAGAAATCAAGCCAAAAGAAACTGGAAGCGTCTGTGGTGGGAAGAAGGCGTGGTTAGGGTGGCAGGGCGGCCGGGCACTGCGGGCTCACTGGAAGGAAGAGTAGCACCGCGCGGCAGGGCTCCGGGCTCGCACTCCAAGGTCTACTGTCTGCTCTGGGAAATCTGAGCTCGTTACAAAAGCAGGCTGCCCGGGTGGGAGGGGACCCCACCTGGCTCCCTGCATTGTCTCCTGTTGGGGGAAGCGGGGGATGGCAGGGTCCGTGGTCTAGTGGCCTTGGCTTTGTCTTTGTGGAAAGATGTGAGTGGTCAGGGATGTTTCTGCCTACGTAGGACAGCCCCGAGTTCTCCTTACAACGTGTTCCTCGAAACGTGCTGAAGGGAGAGATTTCTCCGGGCTGAGACCTGGCAGTCCCGAGGCCTGTTTGGAAAGAGCAAAGGTGCTTCGGGAACACAAGGCAGGGTGGTCACCCTACTTCTCAAGACACCTCTAACATCCAGTGCCACCACTGAGCCCACCTGGGGACAGATGACGATGGCATCCTTTGGAAGCCACCTCAAGGAAAATGCTGGAAGCTGCTGCTTTCGTCCCCGAGGAGGTGGACTGGACTCTTCGGCTGCAAATGATGCCACACGCCCGGCAGGTACTTGCCACCCACTCCAGCCCTGGGCTGGGCACCTCCCTGACCCTCAGCAGTGAAACAACGCGCGAGTGAGGCCCTGCCTGCCACCAGACGCCACCAGAAGAGGCCTGAGTTCATGAAGAACCGTCGGCACATACGGACAAGTTCGAGAAAAGGAAATCAATGGCAGGAGGAGCACTAAATGCAAACTAAAAACCCCAACAAAGCAAAGGACGCCAGGCCTGGCAGGCAGTGCCTTGGGTTCGGTACATCTCATAAGAGCATGTATGGCTTGGGAAAGACGCCGTCTGGCGGGAGGGCTGGACAGGGCAGCAAAGAAGGAGCAGAAAGCCACAGTGAGCAGAAACGCAAGACTGGAAAAAAGAGAAGGCAGAGTGGGGGCCTTTGTCTTCCCCCAGATGCCATTTATGAGAGAAAAGGGAAGTCAAGACTCACTGCCGGAAGCGCTGGTGGGCTTGGTGGCAGAGAGAGTTACGTGAGTAGGGGTAGAAAGATTGGTTACGTCATGGAGCTGGCTGAGGACCGAAGACCGCCGGCGCACAGCACCCTGAAATGACCCGCTTCTCTTGAAGGTACTCACTACCTCCATCTGTGGGAGAGAAAATGAGATAAAGGTTGGCTTGCACTGCGATCCTGGCTACTGCAGGGGCGGGGCTGGGGGAGGACAGGGGCCACACTGGGGACATGTCGCCATAGTGAAGCCTCAGCTAGGTGAGCTCCGCTCACCAGGAGCTGATGACACTTTTGGCCAGACCGTGACCAAGAGAGCATTTGCTGGGCAGTTGCTTAGTGGTCACGAGGCTTGAGGAGTCACGCGCATTCACGCTCTGCTGGGTACAAGCCACTCCCCAGTCAGTGCCTGTGTTTGCCAATACTCTGTCACTGTACTTCTGTAGCTCTCAACCTTTTCTGCCGCCCCAACACACCTGCGGGACATGGCACGCTGCCATTAGGACAGGCCCCGGGGCAGCTGCTAGGTGTGTGCGTGGGGGTCCTTCCACTGCGTGTGGCCTGGCACTCCAGGCAGGGCCTCTATGGCCTGTCCCTACACCAGCCCGCCCTGCTCTGATGCAGGGGCCGTCACCCTGCTTCTACCTGAGACCCTCCACAAACAGGAGGAGAGGCTCAGGGTTAGGGTTAGATGCCCTGTCTGGACCCACAGGGGTGGAGGATCGGGGAGCAAGGATGGCTCCTGCTTTGTCTCTGCCCTTTAAGCTTCCCAGAAGTTGGAAGTTCAGTGAATCTGCAAACGTGAGACCCACAGAGCACCCCAAGGAGAAACCCAATGTCTTTGGATTTCCACCTCTGCCTTTGACTGGCAGGGACACTTTGATCTCAAGTTGAGGACAAGCTCTGGCCTTAGAGAGGGAAGGTTGGACTTTGGGAAAATACCATGGAGTTCTCTGGATGACACTAGCAGTGAAGCCAGCATGCATTTCTGGGGCCCAAGACCCTCACTTCCTGCCCCACCCACCTCAAGCCCTGCAGTGGCTAAGTGGTGTCTGGCATAGGTGTCAGGAGAAGGCAGCTTGAGTGTTCAGACCCCCTCAAAAATGCAGACAGATGCCATTTCTACCTCGCACATACCATGGACAGGTCTTGTCACCTGCTCCCCCTGCCTAGCACCCCTCTGCCTGTGACTGTGCACGCAAGGGGTGGGGGGAGTGGAGCACCGAGCAAGGGGAGGGAAGATGACAGATGAGATGGCATCGAGGTCTCTTGTGGGGGGGTCTTCCATCTAGATTTTAGGGTTGTAGGCCATAGAGATGAGTCTCTCTCAAGGGAGCACTGTTACTGTGGCAAAAGTGACAGGCGACAGGATGCATGACTTTCCTGTCTTGGATTTGCATTGGCTTCACCTGGCTCTGCAGTGTCCACATGGGATAACTGTATCACTGAAAATATTGCCATTGCCACCTCCCCTCCCACCGGAAGCCCGAGCCTTGGGCTAGGAACGAGGGCCAGTTGTTAGAGCTCATTGATCATGGAATGTGAAAGGACTGTGGCCCAAGCCTTCCCAAAGCTGCGCAACGTGGGCCTGAAGGGCTCTCTTGTATGCTGCTTGGTGCCCTGATGCGTTACTATGGACCGGTGGTGAGAGCAGGTAGTGCGTTGCTTAGCAACAGGAAACTTTGTGGAGGCCTCTGAAATCTGGGGAACAATTTTGTGGTTCATAAAATTCAGAAATCTGAGCAGGGTGCTGAGGGGCCAGGCACGAGCGACTTGGGCCTCTGGCTCTCGCTGGTGACCTTGGGCTGTCCCTTCCCTTGGGGCACTGTTCCCTCACTGCTAAAGCATCTTTCCGGGGACTGACAGAACAGCGGGGAACACGCACGAGCCCACAGGCACACGAAGACACAACGCACACAGGTGGCCAGGCCACCACTGACACCTCCGATAGGGCCAGGGTTGCTGTCCCAGCTGGTGCAGAGGCCGCCACTGCCTCATGCTGTGTGGACAGAAATGAAATGAGCCCATGAGGAGCACGGTCCTGCTGTACTCCTCCTGGGCTCAGGGCAGCCTGGGCTCTGTGGCAAAACTGGGGTCCTCCAGACAAGAGCCCACCCCGCCCAGAGGGCTGCTGGGGAAGACACGGGGCTGCTTTCTTTCTAAAATTCTCAGGGTTAAGCTTAGCACCTAAATATTTATTGAAGGAACAAGGAGAAACTCCCCGTGCCGCACCTGGACTGTTCAGGGCGGTGCTCGAGGTACTGGCACCTCCATGGCGAGGAGACTCCTTCCTGGGGCTCGGCTGGTCCAGGCCCTCTGGCCCCTGGACTTCCCTGGTGCCACCTCCCCTGCCCCACAGGAGTCCATTCTCTGGGCATTCTGACATGCAGTGACTCAGGGCCCCAGAGTGGCAGGAGGGAGCGGGCATGGAAAGGCTTCACCAGGCTTGCCTCCTCAGGCCCTTGCAGAGAGCAGGCAGATAAGTATGGTGGCCAATGTGGGAGCCAGGGTCCCAGGGGCTCCATCACACCACTAGGAGGGAACACTGGACCTGGGCACGAGGATAGCTTGGGGACGAGTCCTTGGCCATATATGGCAGCCAGGCTGGAGGGGTGTGGCCTCTGATCTGCCCTAGGAAGTTGTCCAGACAGAATCCCAAGGGGGACTTAGCCAAGTGTGGCCCTGCCTTAGCTGGTAGGACCCTGGGCAGGGCCAGTGGTGCTGTCTCCCAAGAGAAGGTGGCCAGGGCCTTGCAGGAGAATGAGGTGGCACAAGGGCCAGGACCTCCTGGAGGCTGCAGGGAAGAGTGGGGCTACCACAGGGTCTTCCCCCTCCGAGGCCCAGGTGCGTCAGCAGGGCAGAGCAAGGGCTGGGCAGGTGAGGTTGTCACAGGAGAGGGCAAGGGGTGATGGAGTCACCAGGGACACAGCATCAGTGGTGCCTCTAGAGGGTGACTGGGAAGCAGGAAGGCTTGGAGGCTGGGGGGTGGGGACAGCATGATGGCGGAAGGCTCAGGGGAAGCATGTGGAGAAGCAGCAAGTGTGGAACATTGTGCAAGGAAGTAGGCCACCGAGGGGTGGGGGCCAAAAGCCCCGAAGCTCAGGCACACGCGCTCATGGAGCCTTCCCAAGGGCCTGCTGCTGGGCCGGAGTCGTGGCCATGGGACTGGGGGGCTGTATAGCCGTGCCTTGGTCTTGACCAGCCCTGATGTGTAGACATGTGGGTAAACGGAAGGACCAACTTGGTGGCAGAGTGCACCTCCCAAACGGAGCCTCTCCAGAATGCCATGTGCCCACAAGCAGAGCAGACAGCCACTTGTCACCCACACAGCGTCCGCTGGCACCCGCACCTATGCTGGGGGCACCTGGCTGCCAAGGGAGGTGTTGGGAGGCCGTCCAGAGCTGCGGCCAGTGGCAGGCACAGTGGGGTGGCCAAGGGCAGCCTGGAGCTGCTGCCCCTTCTCGGCCCAGGCTTTGGAGGAGTGACGTGGGCGGCCGTACCTGCGTCTGGATCCGGTTGAGGCCGCGGAACCAGAGGATCTGGCCCCTGCGAAGCTCGCGCTCGGCGTGGTCGATCTCCTCCTCCCCCTCTGCCAGCTCCTCGTCAGTCATCTCGGCCTTGCCCGGCCCGTGGCCTGCCTCCTTCAGGCACTTGAGCTGGCTGGTGGGGATGGTGGCAATGACCTGCAGGAGCCCCCGTTGAGGGACAGCAAGCAGAGGTGGCCGTGAGACCCTGCAGGGGGTGGGGAGAGACCACAGCCCCCTCTTCCTGGTGACCCTGGTTGGTGACTCTGGTGTCCTTTGCTGGGCCCCATCTAGCCAGGGGACTTCTAGGAGCTGCCATGGCAGCCTGGGAAAGGTCTCAGGGGCCCTGGGTGGTCGGTCCTGCCTGAGAGGATGTGGCTCCCCAAAGCAAAGGGCAAGATTTAGGGCCACAGAGTGCTGGACACACCCCTAAAGCTACTTGGGAGGCTGAGGCAGGAGGATCCCATGTTTGAGGGCAGCCTGGGCAACTTAGTGAGGCCCTGTCTCAAGATAAGATAAAAAGGGGCTGGGGGTGCAGGTCACAGATAGAGTGCTTGCCTAGGATGCATCAGGCCATGGGTTCCAGCCCTAATACTGAAAAAAACAGAAAACAAAAAAGAAAAAACAAAACCCAAGGAGGATCACAAGTTAAGCCCAGCCTGGGCAACTTAGTGGCTTAGTGAGACCCTGTTTCAAAGTGGAAAGATGAAAAGGGCCTGAGGGTGTAGCTCAGAGCTCCAGCAGCCCACGCTGACTAGGACTTGGTGAGAAGGGAGCGTGACCTTGGCGTCTCAGCTAGTGTCCTGAAACCCCACAGATGCTGGGCGAGGCCACCTGTGACCCAGACTGCTGCTTCCTCAGCTGACTGCTGTCACCTGCCCTTGCCACAGGTCTGGACATGGGGTTCTTTCACTTTCCATCTGGTAAGAGGCCTTCCAAATTTCTCGAGACCTTAGCTTGGCCCCTCAGATTAGTTACTGGGGAGATTTTGAATTTCAGATCCAACAGTGGCAACTTTCCAAGCCAGGGGCAAGTTTGGGCTGCTCTCACGGGCAGGAAGTGGCTTCCTGGGACTGGGGTAGCCCAACCATGTCATTTGCATGTGCTGTGTGGAAGCCAACATTTGTGTCTTTGTGCCGGGTCATGGTATGTCACAGGTACAGGCTCTGAGGCCTGGTGCCATAGCAGAGCTGACCGGAAGTGGGCAGGGTGAGAAAGCCTAGCAGGAAGACACTCACCTGTCCCCAGACCAGCTCCCCAATGCCGACGAACAGGCACCAGAGCCACTGTTCCGTGGAGAGCGGGGAGCAGCTGAAGGGCTTCCCGCCGAACTGGACGATGACGATCTGTGGGGAGGGGAGAGTGGGTGTGGCCGCAGACCCGGCCACAGGCACAGCACCTGTGCCCTTGTGCCCTGGCCCTCACCTGACCCACCTGCTGGGCCGGGCTGCTCAGAGACCACTGTCTCCCCACGTGCGGCCACTCCCCAGGGGAGGCAAGGGCTCTTCTTCCTGGGCACACTTCCCTTCCATCTCTCTCAGCAAACACCTAAAGGTGGCTTCTCTGACTCGCTCACCATGGGGCCAGGGGTTCCATGACAGAGCAGCGTGGACTTGGCATGCTGCCCTGGCTCCCCTGTGGGTGCCAGGTAACTAGCAACTCCGGCCTCCGGGTGGGGCACAGCTACCGACCATGTTCCCAGCCTCTGCCAATGGGACACTGCAGCACCCACTCTGCAGGCACGCACCAGACCCTCAACGGGAGGGTCACCTTGATCATAACAGATGGTCACCTTGGGCTGGGGATGTAGCTCAGGGGCACAGCGCCTGCCTCAAAAGTGGGCAGCCCTGAGTTCAGTTCCCAGTACCAAAACAAAACAAACCAGATGATCACCTTACCCCCAACAAGAAGGTCGCCTTGCATATGATGACAGGAGGGCCACCTCACTCATAACAAGAGGGTCACATGGCCCATAACAGAAGGTCACCCTGCCCAGGACAGGAAGGGAGCCTCACGTATGACAGGAGGATCACCTCATCCACAACAGGAGGGTCACCAAGCCCAGAACACGAGAGTCACCTTGCCTTGGGCCCTGCTCCCTCTTTTTCCCTGGGCAAGCATTTCCCATAGGAACCATGCAACAGTCCCCTGCCCCAGGGTGGGCAGAAACCACTCCCAGTAGCTGTCCATTGTGTCCTGGGGAAGCCGCAGGATCCCTTTTCCTATGTGTCCTGTCCCCCTGGGCTCTGTGTCATGGATTATCTTAAGATGCCAATCATCTCCTGGCCCATGGACCTTAGTACACTTGTGATTTCTTCCAAGTCACTGTGTTTTAGGACCGGCCACCCGTACTGGGCAGAGGGATCAGCATGCCAGCCTTCCCCAGGAAGATGGAGCTGGGGATGGCGGGCCTCAGCAGACCCAGGGTGGGCTGCACCTGGCCTTGAAGGGAGGCTGCGAGCTCACAGTCAAGCTAGGGCAGCCTGCTGGTGTCAGGGTGCAGCTTGGGCACTGCCTCTGTGAATGGAGACAAACAGGCCAGCATCAGGGCAGACCTGGGGCCCGAGCCCTGCCCGCCCTGCTACCTGAATCCCAAAGGTGCCCAGCACGATGGTGCAGAAGATGGGGTTGCTGAAGATGCCGTCGAAGACGTTGTGCTCGCCATGGATCTTGCGGGCGTTGATCTCGTTGAAGAGCTGCATCATGACGAAGGTGTTGAAGATGATGGTGTAGTGCTCGGAGGGTGGCGAGTGCAGTGGTGCGTTCCTCCCGCTGTCAATGTCAAAGAAGAGCTCCCCTGGAGGGAGGAGGGTTCAGGGGCTCAGGGGCCTTCAGGCAGCGACAGTGGCTGCTGTGAGGCGCAGGCACATGCCCGTTCCCCCTCGGTCACCACCTGCATGCTCTGGGGATACTGACGGCGTGCATGTGCCACATAGGCCCCGAGCGCACAGTGACAGCAACAGTGCCAACCTACCGACAAAGAGCAGTGTGAAGATGATGGTGAGCTGGTAGACTGCGTGGCCCAGGATGTTCTTCATCATGGTGCGTGAGATGAGGGGCTTGTCGCGGCCATATGGCTTCCGCAGCAGCAGTGACTCTGTTGGGGGCTCTGTCGCCAGGGCCAGAGAGGCAAAGGTGTCCATGATCAGGTTCACCCACAACATCTGCACAGCCTTGAGAGGGGAGTCCTGCAGAGAGGGGACAGTCACCAGCCACCTCACAGGGAAGAGCTCAGTGTGGGCTCAGCACCCCAGGCCACAGGACATCTCCAGCTCAGGTTTCCATTAGGCTGGCAGGCTTTTTCCACTGGAATTTCAGGTTCTGGCCACCAGCAGTGATCTTGAAGGAGTCCAAAGCCTTAGCAAGAGGCTGAAATCCCCAGCCAGTTATACCAGCCTGCAAAAAGCAATGACAGGGTGCTTCCTTTCGGGACCACAGTGGTGGCTGTGCTTCCTGCCTCCCTTGGGACAGGAAGAGGCCAAACCTCTGAATCTGACCTGCTGTGGTGGTTAAGGTACAGTGTCACCCAGATTGGACCTGCCTGAGGGACTGGTGGAGCACACTTGTGGGTGTGTCTGGGTGGGTCTTAGAGGTGTGACTTGGAGGTCTATAGCTCAGCTGTGGCCCATTTCCTGGCTAGAGCTATTCCCCTGCTCTGGCCTCCAAGAACTGAGCATTTTTGCTCCACCACATCCTTCCACCATGATGTTCCTGCCTTGGAGCCAGCCAACCATGGACTGAGTTCCCTGAAACTGTGAGCCAAATGAAACCTTTCTTTCTTTAAGTTCTGGGTGTCAGGTATTGTGTCCCAGTGACAGGAAAGCTAATACACCACCACTTTCTTGTTATCCCCTCTGAGTTGTTCTGTAAAACTAGGCCTCACAGGAACCTGAGGCAGGAGGCTATGTGTCATGTGACTCTATTCATGGGCTACTTCCAGAACTGTTAAGTCCATGGAGAGAGCAGAGGCAGGGTCCAAAGGCAGGGGGAGGAGACTGAGGGGTGAAGGCTAATGGGTGCGGGGTTTCCTTGCAGGTGATGAGAATGTCCTGGGAGTTGTTAGCAGCCTTGATTCTACAACATCATGAATATATTAAAAAACATCGAATTGTACACTTTCAAATCCTTATTATAGTGAAGTTTATGTCATGTAAATTAGATCTCAATTTTTTTTTTGAGACAGGGTCTCACTATGTGGTTCAGGCTGTCTTTGAATTCACTACGTAACCCAGGCTGGCCTTGAACTTGTGGTGATCCTCCTGCCTCAGCCTCCCAAGTGCTGGGATGACAGGCGTGCACCACCACACCCAGCTAGATCTCGATTTTTAAAAGAAATCTTTGTAATGACCAAGTTGATCAGCAAATAATTTAACTCCCCATCGACCACAAACATGACTGTCCCACACGGGGAAACAAATCCTGGACTCTGGTGGCCAAGGCGAACAGGGCCATTGAGGAAGTAGAAGAGCTCTGCCAAGAGTGAAGTGCATGCCCCATGGGGCCCAGTAGCGTGGAAATGAGTCTGCACAGACGCAAGGAATGGCGGATGCCATGTGGGCTCTTTTTCAGCCCCAAATACAAAAGGCCACAAACTACTTGAGTCCATTCATATAAACTGTTCAGACCAGCAACTCCATGCAGACAGAGGCTGGGGCAACCAAGTGCTTGCCAATGGGTACAGGTTTCCTTTGGGACCCATAAACATGTTTGGGAAATAGAGAGAAGTGATGGCTGCACAATACTGTGAATATGCTAAACCCCAGCTTTATTGTGTACCCTGCAGTGGTGATTTTTCTGGTATGGGAATATGATTTAAAGAAAAAGAATCTGTGGCAAAGAGCCTGGTATGGTGGTGCAGGCCTGTCATCCCAGCACTCAGGAGGCTAAAGCAGGAGGATCACTGCATAGTGTGACCTTGTCTCAAAAATACAAAACAAAACAGAGAAACAATCTCCAGCAGAGAAAAACTTTGCTCTCAACCTGACCATCGGGCCTAAGCTCCTCAGCCCAAGCCTCAGACAGCAGCTGCCTCCTACAGCCCCAGGGCTTGTGGGAAGGACAGTTCCTGGTCCCCACCTGAGTAATGCAGGCGCCTGTGAAGGCCACGATCACAGCTACTACGTTGACTGTCAACTGGAACTGCAGGAATTTGGAGATGCTGTCGTAGACGTTTCGGCCCCACATGACCGCCTTGACAATGCTGGTGAAGTTGTCATCGGTCAAAATGATGTCAGAGGCCTCCTTGGCCACATCAGTCCCTGCGATGCCCTGGGGGTGGCACGCAAACACACACAGAGTGTCCATGGGGCCCCTTCTTCAGCTTCGGGAAGCTTGGCTTGGTGTCCCCTTCACTATGGGCTCCGGGAAGGCTGGGCGAGGCCCCTTGTGGGCTGAATGAAGGATGCTCCCTGCCACAGGGTGGGGACATGGCTCACCAGGCTGCTGCCAACCACAGCTCCCTACAGGACCAGGATCAGCCATGGGGCAGTGCCTGGCATGCCACCCTGGTTGGTAGGATCAGGGCTTTATGGGAAGCACTAGCTCTATATGAGCAGCAGGGACCCAATACAGGGGATGAATCTGTTGGGGACTCTGCTAATCACATTTGGGCCAGGAGTCCACTTAGCGTGGATTAGGAGTGGGTGCTGGCAGGCCGGGACTACCACTGACAAGCCCCTTGCCCCTTGATCCTGAGGTGTCAGCATGCCAAATGTCCTTAAGCAAATCACACACATGTCCCTTAATGGGCAGAGCCCATTCAGGCCCAGACTATTAGGATGTGAGAGAAAGAACCTTCTACCACTCTGCAACCTGTCCTCAATCCCACTTTTGGGTATAAATTCAATGTCCGTGGGCCACAGGGCTCATCTATGGTGGTAAGCTATCCTGGAATGGGGTGGCCACGACCGTTAACAGTGATTTATCAACTTGACTGGATTCAGAAATGCCCAGGGGATTAGCAAAGCACACTTCCGGGTGTGTCTCGGTGGGTCATGGACTTGGATATCATATCTGGTCCCTGGCCCCTCCCTCTCTGGCACAGCTCCCCTGCTCTGCTTCTTGGCCATCATGAACTAAGCAACTTTGCTCCATCACGCCCTTCTGTCATGACATCTCAGCCCTGGAGCCAGCTGACCATGGGCTGAGTCCTGTGAAACCGTGAGCCAAATTAAACCTCACCTCTTTTCAGTTGGGATGTCCCAGAAACAAGAAAGCCAATACAGGAAATTGTCAGCAGAGGAACGGGGTCATTGTTGTAACTATATGTGACCGTGTGGTTCAGAAGCCTTTGGAACTGGTTTGTAGGAGGAGTTTGGAAAGGTTTGGAGATGCCAGCTAGAGAAGTCCTAGGATGCTATCAGCCAAGTTTGATAGGCACTTCTGGTTGGAACTTAGACAGTAAAAGCCAGATTCAGGAGGTTTTAGGTAGGAACAAGGACTCCATTGGCAATTAGACTCGAGGTCACATGTGTTACACTCTGGCCAAAAAAAAAATTGTCTATATTTTTCTCATGTCCCAAGACTTTGTGGGAGACTGAGATTAGGAGTGATGGAATAGGGCTGGGGATTTAGCTCAGTGGTTCTGCCGCCTGCCTCGCAAATGGAAGGACCCGAGTTAAATCCCCGGTACCAAAAAAAAAAAAAAAAAAAAAAAAAAAAAGAGTGATGGAGTAGCTGGGGATTTAGCTCAGTGGCACCACGCCTGCCTCACAAGCACAAGGTCCTGAGTTCAATCCTGGTACCAAAAAAACAAAACAAAACAAAGCACAACTTAAAGAGTGGTGGAGTAGAAAAAAAGAAAAAAAAAACCCAAACCATAAATGAATAAATAAATGATGGACTAATTGATCTGGAGGAGGAAATCTCAAGGCAGTCCAACATTCAGGTTGTGGGATGGGTATTGCTGGCTGCTTTGAGCTAGATTTATACTGAGAATCAAGGCAAAAAGTAGAGCAGAAGAATCTGAAAAACTTAAATTTTAGCCCAAAAGGAACTGTGTGTAGAGTTGGGGCCAAAGGAGGTGTGGCTGTTCAAGGGATTAGCACCCTTAAAAAGATACTAAGTATTTTTTACAGGGACAAGAAGATGCCTTCAGGATATCTCAGAAATCAGCAAGACCTCACCCATCACAGGCTCAAGGATGCAATAGTGTCAAGCTTTCATTTGAGAAAAGAGTCCCTGGGACCCCTGCTCAAGAAGGACCTCCTAGGGAATTGGCTCCCTTGGGTTCATTTCACTGTGCTCAGACGCATATGCACTTAGAGGCTGCTGCGGACACGGTCCAAGGGAGCTTGGCTACTGTTCCCACAGGCAGCGGGTCATGGTGTCATCCAGGTGCATGCAGAATGCAAGAATTGTAGGGTTACAGAGGCTTCTACACAGGTTTCAAAGGAAGGCTTGGAAAGCCAGTCCAGGAGTCCCTGAAAGGCCAGTACAAGAAGCTGTGGGAATGAAGCAAGAGACACAGTGGGGACCCTAGGAAGTTGGAGATACCAGGAATGTGGGACACATGCCGCCGAAAGCCACAGGCAGTGATCAGAGCCAGCCCAAAGTGAGGACATGTGAGATGCAATCAGCAAGGCTGTAGGTTGGGGCTGCCTAAGCCTCCTGGAGCTTTCATCTCACCAATGTGTACCCTGGGTGCTGGACATGGAGCTACGGGACTTAACATTTGCTCCGCTGGCTTTTGGTCTTGCTTTGGTCCAATTCTTTTCTATTCCTCTATTCCCTCCTTTGGAATGGGAAAGTTTACCTTGTGCCATTGTACCTCGTGAGTGTATAATTTTTTTTTTTTTTTTTTTGGTACCAGGGATCAAACTTGGGACCTTGCACTTGTGAGGCAGGTGGCGGAACCACTGAGCTAAATCCCTGGGCCCTGTTTTTTATTTTTAAAGAGGTTCATAGCTAAGTGTTTTTAAGTCTCAGAAGAGTGTTTAGATTTTTGAAAACTTCTGGGACTGTTCCAACTTTGAGTCAGGGATTATTGCATTTTTGGTTGCCATTGAGGTGAGCAGCGTGGGCTCTGATCCCTTCCCGCCGCACTGTTCCTGCCTTGGAGCAGCCCACCATACACGCAACCATGCTCTAAAACCATGAGCCAAATAAAGCACTTCCTCCTTTAAGTTGTGAGTGTCAGATGTTTGGTCCCAGCAATGGGAAAGCTGGCTGATACAGTGGCTTACCATGGCAAAGCCCACGTCCGCCTTCTTGAGGGCTGGCCCATCATTGGTGCCATCCCCAGTCACTGCCACCACCTGCCGCTGCTCACCTGTGGTGCTGTCAATAATCCCTGGAACACAGAACAGGGCAGGGCAAGGCTAGTGCAATCTGTAAGCAGGGCGGTGTGATTTGGTAGAAAGGAGGGGCCCTGCACTGTGTGACTTGGATAAATGCCTCCCTCTCCTGGGCCTCAGTTCCCTGTCTGTTTTGATGTGGGAGCAGCCTCTTCTTGCATGGACATTTTCTATTCACCAGTTTCTAGAAGCAGCAGATCTAGATCTGAGGACCCTGGCTTCCTAGGCCAGGGTCCTAGGCCGAGGGTCTGTTGGGGAGTGTGGCATAGGGTGTCCAGAAGTAATTGTCACAGCATGCAAGGGCGCTGCTGCTGGCCCACAGGAAAGAGGGTGACCGAGCTCGTTTACCTTTGACCAGAGTGTGCTTGTCGGTAGGAGATGACCGGGCCAGCACCCTCAGCTTGGGCCACACCTTGTCCAGTCGCTCCTGTTCTATCTGGGGAGGCACAGGGACACTGCAGAGCCAAGGCAGGAGCGTGCGCAGGGGTGGGGTGGGGCGGGGCAGGAGGCGGGGCTACCTCTCCTTTCTCATTGCGAATCCTCCGGTTGAACTCCTTCCCCTCCAAGCATAGGAAGTCTTCTCCAGGCTGGATGATGCCGCACTTGGCCGCAATGGCCCGGGCTGTGTTGATGTTGTCTCCGGTCACCATGCGGACCGTGATGCCAGCACGCTGGCATTTGCGGATAGCTTCAGGGACCTGCAAGAGATGACATAAATGGGAGGGGGCAGCCAAGCCTGATGGGTTGGGCATCAGGGCTGGGCCCCTGCCTGCATCCAGATCTGCAGGACCCTGAGTTCCAGCAAGGCTGGCAGTGGAGCAAACGTGTGGTCCCAAGCAGGATCTCTTAGGTGACAGCTCCTCAGCTACCTTCCCCAGTTTCTCCTTCACTACACTGTGCCCTAGGAGCCAATGACAGCTCAGACCCAGGCCCTAGTGGCACAAGTGAGGCTGGCTTTTACTCCAGGGAAGGGAGTTCTCAGATTCAACTTTGCCAAGGTCACCAGGGTGGCCACAGGCGTCACCCAACTCTGTCAACATCATTTTCCTGCTGGGAAACAGCCCCAGAGCTTCCGAGCAAGACCCGCCCGAGGGTCACTGCTGGTAGGGTGGCGGCATTGGCCTCCCGACCCTGTTCACCTTGCCAGCTCCTTGAAGGTCAGCAGGGCTGAGGGGGACCAAAGTAGGGCAGCGCAGAGCAGCCAGGAGAAAGTGGAGGTGAGAATAGAGTGGCCTCTACTTCAGGCTGTGACACACAGCCAGTGACCCCTGAAGCAAATGGCCCTGGGATGGGCTCAGCTGCTGGAGGGAGCTTGGACCCTGTACCCGCATGTGTCTCACCCTTCTGGCCTCAGGGCCACTTTCTGCTTTCTGAGGATCTTAGGGTGCTGGATAAGACCATGAACTACTAGGCAGCGCCTGTGCCACCCCTCTGCTGCCACCAAGTGGCCATGAGGAGCCTGAGGCCTGGCAGCTGTGGCCCCAGGCAGTGGTGCTCCTCACCTGCCTGGGCACCTAAGGGTGACCTTGCTTTCCTGGGAAGAACTGTCCCTCTTTGTCCCACTTTCTCCCCAAGGCCTGACAGCACAACGACCAGCCGGGCATCTGCAGCAGTTGCCAGGCCGCACCCTGGCATCAACAGTACCAGCCCTGGGCTGCCATGGGCACAGCCCCACGGCCTTCTCCGGAGGCAGCCACCCGGTGCCTCCAGGCACCAGCACTTTCACCAGTCCTCTGGGCTCCTCCTAGGCACCGTCTGGCCTCCCCACCTGGCCCTGTCACTGTGATGTGCCACCTGGACTCTCTCCTGGCCAATCTCAAGCCAGAAAGGAGCTGTTCCTGATCCCTGGGCCCGGCTGCCATCACCCAGCCTGGGGTGGCTTCTCCCTGCCCCTTACTCATCTGTGGCACCCTTATGGCCTTCTATTGACTTACCTGGGTTTGACATTATCTGAGATGAAAACTTACAAAAAATACTGCTCACTACAAGTCTGTCTCGTCCACCAACTTCTCCCAGGCGTGACCACAGTGTCTTTGGGACTCAAGGCTGCTCTGCTGACAATGACCCGTGGCCACTGCTTCTCCTCCCATCGCACCTGCACATTCTACAAATCTGCTTTTCGGGCTAATGGGCAGGATCGAGGTAGCCCTGCTGCTGACATGAGGTGGCACCAATGGAGAGGGTCTGGGACAACAGAGGGCTCTTTCAGATGTCCCATCTTTAAAGACCAAAGCCACAGCCAGTGAGTGGAGCCTGCTCTGATGGCTGTCCAATGTCAAGGCCATGCCTGAGCTCATCTGCTCTCCTTCACTCTGTTTTCCTCATCAGCCTCTATCACAGCCACACATTACCCTGGTGGTGTCACCTACATAAAGATGCCCCTGGAATGTCCTTCCCTCCAGGGCCTTTGCCGCCTGGGCATTTGACATTCCACAGAGGAAGTCCTGAACTTCACTCTGAACTAACCAGGCCCTTGACGGAGAACTGCTTACCTTGTCCCCCAAACCTGTGCCCCCTCAGGCTTCCCTACTCTGTCATCCCTGGTGACCACCCATGGACAAGCAGGTAGAGCCTCTAGTGGGTGGCACAGAAGCCCTGTGTGGGTCAGGGCCCAGCTTGTTAAGGGGGTGTCAGGTCTTGGGAAGGACAGCCATGCCCCCAGAGGGCCCCAAATCTCTGCCATTGACCGCCCTACCCAGTCTTTCTGGACTCTGGCACTGGCCTGTTTGCCCTACCTGGAACTTTGGTAAGAAGATGGGCGACACGTAGGAAAGCCAGATGTGGGAGAAGGCTTGTCCGGCCACCCACCAGACAAGCCCAGGCTCAGGGCACAGTTACCAGGGCAGCTCCCAGAGAAGGGGTGGCTACCTCAGGCCGCACGGGGTCCTCGATGCCCACGACAGCTATGCAGGTGAGGTCACCCACCACCTCATTCTCGTTGTCCCAGTCGGGCTCCTGGCCTGCAGAGAAGTCTCGGTAGGCGACGCAGATGGTGCGCAGGCCGTCACAAGCCATCGGCTCGATGACCTTCTTCACCATGTCATCCCGGTCCCGGGGACGGAAGCTCCGGAGTTCCCCGTTGCTGTTTAAGATGTTGGTGCACCTGGGCAGGGAGGGGCATGGGGTGAGGGGAGACAGGAAACAGTGCCGGTCACACGGGATTAGGGTGGGGCCTTAGCCAATGACCGGTTCCCTTATAAACAGGGAGTGCAGAACACATGGACAGGGAGAATGGCATGTGACAACAGGCAGAGGTTAGCATGATGCATGCTGTGCCGAGGATGGTGGCCAACTCCAGAAAGTGGGGGGAGGCAATGGGGATCAGCCCTTACAGCTTTCAGGGGGGCACAGCCCAGTCCACTCTTAACTTTGGACTTTCAGCCTCTGGAACTGAGAGATGTCAAGTTTGTGTTGTTTGAGGCCACCTGGTTTGGGGACATTTGTTCCAGGAGCCCCAGGATACTCATACATTGCTGTTGGCTAAGTGACCCAGGTGGGAGGAAGGCTGCAAGGCTGCGGTAACTGTCCCACAGACCCTAGGAAAAACTGAATGCCACAGCATTCAGGCAGCAGCCACCTCAGTCCAAGCTCTGATGACCCTGGGAGCTCCTTAGAAGCGACAGGCCCGGGGCCGTCAGCCACAGAAACAGGTGTGGTGGAAGAAGTAAATGGGGCCTCCAGTGGCAGTGCCACGGGGAGACTGGTGACACAGGAACTGGCTGTAGAGATGGGGGATGGGACAGCTCCGCGGTGGAGGGGACACTGAGACAGGGAGGGCGTAAGCACACAGCCAGCAAAGGCAGGGCCAGGGCCCGAGTTCAGCCCCAGCTGCAGAGCTTGGGCCCACAGTGCTCACCAGAGGGGAGGCACAGAAAGACGACTGGGTACCCAAGCCACCCCTAGCCCAGCAAGGACAGCATCAGGCTGGAGATGGCCTTTGCCTGGGCTGCCTGGGGGGCATGCATGCCAGGCACTTGGTGACTAGGTCTGCCGAGGCTGTGGGCACGGGAAAGGCTGGCGTCCTGTTCAGGGCTCTGTTCCCATGGCCTGTGGGGGTGAGGAGAGGGAAGGAGCACATGGAGGACAGAGAGGCCAGGGCCAAGGATGTGTGCAGGTGAGGCAGGGGTGCAGGGACATCCGAGGTAAGGTGCATGCCCTTCCTTCAGGTTTTAGCAGCTTTATTGATATATAATTCACATACCACACAGTTTGCCCATTGAAAGTGTACAATTCAATGGTTCTCAAGATATTCACAGATACGTACAAGCATCACTGGAGTCAACTAGAACATTTTCATCACCTCTGAAAGAAACCCCACATAAACCGCAACAGCAAGAACAGACACTTGGACTTTATCACAGTCTTCAAACATGTGCGCCTCGGGACACCAGCGAGAGTGTGAAAAGACAACTCACGGGACGGGAGCAGATAGTCACGAGTTATATATTTGATGAGGATCTAGCATCCAGAGGATATAAAGAACACTTCAAACTCAACAGTAAAAGGACAAACAACCCAACTCAAACATGGGCAAAGGAGACCTGCAGAGCACTGCTGAGCCCAGGGAAAGTTGCTCAAGACCATCAGCCCTTGGGGACACAAGAGTCACAACCACCATGAGTTGCCACTGCACACCCACGTGGATGGGAAGGCTAATAATCATAGCAGAAAATAACGAATACTGTGAGGATGAGGAGAAGTTGGCACCCTTCTACTTTGTGGGTGGGGACATGGGACAGTGCAGTCATTCTGAAAACCATTTTGGCAGGGTCTCAAAAACGGAAGCACAGAGCTACCACGTGGCCCGGCAATTTCACTCCGAGGTATATGTGATGGTTAATTTTGAATACACTGAGGATGCCTAGAGAATTGGCACCGACAAATGGAAGTTGTTGCTGTGACTGTAGGGGACAAAGTGAAAAAAACGTCTTTAGAACCACTTCGCAGAAGGGGTCTTGGAAGACTCTGGGGGAGCAGGCTAGAGAAAGCCTAGCATGCTATAAGCAGAGATTCCCGGCGCCTCTGGAGGGGGTTTGGCAGCCCCAGGGCTGATGGGATGTGGGCAGTACAGGTTATGCTGATGAGGTTTCAGATGCAACAAGGGTTCTGGTAGATGATGGGATGACAGCTCACCCTTGCTACGCTGTGCCCCGAGACTTTGTGGGCATCTGACTTTAAAGGTCATGGACTCGTTTGTCTGGTGGAGGAAATTTCAAGGCAGCACAGCACTTAGGCTATGGTATGGGTATCACTGGCTGCTTTAAACCAAATTTACTGTGAGAGTTGGGAGCAAGGAGGAACAGAGTGAAAAGACTTGGAAAATTTGCTGCTTGACTGGAAAAGAAGTGCACATGGCTAAGGAGGGTGCTGTTGCAACTGCTGCTAAAGAGAAGCTAATCCTTTCCACTGGGACCATAGGAAAGACACCCGAGAGAATCTCAGACACTGGCAAGACCCAGGCCATCACAGGCTTAGAGATGGATAAACACAAATTTGTGTCAAAGACTTTCCAGGGCAGTCTTTGTCGAAGAGAGCCCCAGGGTGCTCTGCTCACCCCGAAGCACCTAGGGAATTGTTTTCTGAGGACTGGTCTTCATATGTTCACCCATCCAGGCACTGAGGGCTGTAGAAGCCATGGTTCAAGGCGGGCCCAGGTATAGCTCACACTGGTGGCAGAGCTGAAGGTCATCCATGTGATGCTGGGTTTGCAGGTATGCAGAATGCAAGAGTTATGGGGCCTTAGAGGCTTCCACCCAGATTGCAAAGGAAGACCTGTGGCCAGGTGATGTGTGGCAGAGCAAAGCTAACCCTGAGGGAAGCCATGTGGGCTGCACCTAGCAAAGTCCTTGAGGCCCACATGCCACCACAGCGTGTCTCAGGTACTGGCCCTGGCAATTTCAGGTTTAATATTTGCCCTCCCAGGTTTTGGTCTTATCTTTCCATATGACTTTTCTATTTCTCCCCTCTTCGAATGGGAACGTTTATCCTTGTGCTACTGCATGTTGGCAGTGTTTAACTTCTTTTTGAATTTTACAGGGGCTCACAGCTGAGAGTTTGCCTTGAGTCTCAGAGGAGACTTTGGACTTGGACTTTTGAGCAGTGCTGGAATTGTTAAGACTTTGGGGACTCTCAGAGATGGACTGAGTGCATTTTTCATTGTGAGGCAGCCATGAGGCTATGTGGATCGGGGGGTGGGATGCTAAGTTTGGATCTGAAGTGTCTCCCAGAGGCCTATGGGGTAAAGGCTTGGTCCCCAGCTTGGTGCTACCAGGAGTTGGTAGAATTTTAAGAGGTGAGATGGGCCAGGGATTTAGCTCAGTGGTTCCACCGCCTGCTTTGGAAGCGCACGGTCCCGAGTTTGATCCCCGGTACCAAAACAAACAAACAAATAAAAAACCCCAAAAACCAAAACAAGAGGTGGGCCTAATGGGGGAGATTTTAGGTCATTGGTTGTGTGCCCTCAAAGGAGGTAATGGCACTGTAGTCTCTTCCTCCTTCTTCTCATGCCAGCCATGAAATGAGTGGCTTTTTGCTCCACTATGCACTTCCTGCCATGATGTAGTGCCTTGCAATGAGGCCAACGGACAATGGACTGAAACTTCCAAAACTGTAAGCCAAAATAAACCTTTCTTCTTTATAAGTTGCTCATCTAGATACTTGTTATAGTAACGGAAAGTTAGCACAGCATATATCCCAAAGAGTTGAAAATGTGTGTTCAAACAGAAATGTGTACATGAATTTTCAAGGCATTATTTACCATAGCCAAACTGTGGAAACAGCCCTGATCTGTCCACAGATGAATGAGGAAGCAAAATGTGGTCTTTCCCATACAAAGGGATGGTATTTAATTGTCAGAAAGGAATAAAATTCTGATACAAGAGGACATTATTCTCAGGGAAAGAAGGCAGACACAAATGCCATGAGGTGTACGATTCCATTTATATGACTTGTCCAGTTAGGCAAATCCAGAGAGACAGACAGCAGAGCGGTGGTTGCCAGGGCTGGAGAGTATTGCTTAATGTATCCAGGGTTTCTTTTTAGGGTCATAGAAATGTTTTGGAAGCAGTAATAGTGACGGCTGACATTGTGAATACACTTAATGCCGCCGAACCACATAGTAAAGCGGTTAAATAGTCAACTGCACATTAGGCCTATTTCATCACAGACATAAAGCAAGAGATTTTGTGAATACCCTTTAGCTAGCCCCCAGCCTCCCGGCCCCTGGCTCCTTCCTGTCGCCCACTCACTTTTTGAGCAGGATCTCTGAGGCCCCCTTGCTGAAGAGGCGAAAGCCGCCGTCAGGCTTGTGGATGACCGTGCTCATGGACTTGCGGACCGAGTTGAAGGTGTACACTTTGTAAAGCTTATCTTCCGGAATCTGCTCCCGCACGGGCTGGAAGTCCCGCTTCAGGTCCAGCATGAAGCCCAGCAGAGCGCACTCAGTCTTATTGCCCACTTGGCGTGGGAGGGCGCCTTCCTTCTCTGGAGGCTGCAGGGCAAGGAGAGGCAGCATGGCATGGGGGCTGCAAACACCCCCGTGCTGTCCCCAGGCCCTGGCTCCTGCTTGGCTGTGCCCTCCACACTGGCAGGGTGGCAGAGGAAGGCCCAGTGTGGACTAGACAGGCCCTGCCCTAGCTGCACAGTGAGCCCTTGTGGGCTGATTTCCCACCATTCACCAGGCCCCGCCCAGCAGCCAGAGCACCCTCTCATGCCAGGGACGGGAAGGGAGGTCGCCAGTACCCCAGAGGTTCTACTCCAAAGTTCTGGATTGTGGTGTTGTGGTTGTTGTTTGTCTTTGCAGTGCTGGACACAGAACCCAGGGCGTCGTGCATGCTAAGCAAGCATTCTGCCACTGAGCTGCACCCCTAGTCCCCCAAATTCCTGGGGGGGGGCCTCATGAGCCCCTTGGGATGCTCATGCCATGCCCCCAGCCCAGTTCCTGCCCTCTCCCTGGAGCGGCTCACTAGTATTTTGGTGGTGTAGGCACTGTTGATGGAGATGGCATGGACCAGGAGGTCAAGGATCTTGGGGGTCAGGGCGCTGGGGGCTGGAATCTCCTTGTAGTAGGTGTCTCCTAGGTAGGACTGGACCACGGTCATGCGGTTGGTGGTGAGCGTGCCCGTCTTGTCTGAGCAGATGGCCGTGGCATTGCCCATGGTCTCGCAGGCGTCCAGGTGGCGGACCAGGTTGTTGTCCTTCATCATTTTCTGCAAAGGGCACAGACGGGGTGGGGGGTGCTTGGGTTGTTTGCTCAGCAGGGGAAGGGGAGCGAGAGATGGTCAACACAAACATGGCATGTGTGTTGGGGACCGTTGGGGACCGCAGCCTGCTCAGTGCTGGGTGGTGGCCCAACCGAGGGAGCAGGCTGTCCCCAGAGCCCCCTCTTGGCTCACCTGCTGACCTGTGGCTCCCCATGCCACCCCAGCTCTCCCACGCTTCCAGTCTCACAGGCATCCCCCAGGGTCTCTTGCCTCTTAGCCCCTCGCCGTCCACACCCCACTCCTGCTTCTGAGCCTGTGGGACAGAACCGGTCAGAAGCCTAGTGATTACCTTGACAGAGTAAGCCAAGGAGATGGTGACAGCAAGAGGCAGGCCCTCGGGGACAGCCACAACCAGCACAGTGACGCCGATGATGAAGAACTTCACAAAGTACTGCACGTAGACCGGTGTGCACTCTGCCAGCCACACTCGGCCATCCACAACAAAGGTCTCGATGACAAAGTAGAGGACCAGGATGATGACAGTGATGGCGGACATCACCAGCCCTGCCCAGCCACCATGGAGGCCATGCAGTGGGGAGGGGAGGGAGGAGAGGCAAGAAGAGGTTAGGGTCACTGTAGCTGCAGCCAGCTTGAGCTAGCCCGGGGCCTTCCTGAGAGCACCCAGCTTTGCCCCATGCTTGGGGAGACAGCCCCGGGAGATGGGTCAGAATGCAGCCCGTGTACACCGAGACTACATGCCCTGCTACCTGGCCATCCCCGGGGCCCAGTGTCCCTGACCCTGCTCAGTGGCCCCTGGCCCTCTGCCTCCAGCTGTCCCTACCTGCTTTCCCAATCTGCACGGCCAGCTTCGTGAGCTTGCCCTGCAGGACCGACTTCTCCTTCTTGGGCACGCTGGCTTTCTTCTTCTCCCGCTCCTCCGTCTCCCCGCCCTCTGCGCTCTTCAGGGGCTGCATTTCCATGGCGACTGCCCCATCCTGCTTCTTGGCTGTACACAGAGGAGCCCCGTGGGTGAGGTTAGGGCCTAGCCAGGGAAAGGGGCTCCAGGGGGCTATCAGTGGGGCAACATGCCACACCACACAGAGGAAACGGGGTTCCATGGGGTGCGCTTATTTCCAAGCTCCACAAGGCCTTTCCTGTGCGCCCACCTAAGCTCAGGCCCTCCTGAGGGAGGCCGGCTGCTGCAGCACCATCCTGGTGGGACAGAGACTGGGCTGTCTCGTGGGAAGGGAGGATAGGCACAACACAAAGAACTTAGGCACACAGACACAGTGGCCAGTCCTGGAATGCCCCATGTTTCGATACCTGAGACCAGAGTCCTGTGGTCTGAAGAGTGTTCCAGAAGCTGAAGCTGGCTCATCTGGCCCCAGCGTCTGAGCTGTCTCCGGGCTCCCCTCCTCCCTGCCCGCCTGGTGCTGCTCAGCCGTCTCCTCCAGTTGGCCTTTCTGTCCCTCGCTACCTTTCTGGGCTCCCTTTGCTTCTCCCGGTTGGGTCCCTCATGCCTCATCCTCACTGCCTTTGATGGGGTAGGGGCGAGTCCCCCGGCTCCACTAAGCCCCAGCCTCACACACTTTGGGCTCCCTCTGGGCCTCCAGCTACACTGCCCAAAGAATTCATGTCTGCAGGAGGGGCCACCGGACTGGCAGTTGGGGTCCCCAAGCTTACCTTTCTCCTGCTTCACTCTCGCCCTCCATGCAAGGCGCTTTTGGTACAATGGCCAGCACCTCTGCATCCTTTCTCCCTACCCGAGAACCCCAGGCCACTCGCTATAGCTCCTTTCTCCCTGGTGCCTCTAGGACATGCCAGTCCCTGCCCAGCTGGGCCACTCTAGCCCTGTGCCCCACCTCTACTCACTCACCCCCTCAACCCAGGGCTCCAGCCAGTGGGCTGTCCTATCCTGAATGCCCGCCAACCTCAGTTATACTCTGAGCTGCAGTTGGCTTGGGTGACCCTGTCCTAGTCCCTGGGTCCCCAGGTGTCCAGGCAAACACCTGCCACATGGTACTTGCACTATCCATCTCTGCCTGTGACTTTCCTGGGGGCCAGGACTGCCATATCCCCCTGTGTTCCTGTCACCTAGAGCTGAACACCATTTGACCTGAAATCTCGCCTCAGGCTCCCTTCTGCCACCAAGTCACTTTTTCCTGTGTCTCCCAGCACCCACCAGGAACCTGGGCCTCTGCCCCTTGGATGATGGCCACGACCCTGGCCAGTGGGCTCTGCTGAAAGGGTGCTCACCTGGGAACTGCACAGGACCAGGCCCCAGAGCTTTGAGCAAGTCACCCTCTCTGGGCTTTAGTTTCCTCATTTGGCCAAATGGACCAGGGTGCTCACTCTTTGCAGGGACAAGCTGGCCACCCCTAGGCAGCCGCTCTGGGCTTCCGGCAGTGGCTGTGAGTGGGCAGCTTGGAGCAGCCTCCGGGTGCCCCCTCCACCCTCTGGCAGGGACGAGACCACTCACCTGGCCTCCAGGTGCGGTTCCTGCCGGCTGAGAGTGGCTCCCCCGCCCCCGCCCACTGTGCCCCGTCCCTGGGCTCCTGGCTGCATTACCTCTGGTCTGGCTACTGTCCATCGCCCCATCCTGCTGCTTGCCTACAGTGGAAGAGGAACGACAGACACAGACTTGAGAACACTCACATGGTGAGGACACATACAGGCACAGGACAGCAGGCAGAGCTGGGGCACAGACAGTGCAGCCCAGGATGTGGGATGGGGCTGTCACCACCTCCCACCGTGTGGCCACCAGATAGTCTCTGGGTGTCCTGAGCAAAACCACTGGCCAGGGCTTTATGAACCCCTAATGCCAGCCCTAGATGGGCCCCAGGCCACGCAGGGCTGGGGCAGGAGGTGCCCACTCCCAGTGTTGCCCATGGGGTTTTTGCACCCAGGTGTCCCACTGGCAGGACTCTGTTGGATCTCGGGTACCTGCCAAGTACACCTCCAGGGCAACCCAAGACAGGGCTTGCTTATGTGCCCAGGGCCACCACATGGGAAGGCCCGCCTGAGCGCTGGCGAACAGCAGGAGGCAGTGGAGGGTCAGGCTGGGCCCCAGTGGACCCGTCTGGGCACAGGGTAGGTGGCAGTTACAGGAGCTATGCTGGGGCCATGTCTACTCTGGCTCTGATCCAGAGGTGACCTGGGCAAAGGGGGCTTGTGGCTTGGCCTGCTGCTTCCTTCTCAGTAGCTCATTGTTACTGGGGACCCAGGGACAGAGAGAGCCATGTGGCTCCTAGGCAGTGGGGATGGGCTCTGGGGTTCCCAAGAAGGAAGGAGAGGCCCCTCCCAGCTGGAGGTAAGGCACAGATTGGGTCCCTTCTGCCCAGGGCCCCTGTGCATGCTGGAGGGCAGTTCAGAGGTGAAGGAGACTGAGGGGTGGCAGAGGGGGTGGCAGAGACACCCGAGACACAGGATGACAACATGGTGACAAAACAGCACAACAGGTGGTGTTGCTGGACAGGCCACAGAGCAGTGTGAGGGAGGGCTGGGGGAGGCCTCTGAGAAGGGAGGCTTGGGGTGAGCACTGCAGGGAGAGGTGGCCTAGAGCGGGGACAGGCCTGAGGGGAGGCGGGCACCTTCCAGGTAAGGGTGCATAGGAGCTGTAGTCAAGCAGCACAGCCACAGAGAAGAGGAGGCAGGTGGGCAGGGAGCACCTTCCAAGTATGCCCGGCAGGCTGGGCCGACCCCTGGGGTCAGGGTTAGGGGTGGCAGAGAGAGAGATGCTGGGCACAGTGAGCTCTCCCCCGGAAACCAGCCACCCGGGGCCCTGAGTTGCACAGTCTGAGGATGCTGGAGAGGAGCGAGGTGGGGGTCAAGGTCAAAGAGGAGGGGCCAGGACCAAGCTGTGAAAGACACGGACAGTGAAGGGACAGCGCAGCAGCAGGCCAGGAGCCTGTGAAGGGCCCAGAGGACACCGAGAGTGGAGGCTCCAGGAGTCCAGGAGAGGGAGCCTTGGTGTGCAGGTGGGGTGGGGTGGAGGGCCCTTTGTGGAAGGGACTCCCTGCCACCAGCTGTGACCAAGAGGCCATGAGGAAGAGAGAGAGAGGTCTGGGGACTCTAGCCCAGTGCAGCCCAGCCCATACGATGCCTAGGGCCCACCTATTGCCCGTGTACCCCGGGTGCTCACTGGGGAGGGGCCCTGGGCTGAGGCCCATGGAGACAGGGGCTTGATGCAGCAAAGAGGTGGTGTCAGTGGGTCTGGCCTGCAGGGAGCAGGGTGGTACCCATGTGGGGAGATGCAGGCTGCCAGGAGACAAGGCCCACGGAAGCTTCTAGCAAGAGAACCTGGAGCTGGGGACTGTGAAGAAATGGCGCAGGCTGGGGCTGCTAACATGTCCTTCCTTATGCCAGCCTGTCCCTGTGAGGCTGGGGGTGGGCAGGCCCAGGCCATCTGCAGCCTGAGACTTACTGTCCCCTCGCTGGCTCCCCGGTCCCGGGGCCCTGCTGGAGGCCTCTGGCAGGAAGCCACATCTGGATTCTCTGGACTTCTGGGGAGATTCTTCTGGGCTAGAAATCTCTGCTCCCCACTTGGTTTGGGCTGCAGGAGAGGCCAGAGCCAGAGAAGTGGCATGCAGGCATGGGCCCGAGTCACAGCAGTAGTCAGGCCAGGCCTGCAGAGCTGTGACCTGAGGAGGGTGGGAAGGTCTAGCTCTCTCCAGCAGGGGACCTTCCGCAGGCAGACAAGAAGAAAAAGCAGAGACCTAGCTGAAAGGGCGCCATCAGCTCTGGAAACCGGAAGTTGGTGTTGCCTTACCTTTCTTATCCTTCTTTTCCTCCTCCTCTCCGCCAGCTCCCAGCAAGGTGAAGATGATGCCTGTCTGGGAGTTCACACCAACAGCTGTCACCACCATTCTTCCCGAACCTTCCATGACATGAGTGCCTGGCACAGCGACACAGAGACTGAGACAGAGATTTGCGCCACCTGGTGGGCGACATGGTCAGTGCCTGCAGGTTCGCTCCCAGGGAATCCCAGAGGCAGGGACTCATCACCCAGAAGTCACCAGAACTGTGTTGACCTTAAGCCTAAACTGCAGCCTGCTGCCTGACTTAGTGAGGACCCAGAGGGCCACAGAGGGGCAGGTGGAGAGCTAGTCACAGGACCCCCAGGGGCCTACATTTCCCACTGGATTAAATATTGGGCTAAGTCATAACCTTCTGGAAAAGGAGAATTGTGTCCACTGGGCCTTCTCAAGGGTCTGGATTTGGGAAGAACACTATGCTGAGCCCCAGCAAGCTCTCCCCGATTTGGTGCTTCCCATTCCAGATACAGAGGCCCTGCTAAGCTGGCAGCACCTACTTCCTTACTCTGTGGCTGCAACTGCCACCATCAGGCCCCCAGTGGCCTTTCCATGGCTCCTCAGCTGAAAGGGCTACTTAGGGAGGCCATTGCTCAGGTGAGCCGGGCAGGCAGCTGGGCCAAATGGCTTCCAAGTTGGCTTTGTGCTGGGCTGGTTGGGAAGGTGGGCCTCACCTGACAGCAGCATGGGGTCTTTGTCAGCTGACTTGCGCACGTGGTCTGACTCGCCTGTCAGGGAGCTCTCGTCGATCTTGAGGTCATTGCCCTGGATGAGCACACCATCAGCGGGCAGTAGGTCTCCTAAAGGCCGGCCCAGAGTCAGAACCAAAGACTATGGGTCTCTAGGACCTTTCTCCCCACTGCCTCCTCCAAGCTTTCCCAGGGGAGGTCCCTTGAGCTGTGACTGGCCACCTGGGAAAGGTACTGGGGAGCCCTCTTCCTTCAGTCTCCTCCTTTGAGAGGGTGTCACGGTTTAGGTCTAAAAAGTCTCCCCAAAGTCTCATGTCTTCCAAGGTGGGACTTTTAGGTGATAGGATCATGTGGCTGCTATACTCATGAGTGGATTAATGCATTGATGAGTTCAGTAGCTGAATGTATTATTATTAGGAAGTAGGGCCTGGTCAGAAGAGGAGGGTCATGATCTGGAAAAGCATATTCTTGTCCTGAGCTCTCCCTTTCTCTTTCTGCTTCCTGGCTGACATAGGGTGAAACTTTCCTCCATTGTGCTTTTTCTTTCTGCTTCCTGGCTGCTGTGGGGTGTGCATCTTTCCTCTGTGATCCCTTCCACCATGCTGCCCTGCCTTGGAGCCAACAAAGCATGGACTGAATCCTCAAAAACTCTGAGCCAAAATAAATCTGTCCTCTTTTGAGTTGTGGGTGTCAAGTACTTTGCCCCAGTGATAGGAAAGTAACTAATACAGCTTTTAGTACCAAGAGTGGGGGTCATTGCTATGACTGTACCTGATCACATTTTTTTTTTTTTGTACCAGGGATCAAACTCAGGACCTTGTGTTTGTGAGGCAGGCAGCAGAACCACTGAGCTAATTCCCTGGCCCCCTGATCATACAGTTTTAAGAAACCCTTTGGAACTTGTCTGTGGGAGGAATTTGGACAAGTTTGGAGACGTGGGCTAGAGAAGACCTAAATTGCTGTAAGCAGATACTGATGGGAGATTCTGATCCAGAGCTTGAAAACTAAAACGCTGATAGGAATGTGAACAGTGAAGTCCAAACTCAGGAGGTTTCAGATGGGAATGAGGATTCTATTAGTAACTAGACTAAAGACCATGTATGTTTCATTCTGGCAAAGAATTTGTCTACATTGTGTCCATATCCTAAGACTTCATGTGATGCTGAATCTAAAGGTGGTGAACTAATTGATCTGGTAGAGGAAATTTGAAGGCAGCTCAATGTTTAGGCTGCAGCATAGGTACTGCTGGCTGCTTTTAGCCCAATCTACAGTGAGAATCAGAAGCAAAAAGCAGAGTTAAATGATTTTGGAAAACTTGCAGCTTGGTGAGAAAGGAAGCATCCATTAAGTTGGGGTCCAGGGAAAATGTGATTGCTGAAAACATTACCATTAAAAAGTTACCACCTGCCTCGCAAGTGCAAGGTCCCAAGTTCGATCCCCAGTACCCCCAAAAAAGAAGCCAAGTACTTTGCATCAGGACTGTAGGAAAGGTGGCCAGAAGGCATCTCAGAAATTGGCTAGGCTCCACCCTTCACAGACTCAAAGGTGGAAAAGTGTGAACCTTTCATTTAAGAAGAGAGCCTCTGAGGTCTGGGGATTTAGCTCAGTGGTTCTGCCACCTGCCTCATAAGCACAAGGTCCCGAGTTCAATCCCCAATACAAAAAAAAAAAAAAAAGAAGAGAGTCTCTGAGCCTCCTGCTTGAGAAGGACCACCTAAGGAATTGGTTCCATGGGATTCATTTCACAGTGCTCCAACACCCAGACATTCAGAGGCCTCTGCTGGCATGGTCTAAGGGGGTCTGGCTACTGCCAATGTTAGTGGTAGACCTTGATGTTGTCCATGTGATTCTGGTTTTACTGGAATGCAGAATGCAAGAGTTCTGAGGTCATGAAGAGATCCTTCCAGATTCAGAAGAAGGCCTGGGCAGCCAGGCAGTGTGCCCCCGAGAGGGTAGTGAATGAATCTGTGAGAGTAAAGCTTAAAGTGCAGTGGAGACTCTGGGAAGTAGGAGATTCCAGGAATGTGGAACTTCTCCTGAAGAAAGCCATAGGCAGTGAGCAGAGCCAGCCCAAGAAAGGGCATGTGCACTGCAACCAATAAGGCCATAGGATCGGGGCTGTTCAAGCCCTCTGGAGTTCACAGCTCACCACCATCTGTCCCAGTGCTGGACATGGGGCTACTGGAGTTAATGTTTGCCTTCTGGGTTTTGGTCTTGCTTTGGTCCCATTCCTTTCTATCTTCCTATTTCTCCCTTTTGGAATGGAAAGGTTTACCCTGAGCCATTATATACTGGCAGTGTTTAATTTTCTTTATGATTTCTGCAGGGGTTCTTAGCTGAGTTCGTATGAGTCTCACAGGAGACTTTGGACTTGAATTTGTGAGCAGTGCTGGAATTGTTAAGACTCTGGCAACTCTTAGAGATGGGCTAAATGTATTTTGCATAATGAAATGGACATGAATCTTTTGGGGGCCAAGGATAGAATGTTATTGTTTAGAACTAAAATGTCCCCCAAAAGTCTCATGTATTTAGAAGTGGGGCTTTTAGAATGTGATTGGATCATGGGGGTATTATACTCATCAGTGGATTGATGGATACATCAATGAGTTCAGCAGCTGAATATACTGTTAGGAGGTGGGGCCTAAGTCACTGGGGGTGTGACTGGAAGGGTATGTTCTTGTCCCTGGCTCTTCACCTTTCTGCTTCCTGGCTGCTATGGGGTGACCATCTGTCCTCTGTGATCCCTTCCACCATGCTGCCCTGTGTTGGAGCCAACCAACCATGGACTGAATCCTCTAAAAACTGAGTCAATATAAACCTCTCCTCCTTTAAATTGTGGGTGTCAAGTATTTTGTCCCAGTAATGGGAAAGTTACTGAGACAGAGGGGGAACCACCCAGACCTAACCAGGGAACAGGAACATTTGCATCCTGCAGTAGTGATGAAGACCTCTGCAGAAGCTTGCTCCCTGGGGCCACTGTTGTGTCTCAAACTCTGCCACCTCCCTGTCTCATATCCACCATGTCCCTCATCTCCAGCCCCCTGCAGGTGAAGGCGCAGGTACTCTTGAGGAGACAGCCATGCTGGGAACTCTTGTCTCACTCACTGTGTTCTTGGAAAGGGGAGCCAGAAGACCAACACACTCACCATACTTGACCTGGGCAATGTCCCCTACCACCAGTGCAGCCACGGGGACCTGGAGGAGTTGCCCGTTCCGGATGACCGTGAACTTCTGCTCCTGCTCAATGCGACTCTGCAGGCCTCGAAACTGCTTCTCCTTGCTCCAGTCATTGAAGGCTGTGACCAGCACCACGCAAATGACAGACAGCAAGATGGCGGCCCCCTCGATCCAGCCGGCCTCTGCTTCACCCTCGTCTTCCGCCCCGCCAGACACATTCCCGCAGGCTGTGCCCAAGGATGGAAGGGGAGCAGAAAAGAAGTCACGCTAGCCTGGGCAGGGCCATCTGGGAGGCCACCCTCCTCTCCTTCCCCCAGACCCCTGGACACGCACCTTCACTCTCCTCTCCAGGCGGTGCATAGAAGGAGAGGCCCAGGGACACGATGGCAGCCACCTCCAGGATGATGAGTGTCACATCCTGCAGGGCCTCCCACACCAGCTGCAGGAAGGTCTTGGGTTGCTTGGGGGGGATGAAGTTCTGCCCATAGATCTGCCTGCGCTTGTCCAAGTCATTGGCGTTGTCCGCCAAACCTGCATGGTGCCCCACGAGGGTGGCAGAAGCACAGAGGGACAGGGTGGGATAGGCCAGCCTGAGCCCTGGGCACCGCGAGCAGCCTTCTAGATGGTGCCCTGGGACAGGAAGGGGGCTGTCCAGGCCAGGGACAGGGCAGACCCACAAGGGAGTGACCATCACAGGGAGCCCCAGCCTGGGAAGAGGGGCTGCTGGCTTCCTCCCGATGCCCAGATGAGAAAACAGGCCCAGGGAGCCTTGGGGCCACAGTGGTCCCAGTCTCTGGCACCCCAACCCAGGCCACGCGCCTCCTTCATCTACTCTCAGTCAGCTGAGCTGCCTCGTCCTGCCTCCCAACTATCACTGCGTGGGGACTTGCAGGGACACAATAGCGCCCGGCAAGGGGCAAGAACAGAGGGGACCCAGAGGAGCAGAAGACAGCGGCCGGTGGTTCCGAGGAGTTACCAATCAAAGGGGTGGGGATGACAGCCTGGTTTCTCTGGGGCCCTCTGCGAAGGGTGACTCTTCTGGCCTGGGAAGACATCTCCAGCTCCGCACAGTGACCAGTCCAGTGCATCCGAGACAGCCACTGGGCTTGGCCACATCCCGGCCCCATGGCCTGCTGGTCCCCAAGATTTGCCGGGTCGTACAGCTTAACCTGCACGGGGGCAAGGCCCAGGGGGACCAGAAGCCTTCAAAAGCAAGGCTGCTGAGGACAGAGGGGTGGCCACTGGAGACAGGGAGTGAGGCCCACTTTCCAGAAGTTTCTTTTACAAGGAGCAGAGAGAGGGAGCATGATAGCCAGAGGGGTGCAGAGACACAAAACAGGGGGACTGCTAGTGTCATGTGAGGGGAAGAGGGGACCCAGGAGAGCAGGCAGGGGACCAGGGCTGGCTGGGGAGAAGCAAAGCCAGAGTTCTGGTGGCGGTGGCGAGGACCTGGCCTGACATCCTGGTGGCAGGTGGCATCTCACTGGGGGCTGTGCCAGGATCTGAGCCCTGGGCTGACTGTCAGGTGAGACCCCAGGGCCCACAGGGGCCCACAGCTGCCTCGTTCCTAGCGCCTTACCCAGAGCCCTGGCCAGCACCGGCCTCAAGCCTGAGCTGGTTTCATGGTGAAGGGTAGGACAGGATGGGGCCTCACCATGGTGGCCTCCCTCCCCATCTGATTCTGTCACCATCATTCCTGAAGACGAGTGCTGGGGTTAATGGGATTCCCAGGGGTTCATGCTGATGGCTCATTGTCCCCAGAATGCCAGGCAGGGGACAAGGAGGGTGAAGGAGGAAGAACCAGAAATTCCAGGAGAGACCCCCTTAGACATAAGCAGGCCAGACTCCTGGACCCCAGCAGTGTCAGGGGGCTGAGGGGCTGGGCCCATAATGTGGGCAAGCTCCCATGGGGCTCTGAGCCTCCAGGGATGCTTAGCCACCTCCCCTAGGGGTGGCAGCGGAGGTGACGCCACCCCGTCCCTGGCCCCTGGGATTCCCAGCCCCTCCTCCTGCTCTCACTGTCTCCCCTGTCTGTGTCCCCCTAGTGCCCAGCCACACTGACACCTGGAGAGCGGATGGCTCTGTGTCGCCAGCTGGCATCACCCCTGCCCCCTGCTGTGGGGGCAGGGGTGACCAGAAGGGCCTGGAGAACAAGGAGGTGCTGACGGGAGCCCCTGCAGAGGGCCAGGGTGTGGCCTGGCCAAGGTGGAAGGACCGCAGCCACAGAATGTCCGATCTAAGCTAGGTGACAGCCACATGGTGTTGTCCTCACCCAGAAGGGCCGCAGCTGTCCCTGCCTTTCTCTTTCTGGCATCTTTGCTTCCCGGCCCAGCTGGCAGCTCAGATTTCTGCTGGAGCCAAAGGCCTCTCTCTTTCCGAGGGCCACCACTCCCCTGGGCAGGCCCTGACTGCCTTCTGAGCTTCCCTGTCTAGCCACAGCTCTTGGGTGGCAGGGGAGGGGCTGAGGCCAGGGGCCTGGCTCAGGGGCCATTCCATCACTCCAGACTCAGCTTCTCTCCTTCAGCTCTAGGAGATATGAGAAATGGGGCCAGCACTGGGAAGGGCCCAGAACCCTGTGTCCCCAGGCACATGGCTCAGGGCCCCTGAGAAGGATGAAAGCCCACTGTTACCTCTAGAGAGCCCTGTTGCATGCCCAGGTTGTCCCCAGGGGCAGGGTGGCCTTGCTCTTGGCCTTGATTTGCCCTTGCTGCTGTAGCAATGCTTCTCCCCATCATCGGCCCTTATGGCCTTGGCCTTCCTGTGGGTGCAGGGGTCCCGACAGCTGCCACCACCGCCTCTGCACCCGCCATGGGGAGGGCCATGAGGGCAGCTGCAGCCTCTCTGCTCCTGAACGCAGGTCTGCCCAGCAGGTCCTAGGGCGGCCTGGGGCCAGGGCACGGGGGCAGGGCTAGCCGGTTGGCATGGACACAGATGGGCCGCCTGCCTGGAGCACAGGCCAGATGCCATCGGAATTGGATTAGGACCACATTGTGTTGGCTCTTAGCTAATCTGCCCCTCCTTCCGAGGACTCCTGTGAAGAGCAGACAGGAGGTGGGGACACAGGGACACACTAAGGTTCCTGACCAGCAGAGCGGCTGTCCTCAGGTGTGCTCCAGAAGCTGCTGGGGTCTCCTCAGAGGCGAAGGGGACGGTGGGGTGATGGGCTGTGACCGGAAGACAAAGCCCTCTCCCGGTGCACCACGAACCTCCCCGGCTTCCCCGCTGTCCCTGAGCCCCTCCTGGGCATCCCTGTGCCTGCCTACCTTGCCAAGGCCTTGGCATAGGGCCTGGGGGCAGCTAAGCTGGCCCTTCTACAGCTCAGCCACTGTATCTAAGCAAGGAGGACTGTGCAGCCTGGCTGAGGGGACCCAGGGAGTGTGGGTCACGGCTCTTGGCTGACCAGACAGCTCAAGCCCGTGTAGCTCAAGAGGCAGGGCTGCCCCTCTGGCCTCGCCGGCTCCCTGCAGGGTAGTGCAGGTGCTCAGAAGGCAGCCAGGGGCTGGGCCACCTACCCAGGCACCTGCCCTTCTCCAAGACTGCCCCCTTCCTGGGCACCAGGCGAGCTCCTGTGAGCTGCGGCTGAATCGGCAGGTTCCCAGGGGCCTTGACATTTTAAATATTTAACAAGGCCTGACAGGCCGAGAGAAGAGCTGCCAGCTGAAGCCCATCTGTTTCCTTTGATCTGGGAGAGGCCAGAGCCCTTGTGGCTAAATGGCCCTCCACCCCAGCCTCCTTGGGGGCCTCAGGCCCGGGGCGGGGGGCACGAAGCAGGGAGGAGCAAGAGCCTCTGGGGCAGAGCTGGGCCATCTGCCCCAACAGCATGCCGCTCCAGGCTGGTGCACGGTGGGGCGGGTGGGACAGGGTGTCCATGGGCATGATTGTGCCACTGCACACTCAGGGACACCCAGGTGGCTGACCAGGGAGGCCACTGTCCCCAAAGTCCCAGCCTCCCTGCCAGCCTCAACTCCTCCCCTCTGAAGCCCAGGTGGGGCGAGGCCAGAGCAATGGGATCCTGATTGTGCCCTAAAGTCCAGACCGAGCAGAAGAAGCAAGCAGGAGCCCATACATCCAAGGGATGGATTTAGAAACTAGAATGGGCAGGGCCTGGCGATGAATGATGGATGGGACAGGGGTGCCAGGGTGCAGGAGCAGCCCAGGGTGACGGCCAGGGATAGCAGCACTGGGTGGGCCAAGGTGCTGCCACTGAGATGGGCAGCTGATGAAATCAATCAGCACTGGCTGGGAGTGAGCCTGGCATCACGCTGGGATAGCCCAGGTAGGCTTGCCAGGCCAGTGGCAGCTGGGCCAGAAAGGGCTCCAGTTTCTGGAGTCTGGGGCTGGGCCTGGCCCTTGGGTGGTCCCTGCCTCACAGGGGACCCCAGCCACAAGGACTTTGCCCCACAGCCAGGCCCCCACCCCAGTCCTTCCAGAGGATGTCCGTGAGGCTTCCGGAGGCTTGCTGGGGCAGGGACAGTGTGGGACAGCTGTGAGTGCTACTTCCAATCAGCACTCTGGACCTCCTGTGCCCCATCTTGGCCACCCGTGTTCCCAGGGCAAGGTACCCGGCAACCCAAGCCCAGAGGACTCGAATCCTGCACCCCTTCCCCTCCACTGGTCTCTCCTAGCCGAACACACTGATAAGGATGTGGGGAGTCCCGAAATGTAGGCAGGGGTCGTGTCTCCCTCCTTCATCAATGGGAAGCTGCTTGGGGGGTCATTTGGGGTCCTCATCTCCCCTCCCCCACCTTGGCTCTAGACGAGGGGGTCAGGGCTCTGTTACCAAAGGGACCACGAGGGTCCCCTGCACAGAGTCCCCTCCCACAGGGAGTTAGAGGATGCTCTGGGAAGCACCTGCTGGACCTACCCTCAGTGGGTGAAGTCTTCAGCCTCCGGCAGAGCCCGCTGACACTCCCGTAGGCTTCCTGGACCTTCTGCAGTGCCTCGGCCCCACGGAGCTCCATGAGGGCACGCAGCTCTGCCAGCGTGCACCCGAAGCCACCCGGCTGGGGGGCCTCCCGCTGTTGCTGCGGCTTCGGGTGGAACTCGATGGAGCTGTTGGCTATGTCGCCCATCCCGCCTGTCAGGCCTTCACGCAGGTGCAGCCTTGGCTCCGCCACAGTGAGGGACAGGTGGCTAGCCACCTGCAGTCTTGGTGCCCGGTGAGGCGCAGGGGTAAGGGGCAGTAGCTAAGGGTGGACACCTGGAGAGGAGGAGGTGAAGCAGTTGAGACAAAACTAAGGTCCCACCATCCAGAATATACTCCGTGTGAGCCATGACTGGCCAGGGGCAAAATTCACCCCGAGGTGGGTGGGCTTTCCCAGGTGGGGAAGGAAGGCTTCAGTGCCTTCCACTGGGGACGCTCCTGTCCTTAGCTCCCCCCTCCCTGTCCATCTGGGGACCTGGCTGAAACAAGGCAATGACTGGGTTGACAAAGGCCAGTGTCGCCTGTATGGATGGGGGGTAGGGAGGTCCCCCCCTTGCCTGATTAAGGTGTGCCCAGTATCGCTGCCATGCTCTAAATCCCGGATGGTCTGCTGGGGCCGCCTCGGGCCACACGGATTCAGGCCTGGGGTTGCGGCAGGCTCCGGGGAGCAGGCTGAGCCATGGACAGGGCTCCAGGTCAAGACTTAGTGCGCAGGGTGTTTCTGTGGCCCTGGGAGCACCTGGGAGTCAGGGGACAGGAAAGGAGGAGGCCAAGGGAGAGAGAGAGGAGAGAGAGAGGAGGGGATAAAGGGAGCGCACGAGGAAGAGACCAAGAAAGGGCACACAGGGGAAAGCCACAAGCAGCCCCAGGTCACTGGTGACTCTGCCAACACTGTCCCCCAGCACAATGCCACCCGTACGCTCCACACCCTCCTTCCTCCTGATGGCAACATAAGAGCTGAGGCTGCCAGGGCACAGGGCTTCCCCCTTTGCAGAGAATCATGAAGTTGCATCCCTTTCACTGTTCCTCCCCACCAGTGTCCCGGCCCCGACCTAGGAGCTACTGGCTCTGTTGAGGGGAGCCCCAGGGCCCCCTTCTGTGGCCAGACTGCAGCCCTCTGTAGCTTTGCTTTCCCTACATCTCCTTCCTGCCTACTGATGGTGGGAGCAGCCCCCAAATCCTGGAACTGAACCAGTCTCCGTGCACGCAGCCAAGCCTTGGCCGTCACATCAGCCAAGAGTTCTCCGGGCACCATGGCTCGGTTGGGCCTTTTGGGGAGCCCCTGGCTCAGAATGGCCCTCTTAGAAGCAGAACTTAGCCATCCATCTGGGGTTCAGACCTAGGACCACCCATGGAGTTGTGTGGGGGTCAGAGCTCCAAGGAGAGCATAAAGGGCCTTGGGAAGCCCAAAGGGAGCTGGCCAAGCCCATGACCTTTGCTCTCACTTGAGCCCAGAATGCTGGAAGCTGGGAGCACCACGGCCCTCAGGAGGGGACCAGAGTCTCTGGGAAACAATGGGCCATTTGGACATATGTCCCAACCTTAGCCCTTGGGTGTCAAGAAAAGGTGTGTATGCCTGCGGCACACATGAGAAAAACAAAAGGAGCCACAGGCCCCTGGTGACTTTGCTTCACTTCTGGAAGATGGTGAAACAAAATGGCAGACACAGGACCATGCCATTTTCTCCCACTGTCCCACAGCCCTCTCCAGCCCGCCCTTCCAGTTGGTTATCTGACAAATATTCACCGGCCTGATCTGCTGGGCACAGAGGGTCAACAAGACTAAACAAATTCCTTCTCTGAGACAGAAACAAGGTCAAGGGCCAAGAGCCATAAGGCTTGAAGAAGGCCTCTAGGAGAAAGGACTGGGAGAAGGCCAAGGAGTGAACTGAGGCCAGAGGATGGGAGGCTGCAGTGGTGGGCCTGGAGCTCAGGGCACCACACAGCGTACAGCAGCACGAATCACTCTCCTTTTCTCCAGAATAGGGACCTGAGGCTGATCAGAGGACATGGTGGAGCCAGTGGAAGCCAGGTCTACTTCTGGCCGGTAGTGGCCTGCGTGACTTCCTCAGATGGCCATGGCCACCTGCCAGACTCTGCTGTGCATGCTGCCCCTGTTGCCCTTGGCCCTTTCTGGGCCTTCTCTGGCCTGAGCCCCAGAACTTGGGTCCAGCTGTCATCTGTGGGCTCTGTCCCCACCCCTGCCACCCTGTCTGCTGGCTGCCTGAGGGTGCATGGTGCGTGAGTCCGGTTTGCCCACAGAGGTGCTGCCTCGGGCCATTACAAGCCCTCCTTCTTGTGAGCAGCTTCTGGCCCCAGGCTCTGATTCCCTCACCCCTCTGCCACAGCCTAGGGACTCTCCAGGGGCTGCCTGAGGGGACATTTTGTTCCTTTGGAGCCTTCAGCCTCTTCGGCCTTCCCCAACTCGGAGAAGGGTGGGGGGATGGTCTCGGCTGGGGCTGTGGCCCTCCCTCCTCGGCCATGCTAGCTCCATACTGCCCTGCTGATCCCTGCCCTGAGCCCTGTTGTGGCCCAGCCCAGGATAGAAGAGCGGTGCCGACCTAGACGGAGCCACACCGGGTCCTCCCCGAGCTGCTCCCGGCTGCTGTCTCGTCATCGCTGTGGACCCGTGGTGACTCATGCCCAGGACACTGGGCAGACAAGCCAGGCCAGGCCAGAGCTTCTGATGCTCTCAAGCTGTGTCCCCTCCTGCAGCCAGAAGCACAGTGGCCCTCAGGCGACCAGCTGCTGTGCCTCTGAGTCGCCACCTTCCCCGCTTCGCTTCAGGCACCATCACTGGAGACTCTCCAGTCCCCCACCGGCTCCACCACAGCCCTGGGTCCAATCCCCAGCCGGGTGAGTGGAGGGCTAGGTCCCTTCCAAGCACCTCCTGGATCCTGTTGTAGCCGCATCCCGCAGCTGCCACCACTCTGCTGGGCCATACACCCTCTCCCCAGCTCCACCTGCCGACCTCCAACGAACTCCTCAGTCAGTCCCAGCGACACGTTCCCAGGAAAGTCTGCCAGTGACTTCTCCACCATAATCAATTGTGGCTCAGCCTGTGACCCAGGACCCACTTCCACCAGCAGGAGCTTAGCTCTTTGGGATGCATGGTTACGTAGCTGGCAGCAAGCCCACCATGCAGTCAGCCCTGTCTGGGGAAAGGGGCCCGGAGGGATGAGTGAATGGGGCTTGGCCCTCCAAGAGGAAGCCAGAGCTCCTGGAGGTAGAGGACTCTCGTTCTGGACAGCTCGGGGACATAGTGGGGTGGGGCAGGCACTGTCTTCATGAACTCACAGGCCACAGGGCAGACCAGAGCCAGGGGTGAAGATGAGGACTGCTGCAGAGAGCAGGTGGCATGGGCTCTGTCCCCCTGAGTTGTCTCTACGCCTGGGCCATGACCTGCCTCAGTTTGGATAAGGGTGGCAGCCATCACGGAAGTGGTCCAGGCCTATGGGTTCTGCAGGCCTGAAGAGAATTTCCGGCCTGCGGGCACCAAAAGGGCAGGGGCAGGGCTGTCTCTGCACTCCCTCACCTTGCAGACTTTAATGGGCTTAATTGAGTTTAGAACTTCCACTGAGGGGTGCCTGGATCTTCCGGCATGCACTGCACACTGGCGCAGACTGGTTGGCTCGGCAGGGCGGGGACAGAGATGCCCTCGCTGGGTGCCTGTCAACAGGTTGCTGCCTCGGGGCCAGAGGGAGCGTTGAGGGACACAGCCAACCCCAGCACCTGAATGCCTTCTTAAGACTCTTCCTCTGGCATGTCATAGTCACTTGGCCAGAGGCACAGGGCTCCTCCTTCCAGGGCTGTTTCTCTGGCCACCCTGATGGGCTTCTGGGCAGCCCACCACCTCCAGGAAGCTGCAGAGTTCCCGAGCAAGGGGCACCTCTGTCCCTAGGCTCTCCTCCTGGGACCCCACTCCTGGCACCAAGCTTCGAGCCACCCAGCATCTGCAGATGCCAACACCCGTGTCCCACTTCCTCCTGGAAAACAGAGCCCTGGGCAGGGCTGGAGATACTGGACACCTGGCTCCTATTTGGCCCTGGCCTTTGGGCTCGGCCTTCCATGTGACCCGAGGCGAGTCGTGGCCACCCATGCTGGAAACCCTGGCAGTCCCCCAAGTAGCTTCCCTGGCAGGCCTCGGCCACCTGCTATGTGTGGGGACAACGAATCAGGGAGAAAAGGCCCCGCTGCCCCCATGTTGGTGCCCGAGAACACATTAGAGTTTACCCTATCCTCAAGGCTGGAAACAGCCCCAGGGCGACCCCTGCCTGGCGCCTGCCAAGCCCATGTGGGCTTGTGTCCCCACACTGATGACGGGATATTTGTCCCAGAGTGCTCCTGCCTCCTGGGGGTGGACAGAGCAGCCGCCAGCACTGCTAGAAGCCAGGAAGTCCTGGCTGTAGTCACTCCAGGTCACTGGGACCTCAGTAACGAGAACATCTCCCACCAGCTAGGCCCATGACATCATGGCTTGGGGGCCACATGGAAGCCGAGCCCAGGTGCCCGGCAAGAGATGAAGGAACATGGGAGGAGAGGGCTCTGGTGTCCCCCACCCCTTTAACCCTTGATCTCCCATACCCCCTCCACCATACAAGACCCTCTCACTCCTGCCCACCCCTGTCTGATGCATCTTGGTGACACCTGGGAGGGGAAAGAAGGGTTCCAAGGACGAGGCCTGCATGCAGCCAGGGAGGGGGAGGGGGAGGGGGAGGAAGGAGCCCGGCCTGCAGAGAGCAGCCTCATTAATATTTCAGAGGCACCATCACTGCAGCGCCTGGTCGCCTTCGCCCCACCACTCGCTGGCAGAGGGAGGAGGATGGGAGAGGAGAAGGAAATGAAGCTAGAAAACAGATTTAAAGAGACAGGCTCCCCCGCCCCTGCTGCTTGTTCTTTCCTCCCCTGTTCTCGGTACAATCTGTGCATCGCTGCGTGGCTCTCAAGTGCAAGGTAACAGCTTTGGGCAAAAACAATAAGAGCACAAAAGGGTCAAGTGCTGTCCTGGCGCCCCCTCCCCGAGGTGCACACACCCGCCTGCCTGACACTTCGCCCCCACGCCAGGAAGTACCCACACAGAGGCTCGACTCCAGGCACTGGACGTCCCTGCTAGTCGGGGTCCAACACAGGCTTCTGCAACCCAGAGAAGCCCAAGTCTAGCGTCCTCTAGGTGGCAGGAACCAGGAAATCACCCAGTTCCACCCCACCTTTGAGGGGAGAACTTCTAATCCGTGCTCCGTGCCAGCCATGCATGGGCTCCTCCACACAGGAGCTTAAAATGCCGTCTTAGGTGTCATGGTGCATGCCTGTGATCCCAGCACTCGGGAGGCTGAGGCAGGAGGATTACCATGAGTTCAAGGCCAGCCTGGACTGCGTGGTGAGTTCAAGGCCAGCCTGGACCACACAGTGAGACTCTATGTCAAAAAAACAAAACACAGGGCTGGGAATGTACCTCAGTGGCGCTGTGCCTGCCTGGCAAGTGCAAGGTCCTCAGTTCGATCCCTGGTACCAGAAAAATAAATAAATAAATAAATAAGCCCAGCCATAGAACATGGGCAAAATAGCATGGGAGTCCTGCAAGATGTGAAACATGGGACTGCCACGGGAGCCAGCAGTCCCATGTGCAGGTACAGCCCCCACAGAACGGCAGCAGGGACTTGGACAGACACCCGGGCAGCCAGGTCCATGCCAGCCACAGGATGGAGGCAGCCTGGTGCCCACACAGGGAGCAATAGGCAAGCAGATGGCACCCATTCCTGCAGCGGGCCACCACTCAGCTGGGACAGCATAGATAGCCCTTGGGGACACAGGAGCCAGGCGCTAAAGGACAAACAGCATCTGATCCCACTTCTAGGGGCTCCCAAGGGAGCAGGTCAGAGACTCACGGGGCAGTGGCCAGTGGGCTGGGGCCAGGGCAGAGGAGAGGACAACCGGAGTTGGTGCCTAATAGGGACAGGTCACACTGTCTTGCCCCTCAGGCCCAACAGCTGTTTCTGCCCATGTGGAAAATGCACTGCTGGAATGGTCCTTCACACTGTCACCCACCTCCTGCCCCAGCTGGTGGGACACCCAATTAGGCTGCACAGGAACAGCGCAGCTGAGCGAGCTTCACAGTGGATAGGTTCAGTTTACAAAATGTGCCGTAGGGGTGCTGGTGAACCCCCAGAAGGTTCTGCAGAGACTTGGTTTGAATGGTTACCGAGGTGTCTTGTCATCCAGTTAGTGGTACATATATATATTTGGTACCTGGGATCAAACTCCGGACTTTGCGCTTGCTGGGCAGGCACAGTGCCACTGAGCTACATCCCTGGCCCTAAGTTAGTGGCTATATTCTCCCAACTCCTTGCAGCTACATATGACCATCTGGCCAACTGGATGTGAGCAAAAGTGAAAGGGACAATCTCTAGGTGGTGGCCGTCAAGGGAAGGAATGTGTTCTCCTTCTGCTCTTTTCCTCATTCCAGCTGCCTGGGATGCTGATATAATGACAGGAGCTGCAGCAGCTACCTCACACCATCTTGCATGTGGAATCCACAGTCAGAGCCCTGGAGAAAAGAAACCAGAGCCTCCAGGAAGCCACCACTCACCTGTTCCATTTGACATTGTCCCAGAAGCAGATTGGAGAGACAGTGAAAGCAATGGTCCCAGGCCAGCATCGCCAGTGGACTGCTACTTGCACCCTGCTCCGGAAGAGGAGCCACAACCGCACTCTCTCTTGAGCCTGCCTGTCCCCTCTGGCCCTTCTTGGGCACCCCATCATGCCTTTCCTCCTGCTACCCACCCAGAAGCCCAGACCAGCTGGCTCCAGAGTTCACCACTGAGGCCAGAGAGTTCTGCTCGAGCAGGGGCAGGACCCACATGCCTTGTGGGCTGCATTCTCATCCCAGGGGTGTCTCAGGCCTGCTTGCCCCGCCCCCCCATTGCTCTGGGCTCCCTCAGATGCTTCTGGGGAGAAGTCCACACTTCCACCCAGCTGGCCCCGCAGTGCCAGGTAGCCCTGGGCCCTGGAGGGGAGTCGGAAGCCCCTGTCTGGCTTGGGCCTTGAAGAACCGTGACAGGGGCCACAACTACATGGAAGGAGTCGCAGTCATGCCTGTTGTGGAGAGACAGAGCGGGAGAAGCCGATGGGCAGGAAGCATAATGACGCTAATTATCCAATTAGGCGAGCTGTGAGGTAGTGGCGGGCGGTGTGGCCGCATTGCAGTGGGAGCATGGATGCACACAAGGGGCCCAACAGGACAAGGGGACCCAGAAACCCCAGGATTGGCTTCTATGTAGGATGCCAGCCCACAAAGGGGCTGGGACCTCATGTCTGGGTCCCTGTCCGCCAGCCCTTCATAGACTGGAATAAGAGGTACCCAAGTCTCCTCAGCTCTGCCAGTTTCCAATCCCAGAGACAGATGTAAGGACAGGAAGTGGCCAAGGTGGGAACAAGTAATTCAGGAAATTACCTGGTGGCCCTGGGGAGGCAGTGGACTGGGGGATGAGTTCTTTCAGCCAGGATGGGCAGCTGCTAGATGAGTAGACTGTGGGGACACTCATGTCCCCCTGAGGAAAGTGACCCTAGGGCCCCATCCTAGAGCCTGGTGGGAGGCGGGGTCTCTGGTTTCTGGAACCAGACTGAAGTCTTTGGGGTCAAGGTCAGGGGCTGCAGATTCAGAACACCCCAGGAGTCTCCAACTACGTGCACAGAAGCCTTTTATGTGTCCCTCTTGTGACCTGGCTGACTCACTCTGAGAGCCAACCCAAGCGGAGAAAGACCTGATCAGACCTGTCACTATATGGAGACTCCAGGCACCCGGGGGTGGGTCTGGAAGCCCCCCTTCCCTGGGGCCAGGCCGCTCTGCACCCTAGGAGAGCCACTGACCATGGCATTCCTGGCAGACGGGCTGGCAAAGGTGCTGGAGCAGGGGCTGTGGGACAGAAAAGGGCAGTTAAAATGGAAGCTGAGTGACACAAAGGACTGGTGCCACTTGTCCAGGTGCCTGAGGCCAGATGCCTGCTGCCAAATGCAGTGATAGTGTCAGAGCCAGTGGCCAATGTGCTCCCGAGGGAGACAGAGAGAGAGGATGCCTCAGGAGATGCAGCCCAGGGAGGGTCACCCAAAAGGCTGCCAATCCTCGCTGGCTATAATGGCAGGACCTGAAGGTTGCTGAGGGCCTGGCTGCAGCCTGGATCACACGGACAGAGCTTGGAGCTACTTATTTTGGCAATAAGTACTTAATCTCCTGTGGCCCCTGGGTGCCCAAGGGAATGGGGTTCCCTCAGAGGCAGAAGGGCAGCTCTGGGGAGACACCACCATGAGGATCTAGGTCCCTCTCAGTGTACCCACAGGCCATCAGGGACACAGCTGGGCCCCTCCACCAGTTCCCATGCTTACCCCTGTGCCCACGGAGACTTCGAGCCCAGGAGGAGCTGGTGGCGGCAGTGAGGGTGGCTGTGGGAGGGTGGCAGAGTGCAGTTGGGACTGGGGACATTTATGACCAGCACCTGCACCCCATCCATTCCCCTGCCCCAAGGGAAAGCCAGGCCCTGCCACCCTGGCCCTGGCTTTGATGACACTGCTTTGCTGCTGTCTCTTCCTCCAGGGAGGAGGAAAGGGGCACAGGGGACAGTTGGTGGCCCGGAAGCTCAGATCCTGCCAGGACCCACCTGCCTGACACCCTGATCCACCTACAGTTACGTGTGTCACTCTGGATCACCTGGACATGGACAGCCTACTGCTGTCCTTGGCCAGAGGACAGGCTGCTCCCTGGGACAGGTTTCTAAGAGCAAAGGCCCCACTGTTGGTCATCAAGCTACGGGCAGATGAGTCATGGGCCACAGGGGACACTGGCCTGGGTGGCAGGGGTGCTGAGGACAGACTTCACCCCCCAGCCCCCCAGCCCTTTCCGACTCCAGGTGGCAGCCTGCCTGCCCGTGGCCCTGAACCAAGATGTGCTGTTTCCCCCCACCTGGGGAGGTAGTCAGAGGTGCAGCATTGGCCAGAAGCCCCTGCCCAGGAGGCAGCGCTGGGCACACGCCCCTCCCCTCTGTCACACCTGTGCTACCTGCCATGCCTCTGGCCGATCGCCCATGTCGGTTCAGCAATGAGCCTGCCACTCCACACGTCTCGACCTGGTTTCAGGTTTGTGCCTTGATGCCGGAGCTCGGGGAATGCTAGGACAGTCCAGGGGCCGATGACGTTCCCTGCTGAGTGGAGCAGGGCCACCTTCATTTAGTGGCTTCCCAAAGAGAAGCAGAGATGTCCCGTCATCTGAGGTGACCATCACTATAAATGAAGATGGCCAGCCTCTAATCAGGGGGCTCTGGTGTCCTGGGGCCATCCGGCTGTCCCCAGCTGGGGCCCTTGCTCACAATCATGCTCCCCTGACCCCACCACCAACCTGTGCAAGGTAAGCCCATGGTGTCTGCAGAGAAGCTAGCAGCACCTGTCCCCTTAGGGACACACCCATTGCTAAGGAACTCCACCGATGTCCAGGAAACGCATCACCGAGTGCTGAAGAGAGGAAGAGGGAGTGGATATAAATCAGCCAGGAAACAACTGATTTGATATAGGAAATGGAGACATGTGGTTAGCCACCTGGCCAAGGTTGCACCTCACATTTCCCCAAGCCGAATTTCCTTTGCATTGAACAGGGTTCAACAACTACAGCCCCAAGGGTCTGGCAGCCAAGAGTGTGTGAATAAAGTTTTATTGGCACACAGCCACACCCATTCGTGTAACCATTATCTGTGGCTGTTTTCATGTTTCCACACAGAGCTGAGCAGTTGGGACAAAGACCACAGGGCTGGCAAAGTGGAAAATGTTTACTATCTGGCCCTTTGCAGAAGTTGCTGACCCCTGGGTTAAAGATTCAGCAAGTATCTTAAAAGTCCAACTACACACAAGCACGCACACACACACAGAAAACCCAGAAGCGATTGGCTCTCCAATGTCTGCAAGGGATTTTGTACGCCTAGAAGTAATGGAAGAAATCACAAAAGCTAGTGACAAAAACGTGTTTACCTTCTGCGTGAAAACTTGAAAAGGCAAGAACAAAGAGGTAAACAGTGTTTGCAACAAATATGTTGAATTGCTGCTATTTTTTGGTATATGATGTATTCAAGCCCACAAGAGAAACATTAAGACCTCAGTAAATAAGGTGAGGAATAGGTAATTGGCTAAAAAAGAAAGATGCAATTTAAAAACTTGGCAAACTGCTGGCTAAAGTAGATGTTTTGTGGCCTAGATACTTAGGGCAGGTTGATTTAATGCCTAAGGCCAGCAGGGCCAGCTCCTGTGTGGGAACCTCCTCAGGGCAGCCTCGCTCCCTTCCAGGGTGCTCAGGGTGGCCTCCCGGAGAAGGGTGAAATAAATCCGGCTGCCTGCATTTCCAAAAATAGCCAAATAATTAAGCGAATTACAATCTCTTGAGAGAATACTATTCAGCCATTAAAAATTGTAATTACCGAGGACCGCCCTGATCCATCCTGGGTGATTGATAAATAACTGTCAAGAGTGAACTGTCATTTCAAGTTTCTTCCTTGCCTGTTTCAACTTCACGCTTTATTTTGGCAATAAGTACTTCCTGCTTTCATAATCTTTAAAAAATTAAACAATATCCATTTGGAAAAAATGTTCATTTAGGAAGGGATTACATTAATAAAGAAAACGCTTATGTAAAATAAAAAAAAGATTACACAATTGAGCCCATGGTATAATTACAGTAATGTGAAAATAAATAGGTTTTGCTAAGAAAAGGGAGCAAAAACAAGCCCAATAAAATGGGAATGCTGGCTTGCATTTTGGTGACAGGACAAAGGGAGTGCCTGTCATTGACTTTCTGTGTGTTAGGGGCTTTCTATACAAAGCATGTTAAGAACATTATTTTTAAATAGGAAGAAACAGACATTATTAAAAAAAAATCAGGGCGTAGTGGTACACGCTTGTCATCCCATTACTTGCAAGGCTAAGCAGGAAGATTGCTGGGAGTTGGAGGCCAGCCTGGGCCCCAGAGTGAGTCTGAGGCCAGCCTAAACTACACAGTGAGACCCTGCCTAACCCAAAGAGAGTACCTTGCCTTGCCCATCTGTGCAGAGCTGCCTGGGCCCTTCCGCTGCTGCCCTCTGCCGGGCTTCTCTTTGTGTTCTGGGCACATGGTGGGGCCTAATTAGGACCCAGAAGTGGGCATGTCTGCATTTTGGCCCAAGCTGGGCCTAGGAGGGCTGCTGGAGTGAACCAAGGGCGGGCCCAGCACCCCCATGGCTCAGCAGGCTGTGGTCTCCCTTGCCCAACAGTGTCACCAGGAGCCAACCATGGGACAGTGGCCTGGGGTGGCTCTAAGTTGGGGCTGAGTGACAGACGATTCTGAGGGAGGGGACTGTTCTCTATCCGCACGGTCCATTAGGGCGGCAGGGCTAAGGCTGTTCAGCTGAGTTTGGGACTGGCACTGTGGCCTCTGCCCATCCTGCAGCTCAGCCAGAGGTGCCTGGCCGCACGCTTAGCAAAGCACCATGCAGGACATGGACTTTTGATACCCTCCATGGTATGCATGGAGCCTGCATGGTGCTCTGCTTGCTTGAAACAGGGTCGGATAAGTAAGGGGCAGAGTCTTCGATGGCTGTCCAACCAATACAACAGGGCCCCTGGCCTGACTGGCCACATTCTGACAACAGGGCACATTCATCTACCCAAGCCCAATCCGGTACCTGGGTCCCCACTTATCAAGTGCTCAGATCAGAGCCTGACCAATCATGGGACGCTTCTTAAAATGTCTCTGAGTCCCCAGATCTCCTTGAGGAGCCAGCCTATCAGCAGCTGTGTGTCACAAGGGAGTGGCCTTGGAAGTGGCTTCAGGATCCTTGTGAGGTGCCATGGATGGTACATTCTGGAGTGACGGAAGATTTTCTCCCTGTGCCATCCAATATGGTAGCCTCCGATGGCTATTGAGCACGTGACCTGTGTCAGTGTGACTGTCGGTGAAAACGTGTGATTTGGCTTAAATGAATCGCTGCTTGTGGCTAATGTGGCTCTCAAAAGTGACTAGTGAAAGAATTTTTGTTTAGAGACAGGGTTTCGCTGTGGAGCCCAGGGTGGCCTTGAACTTATAGCAATCCTCCTGCCTCAGCCTCCAGAGTGCTGAGATTACAGAGACGAGCCACCACGCCTGGCTAAACATTTCATTAGGTCCTTTTTTGGGTTTGTTTTTGAGACAGGGTCTCACTATGCAGTTCAGGGTGACCTGCCCAGCATGCCCGGCCATGAAGAAACTGCTCACTGAAACAGAATGGTCGCCCATTTGCTGAGGGCCCACATATGGGACAGCAGTAGCCGGCTCAGGACCCCTTGGAGCAAACACCCTACAAGGGCGTGGATAGTGTGGCTCCCTTGCACAAGTCTTGAAGCCGAGTCTCCAGATACCTCCAGTGCTCAGAGTCTTCCTGCTGGCCCCAGATCTCCTGAGCCTCAGCCTTCCTGCCTGTACCCAGGTTCTGCCATTCACCAGCCACACGGCCTTGGACTCGCCCCTCTCCCCACACACCCGGGTCCCCCTGCACAGGACAGCCTCCTCCCCTTGTCCCGGTGCCACATGGCTTGGACCCTTCTCCCCAGGCTGCTCCCAGGCCAGTCGCCAGCATGGCCCACCCGACAGAAGGTGCCCAGGCAGGGGAAGGCCTTCCAACCAGGCAGCTGATGGCCTGGCTCCTGCTGGCCAATCCTGGGCAGGGGAAGAGAGGCACAGTGGGGAGCTGGGAAATGGCAGGGGACAGGAAGAGCCATCTGTACGGTACAGTACGGTATGGTATGGCCTCTGCCTGCCTGCCCAGGACGCTAGTTAGTGGCACTCACAGGTGCTAAGGTTAGTGTCTGCCTTGTGTGTCATAGCCCAGGTCCCCAACTGTCAGCTGCTCCTTCATAGGGGTCCCCTGAAGGGGTCACACAAATGACTTACTGAAAAGCAAATCATTCTCTAACCTGCTCTGCATAGGCAGAAAACCTCTTTCATCTTTTCTCTCAGTGGGGACAGCAGCATTGCAGTTTCTGAGCTGCGGGGTCTCCCAAGAATCCCTGGCCTCCCCCCAGCAGGGACCCCTGGGCATCAGTGTGGGCACACAATCCTCCCTCCTGCCAAGTTCAGCACATACTTCTAGGGACAATGGGCCAAGTGGCTGCATGCACAGACCAGACTCGGGAGCCTGGGGGCCTGTGGCCCTGTCTTGGTTTTACCACCTACTGGCTACAGCCCAGGAGCAAGTTACCCAAGCTCTCTGGGCCTCTGTCTGATCAGCTGCAAATGACTCTCTGTCACAAGTATACTTGCTTCAAAGGATTCTAGTTTCAGTTCAGGGGATGTCTGGGAAGTGCCTGGAGCAGAGTCTGGCAAAGGTGACTGCTGTTATTACTGTCATGATTGACCGGACCTCTGATGGTGATGCCCAAGAGCCATCAGTTTATAGTCAGAGGGGTACAAGCAGACTCAGGTGCTCTCCAAGGTGACACGGGAGGTGGCCAGGGACCCCGGCACACTGAGCTCCCGCAGGTTGTCCTCCAAGGGGCTCTGAAGTTGACCTCACACCCCGAGGCTGCCTCTCTGGTCGCCGGAGAGCAGCATCCCTGACTCACGGCCCAAGCTCTCCTGCTGCTAGCTCAGGAATGATCCAACCTCCCCAGCTCGAAACCCTTAAATGTCAGCACAGAACCCGCTGAGCGCACCCCCACCCTCTCCGGGTCTGGAGCAGGGAAGGGACTTGGCCAAGGTCACAAAGACCACTGGGCACTGAGCTGGCACCAAAGCCCGCAGCTCCTGATGTTGGAGCCTGAGGAAGCTCTCCCAAGTCTCCTCTGGCCCTCTCGCCCCCAGGGACCTGCCCTGGGCACTCTCCCAGCATGCTCCTCGATGCCAGGGCTTCCCTCCCCATAGGCCTGGCGCTCCTGCTGGCTCTGTGCAGCGCCCTCTCCCACGCCGCCCCACTTCCATCTGCCTGCCTCACCCCCTTCTGTGCCGGAGCATGCCTGCCCCTCACTCCAACCACCTGGCAATGCTGGGCGCGCACCGGGCTGGGCTGACGGAGCCGGGCTGCGTCCTTGGCCCTCCCCCACCTCGAGGCAAGGCAATCAATGGCCTGGGACCACAGCTGTCCGGCCCTGCGACCGGCCTGCTCATTCTCCGGCTGCAGAGTGGAGGGACCGAGACCCTGGTCCCTCTGCTAGGCCTCACTCCCCTGGCTCCCCTGCTCTGTATCCCAGCTCCCCTCTCCAAGACCCAGGGCCTCCGTTTCCTCTTCTGTGAAAAGCAAGGCCATGAAAACAGCAGCTCAGTCACGTAGTTGATGTGAGACACGGATGAGGCATCCAGGACACGCTTGGAGCTCTTATTAGGATAACTATTAGGATGACCCCCACATGCACACATAGGAGTGTCCCAGCCATGTGCTCAACACCCATGCTCTCAATGTAACACTACGTCCCCTCCCCTCCTGTGGCCTCAATGAACCCATCTGAAAAATGGGGACAAAAATCCAGGTCTTTCCTCTCTTTTTGGGTGAGTCTGCAGATTCAGTGAGGTCAAGGTCACTCTGTCAGGCCTATGCTGGGCACTCACACAGCCCATGCCAGTTCCTGCTTTCAGATGCTCACACACCAGGGAGGGGTGATGGCTAGGGACGAGGCGACAGAGCTAGGGGATGAGTGGAGGAGGAACGAGCAGGAGGCACCTGCCAGGCTGGTGCCCAAGTTCTTGTAGGGAGCCAGCCAGGAGCAGGCTGGGCTTGACCCACTTTAGATCAGCAGCTCAGGGCCTTGCCCGTGAGGGACAGGGTGGTCTCCCTCAGTGATCCAGCCCTAGTGCAGGGGACTGTGGCCTCACTCAGACGCCCCCACTGCCCTGCCCAGGCCAGGGTCCCTCACCCTCCCTCCCACCCTCCTCAGTGGGCCCAGCCACCGAGCCCTGCAGCAGCCGCATTAGGCAGGGGGGACCTTGTCCCACAGCGTAGAGCATTTGGGCAGGAGCTCCCCAATGCAGAATCCTAGGCTGGCGCGTGCAGCCCTGGGAGCCTTGGGAAACAGCAGAAACCCTCTGGCCAAGGTCACACAGATGAGGATGGAGAAACAAGTGTAGCCAGGGCGCCGGGTCCAGGCCAGAGGTGGGCTCGGCGGGCAGCTATGTGGGCGTGCAGGGAACAGTGTGCGAACGTGCGAGGCGGAGGATGACACAGTACGAGGGCGCAGGGGGAGGGGTGCCGCGAGGCTCCCGGAAGGTGCGTGCGCACCGGTGACTCCGGGCCCAGGCCCCGCGCCCAGGCTGTTCCTGCCCCGAGCCCCCCCCAAGGCAGCCCCCAGCGGCCTTGTTCCCCGGACGCGGATGCGCGTGCGCGCGGGATGCGGGGCGCAGGGTGCGGGTGGGGGGCGCTGCCCGCCGGCTCCAGGGCCCCGGGGTGACGCTTGGCCGGGGTGCCGCAAGGACACGCAGGCCCGGCGGCGTTGGGCGCAGGTGCCTTGGGAGAGGACCTGGGTCCCCCCACCTGCCGCCACGCCACCTGCTGGGCCGCCCTTCTGCCCCCGCCAGCGCCCGCGCCCACCCAGCTTGCGCCGAGCACCCCGGGCACTACTTACCCGGGCATGGGCACCGCCGCCACCGCGGCCTCGGCTCTGGCTGACGCTGTCGCTGCGGGCGGACGCCCGGCGGCAATGATCTGCTCCAAGGACCTAACGGCCCGGCCCGGGCGCGGGCGGGCTGGCCAGCGGCGCGGAGCGGGACCCTCTGCGGCAGGCGAGGGCTGCTGCGAGGGTTCGCCACGCTCTGCACCGGCAGTGGCGGCCGCGGGGCGACGCGGTACGCGGTGCGCGGTGCGGTGCGCGGTGCGCTCGGCTCCAGCCTCCAGCCGCAGCTCTGAGCAAGGAGGGAGGGAGGCAAGGAGGGAGGGAGGCAGGGAGGGAGGGTGGGGAAGGGAGGGAGCCGGTGGTGGAGGAGGAGGAGGAGGAGGAAGAGGAGGAGGAAGAGGAGGAGGAAGAGGAAGAGAAAGAGGAGGAAGAGGAGGAGGAGGAGGAAGAGGAGGAGGAAGAGGAGGAGGAAGAGGAGGAGGAAGAGGAGGAGGAAGAGGAGGAGGAGGAGGAGGAAGAGGAGGAGGAAGAGGAGGAGGAGGAGGAGGAAGAGGAGGAGGAGGAGGACAGGGAGAAGGGAGGGGGTGGAGGGTTGAAGGAGGAGGGAGGAGAGGAAGGCGGGGGGAGGGGGGTTCGCCGGTGTATAGCACAAGGGACACAGGGCTGCAGGCCCTTCTGTCCCCAGGTCACCTTCCTAGCCTGGTATTGCTCCGAAAGGGCACTAGCTGTGTGGGGGTGGGTGCAGCTGTGACACTTGCAAATTGGAGAAATCACCTCAAGCCAGTGACAGACACCAGGTTGCCCTGCCTCTCAAGACCCCCGCCCTCTGGATTCCTTTCCCTAACAGAAACATGGGGGGTGAGGCTGGGGGGCTGATGGTAGCATGGGGTCCCTGGACCCCCAGGTGGACTGAAGGGTTGGGGGCCTCTGAAACTCCACAAAGCCGAGGGAGTGCAGACATCTGAATATGTTTCCTCAGAAGGAAGCTGGAGCTCATAGCAGTCCCAAAGTCCCTGACCCCTAAGGGACACTAGGTGACTACACACACACGGACACCCAGAGGCAGACACACAGGACATGCGCAAGCTGTGACACCAGCGGAGACAGCTACACAGCCCACACCCACTGAGGCGTGTCCTCACTGCTGGGCAAACACCTAGTGGGTGCCGTGGGACCCCCAGAGGGGATCTACCTGTGCCACCTCCCGTGCTTCCCAGCTCCAGCGACAGCAGGGGCTTCTGCCCTGAGCTGGGTGAGGCCTTTGCCCTGGTCGGTGGGAAGCTTACCGACTAGGGTGGGGGCCCAAGGAGGGGACTGAGCATGCAGGAAAGAAAGGGACAAGTCCTTGGAGAGCATTGCTCCCCACTGCAGGCGGCAGTGCTTGTAGGTGGAAGAAGCCTGGATGCAGAGGGCCCCAGGGCGTCTGTCCTGTGTGCCACACTGAGCCTGGGGACACAGCAAGGAGTAGCAGGCAGACAGTGACTGTGTGCACGTGCTTGGGGTAAGGGCCACAGAGATCAGTGATCAGGGGGTGACCAAAGACCATGCCATAAAGGACAGGAAGGCATTGCTGTGGTCCTGCTCCCCAGGCCAGGGAACTGTCACAGTGCTCCAGCCTGCCCCTCCGCAGGAAGCGGCTCAGCCGTGCACAGCCCTCTCAGTGTGGCAGAGGCTTACTCCCAGTGCCCCACGTGCTCACCCTGCCACTACCCTCCCACGCGTCCAGTGCACGCACATGTGCTCACCCCCACAGGCCAGCGTTCTCACACATTCATGGATGTTCAGGAATCTCCACAGGCCAGGTGCTCACATTCATGCCCACACTTACCCACTAAGGGTTTTTCACGCCCTCATCCAGCTGTTCACACATGGGCACAGCTGTGTACACCCCCACACACTCATACACACTATCGACTCACACATTTACATACAGGTTCATTCACAGAGCCTCACTCATTCACTTGCTGTTCTTTGGCTGTGACACAGAAGCCAGGCCACGGGGCACTGGCTTTCTGGAGGGACATCGAACTGGTAGACCCGCAGGTGAGGCAGATGGCACTGCTAAGCAGTAGGCTGGGCAGAGCAGGTCCCTGCTGTCATTGGCTGACGGCTACCCTGAAACCTGGGGCATGCCCAGTGAACTGGGCAGACTGGGTCCTCAGGACCTATAGCTGCTGTGGGGACCCCTTGCCACCCCTGTGACCACACAGAGTCCCCTCTCTGGAACACCTGTTCTAAGCTCCGTGCTGTCCCATGCCACCCTCCTGCTGGTCTTCTTCCTTCGCTGCCTTTCCTATGGGGCCACCAGACCCACCTGGAGCGGGTTGTGGAGCTGGCTCTTTATCGCTGCCTAGGAGGCCTGGGAGTGGCTGTGAGAGCAGAGAGGAGACTCCCTTGGGGCTGTCACTGCCTTCTCTCTGGGACCAGGGAACAAACTGATTGTCCCTAGGGCGTGCTCACTTAACTGGTGGCTGCTGGCCATGACACTAGCCCTTGAAGTCTGGCCTGCTCCCCTAGGGAGAACTGAGATGCAGGCCCTCTCCCCCAGGGGCAAGAAGCAATTGGGGGAGAAAATCTGAGCAGGGCCACCTGCTGGCACCCCTCTGCTTCTGGCACAGTTTTGTGATGAGTCCTCCCAAAGCCAAGATCAGATAGCCAGGCAACAAGGTATCATGGAAGTCCCTGGTCCTTGGGAAATTCTGTCCCAATCATTAATGGCCAGGAGCAGGAGCGGTCCCCTTTTGTGGTTCATGTTGGTTGGCCCCTGGCCCGGAACTGGCAGTGAGGTGGCCCGTGTCCCTGCTGGCTTTCACTCATGGCTCCTCTGGTCCTCAGTCTGTGAAGAGGTGGGCAGGGAGAGCTTTGCTAGAAATTTCTGTCTTTGGTCCCAGAAACGCTTAGGGAGCCAGTCCTAGAGGAGTCCCTCCTGCCCCGTGCCCTCCCCTGCCCTCCTCTCCTGTGGTCCCACACTTACCCCCTCGGTGCCCTGGACCTTGCTGCTCAGGGACCCCAGGCTTGCTTCTGGCCTGAACCCCTCTGGCACTCTTCAGCCCTCACTCCCCTGTCCTGGCCTCTAGGTCACATGCCCCCCCCCCATAGGCAGTGGTAAGTGTCCTTAGAAGAGGGAGGCAGGAAGCTATGTGACAGTGGAAGTTGGAACACTCAAAGCCACCAGAAGCTGGAAGAGGAAGGAAGGATTCTCTCCCATATGGTCAGAGGGAGCATGGCCCAGCCCATACTGGGTTTCTGGCCCCCAGAATTGAGAGGGAAGAGATGCTTGCAGCTTTAAGCCACACAGCCAGTGGTCATTTGTCACAGCAGTCCTAGGACACTCACACAGCCCCAACAGGGCCACCAAGGAGCACCACCTTACAAGCCCTGTGCACTGTTCCCCTTCGTCCTCCCAGCCTGCTTGGCCTCAAGAGAGCTCCATTCCTGGGATTCTGGAAAGCTCTGGTAGGCTGTGGGGAGTTCGTGTTCATGTGTGAATGGACACTCATATGTGCAATGGCTCCCCTTGTGAGTGTGGTTCCAGCCCTGAGGGCCAGCTCAGTCCCTAGGGCACTACCGGCACTCTGGTTGTCCCTTGTGCAGCCAGCACGAGGGCGCTTTGGTACCCTGGCATCTTGGGGTTCTCCAGGATCCCAGGGTCGGGCCCTTGCCCAGAAGCTAAGCGAGACAAAGGTCCCCCTGCTGATGGTGCCCTGACCACGTGTCCAGAATGGAGGGGGCGTGGCCTCTTCTCCTGGCCCTTGCCCTTCTGAGATGTCATCCCAGAGCCCACGGGAGGAGTGATGGATGAAAACTGTCCCCCATTTCCCAGAGCAGCTCTGTGGCCTTGGCTCCCAGCCTTCCATCTGCGCCCCCAGCCTCCTGCCTGCCAGGGGCTACCAGCCCCACCCTGGCCTAAGCCTGGCCAGCAGCCCTCCGACAAGCCCTGGCTTGTCTAAAACCAAGCAGTGGATTTGGCTTAGGCTCCAGCTGGGCCCCGCCACATCTAGAGGCACCTGACCTGCACAAGTGTTTGAAAATGACCCCTCTTCCTCCCCCAGGCCCCTCAAGGGCAGCCCCTTGGCAGCTACCCTGTGCACAGAACAGCTGTCCCCAAGCAGGGCTCTCTTGTGACACTCAATAGAGTGTGTGTGCTATGTGTGCCGTGCACATGCATGTTTGTGCATGTGTTAGTGTGTGTGCAAGCCTGACTGCATGTGTGCATCTCTGTGTTTCTGTGTCTGTACACACTTGTGTGTGCATATGCATGTGTTAGTGTGTGTAGTGTGTGGCCGTGTGTACTGGCATGTTTCTGTGTATGTGTTCATAGGTATGTGTGTGTGGGGGGGTCATGTGGGGTCTGGTGGCCGCCCCAGCCGGCCCCTGCTTTGCGCCTCCTTCTTCCCACCTGGTGCCCTGCCAGGTGCCCCGCACCCCCTAGCTGCCGATGCCCATCCTTCCGTCCTCAAGCCTGGGGCCCCTACTCAAGCCCGAGGTGGGACCTTCCCCCATGCCCAGCACGGAGCGCTTGTCCCGGAGCGGAGCTCTGCCCTCCACCCCTGGGGCTTCCTGAGGCCACCTGCATGTGAGTGTGGGTGTGAGTGTGAGGGCTGCTGGCCCACAGGGGCGGGTTTTCTGGAAATTAGCTTTATCGTCTAATAGTTTGCGACATACTTGACAGAGTCAGGCTAAGGGGCTGGTGTGGGCAGTGAGGGTGCCACACACCCGTGTGACACTTGTCTCCCCACTGTGTCCTGAGCTGCAGTGAGAAGGTGGCAGAGGAAAGACCGTCGGCGGGCGGACTTGGGGGGGGGGCTAGGGGGCGGAGAAGCACCCCCGAGAAACGGGCCTTCAGGGCCTGGCTCTGGCTGCCCTTCCTCCCTGCCAGCCAGGGGACTTGACTGAGGCTCTGACTCCTGGCACCCAGCCAGTACCTTTGCCCTGTGCCTGCCCAGCTCAGCAGAGGTTGCTGGGCCGTAGAGCACATGCCCCAGAATAGTGCTATGATGCTGCCGAGTGACATTCTATCGCTGGGCCACCATGCTGCGCAGTGTCCACAGTCCCAGAATGGAGAAACCTGGGGACACTGAGTGTCCCTCGTGCCAAGCCAGGGATAAGGGAACGGCTGTGTGTGAGGAGCCATGCCAGTGCCTATGGGCTCCATGCGCCCGGACTGTCACTCAGGTGGGTCCGCTGGCTGCCTGTGGCCACAAGGAAGCCCCAGCTCCCACCTGCTGAGCGGAGACCTCTCCTGTGGGACACAGAGGGAAAGCTTCAGGCCTCAGCCTGCTGGGCCAGCCTCCAAAAGGTGTTGCTCTGGGCACTGTCCCTTTCTGGGACAGCTGTGGGTCCCTGGTGAGCAGGCTTCCCTGGGCCTGAGCTAGTCCCTCTCTCAGTGGGACCTTCGGGGGCACAGGACCAGAAGCCAGCAGCACACTGCCCTGGTTCCAGGGGCCCTGCCCCTTCTGCCCCTTCCTGAGTGGGACCACAGGGACTAGACACAGTCTGCCCCCAGAGGGCAGATGACACCGTGGGCCCGACTTGCTCCTGGAGCCAGCCTAAGGACAGCTTGGAAGGGAGGGGATGTGGCCAGGGCCTGGGCCTTCAGCCTGTTCACTTGGGGCCTGAGGGTGACAAGGGCCCTCTTCTGAGGGCAGGGATGAAGAAAAGGCGGCACAAGAGCTCAGAGAGGCATAACCTGGAAGGCGGCCAGAGGCAGCCCTTGTGCCTCTGCTCTCTGCTTGGTCCCCGGTGCTATCCCAGGAGGAGGGGGCCGCGGAGCCATATTGCACAGTGTTTTTTTAATTAAAGGACAACCAACCTCAGAAGCAGCCCTCCTTGAGCTGGGTGTGACTGACATCCCCACCACAGCAGCGACCAGAAGGCAAGGGGGGGGGGGACTAGCCATCAAGGGGGGACTCTGGCGGCATGCCGATCCTCCTGGGGGACAGAGGGATCACTTCTCATGGGGGTACATGGCTGCCTCCCCAGGCAACCTGTGCAGGTCTGGCCTCCACCTTCCCACCTCCCCAGGGCCAGAGCAAGGCAAGACTGGGATCGAGTGGCTGGGGGCAGCTGGCCCCCACTTATTTGGGCAGGGGCCTGCAACAAAGAGCAGAGCCAGCCCAGGGCCGAGGGTCAGAGCATGAGCACATGTGTATGTGTGTGTATATGTGTGAACAAATCAGATCCAGGAGTGAGCAGGTCACGGAGCCCCAAAGGGAGAAGTATGTCAGGAAGCATGACACAGACTGAGGGGGAGAGGGGAGAGACAAGGGGCTGGTTCCGGGCCAGCAGAGCAAGGTGGCTGCAGCAGACAAGCTGAGAACTTGGTGGAGTGGCGACCCCGAACCCTGGGGGCCCCGACGCCTGGGACAGGTGAGGAGGAGAAGGAACACCTGCCTGGGTAGGGAGCCCCTGACTCTGTCCCTACCAATACCCCCTGCCCCCAAAGATGGGCTCCCTAGGACTGGGGTTTCAGGGTGAGCAAGAAGAAAGCTTCTCAGGGGCGCCTCTGGGTGTCCATGGTGGGTGGGCAGGGCAGCTCTGAAGCTGAGGGGACAGGTGATGGGGGCCAGGCCCTGTATCCACCTGCATGCTTGGGAGCCAGGGAAGGCAGCGATTCGGGGCAGGGGACCACAGGTGGGGGCTTTCACTCCTCACTTAGCCTCCCCTCCAGGACAGTGGGCTGTGTTCCCCAGAGATCCCCACCAAGGCCACCATGGTGGCTGCTGCTGCCTCTACTTTTTGTAGTTGCCAAACTGGATGGCCAGGCGGTCAGTGACACAGCGAAAGGTGGCTGGCTGCACCTCCCAGTAGGGCACGGGGTTGTTGAACAGACTGATGCCGTTGTAGTAGGCCCGCTTGACGCCAAAGCCCATGGGGCAAAAGTCATTGACGCCCACTTTGGTGATGTTGTTGGAGTGCAGATAGACCACCTAGGGACAGACAGACAGGGCCGGGGCACACTGTGAGGGCCCCGTCATCCCAGAGCTCCCTCTCCATCTCTTCTGGCCTGGGTGGGTGCTGTGGGCACTGACGAAGGTCAGGAGGAAACTGAGGCTTGGGGATTGGGCAGGCCTTGGCCGGGACTGGGCCTCTGGTGTGTGACCAGGGACCAGGATGAGGAGATCACGTGGGGTTCCTGGAGAGTAGTGGGGCTGGGACCATCATGTGCTGTGTGGACTGGCTCCTGGCATGCTGTCTACGCAGGAAAGATGACACCTTGGGCTGACAGAAGGCCCCTGGAGAAAGCCTTCAGGATGTCCACCTCTCCCTCTCAGTCCTCAGGGACACTCAGCCTTGAGCAGCAGGTCCCTAATCCCAAAAGCCACTCTCTGGGGAGGATCTGCAGAGGCCAAGTGAGGCCTGCTGGTGGCAGAGAAGGCCGGCCGCTAGAGGGCGTGCTTGGCTAGGCATGGGCCACTGCGCTGACCCCAGAGGCTGTGTGCCAGGTCATTGGGCATGGCCAGGTGTGGCCGCGCGATTGCAAGTCTGCATGGCTAAGTGAGGATGACAGTATCGCTACCATTGTGATTGGGGCAGAGGAAGAGACTGAGGTCTGAGCAGGGCTGGGCAAGTCCAAGTCCACCCAGTTGGCTGGCTGGAGGGCCCAGGCAACCTCACGGATGGAGGGTGGCATGGTCCACGGGCTGCAGGAGAGGGAGTGGGGACCGAGGGGTGAGACCCAGAGTGGCCTGTGCGGCCCCCCTGCCCATCCCACCTGGAGGAGCTTGAGGTCGGGGAGCCCCACAGGCACCCGGGACAGCTTGTTGTTGTCTAAGTGCAGCTCCCGCAGGGTGGGCAGGAAACTCAGGCTCCCATTCTCAATCATGCGGATCTGGTTGTGGCCCAGGCCCAGCCTGTGCATGGGGCAATGAGAGTCCTCAGAGACTGGGGGGAGAAGGATGGCGGCACGCAGCCTCCCAAGCTGCCCCTGCAGATTCTCACCTGTACAGCTTGGAGTAGCGCAGCAGGTCCTCTAGCTCGATAGCCTGGATTTTGTTGTGGTCCAAATGGAGCTCATTCAGCGTCTCAGGGAGATCTGCCAGGAGAGAGGGCCTCCAGGTGAGCACAGGGCCTGGGAGGGGCTGGTGAGTGGAGGGCCTTGCCCAGTCCTGCCTACCTTTGGGGATGCCAGTGAGCTTGGCCTCAGAGATGCGCAGGTAGTTGAGCTTCAGGCCGTCGAAGGCTCCAGGTTCAAAGCCACTGTTCTCCAGGGGGTTCCCGCCCATCTCTAGGAGACAGGCCCTGTCAGCCCTGCACCCACTTCCTCCTGGCCCTGGCCGCTGGGAGCAGGGAAGCCAGAGGCAAGGGGCACCCAAAGATGAACACAGGGCTCCCGGAAGCTGCCTGGCTCCACTGGCCAGCACTAGGCCCTCTCCCACACTGAGGGTTTGCCGGGAAAGACACCCAACTTCCTTTAGACTGTTTTCAACACTCAACCTGGGCCTTTAAAGCCACCCTAGGCGGGGTGTGGTGGTGCACGCCTGTAATCCCAGCTCTCTGGGAGGCTAAGGCAGGAGGATGGCAAGTTTGAGCCTAGTCCCTGCAATTTAGCCAGACTTTGTCTGAAAGAAAAACATAATAATACAGGGGCTAGGCATGTAGCTTTGTGCGGAGACCCTTGATTCAATCCCCCCCAAAATGAGTAAATAAACAAAGCCACCTCCAGTCTCCTTTCACTGTGCCCTGGGACAAGTGTGTGGGAGGCTGTGGGAGGCTGTCCCATGTCCCCGACCCCTCTAGGCCCACACTTTCGGACAGGGCAGGGACGTCACCAATGCAGTTCATGTTGCGGAGCCCGCTGAACACGCCCTTGGGCACTTTTCGGATGCGGTTGTCATGGATGCGCAGCTCCACCAGGGAGCTGGGCAGGTTGGGCGGGATCTCCACCAGGTGGTTCTTGGAGATGTACAGCTTCTGCAGCTTCCGCAGGGGGCTGAAGGCCTTCTCGTGGATCTTGGAGATCTTGTTGTTCACCAGGACAAGGGCCTGCGGATGGTGGGCGACTGAGGAAGGCCGCAGCTCCTGCACCTTTTCGCCCACCTCCCTCAACCCCTGCCCGACGCCTGAGCTGAGCACTTCTCCGCCTCAAGGTCGGTCTGTGCTCTGCTGCTTCCAGTTTCAGTTTTCCCCTGGCACACTGGCTACAATGAATCTGTTCTTTCCGTGTTGCTGGGACGAACCAGTATGAAGAGTTGTGCTGAGAAGGTGCCCAAGCTGAGTGAGCTTTTTGGGTTTTGTTTGTGTTTTTTGAGACAGGGTCTCCCTATGTAGTTCAGGCCAGCCTTGAACTCATTATGTAGCCCAGGCCGGGCTCCAACTCACAGCAGTCCTTCTGCCTCAGCCTTCCAAATGCTGGGATCACAGGAACGCGCCACCACGCCTCACTTTCTGACTCGAATGATCTTGTCCTTTGCCCGCACACAAAGCCCATGACCTCGGGAGCTCCAGCCACCTGCCATGCCCTGCTCTCAACTTCCCAGACTCGGAGGTGTCACTTCCCACATGGACCCCCCCCCCTCCTCCCTGCTCTTCAAAGTGAGGGGTAGCAAAGACCTTACATAGAGGTGCTGGAGGCCTTTGAAGTCATCCTTGCGGAGCTCAGAGATGTCGTTGCTCTGCAGGTCCAGCAGCGTGGTGTCTGGGGAAATCTCCTTGGGCACATTCTTCAGACCTGGGGGCCCGAGCATCGCCAACATAAGCGCCAGCCCCCAGCCCTCTGGGGTTCTGGCACCAACACAGGGACGCTGCTGAAATGCCCTCTCTTCCTCTTCCCTCGGCTGCAGCCAGACCGCCGGCCACACTCACACACCCACGCTGCCCTCCCTCGCCCACGCCACAGGAGAGACGTGTGTCCCAGATGTCCAGGGACTAACCCAGGTCCGAGCACTGGACAACTCGCAGGTGGCAGTGGCAGCCAAAAGGACACATGGCACTGAAGGTGGGTGTCACGGAGTCCATGTCTGGGGCACCAGAGGTGCTGTCGGCTCCCGAAGCCTCCTCGTCGTTCATGAACAGCCCGTCGTCCAGGGCGAAGTCCCAGAAGCCTTTCTGCTCGAAGGGCAGGGCCTGGCCCAGGGCCAGCAGGGCGGCCAGGAACCACAGGGGCTGCATGGTGCTCAAGCCTGGGGGCCAAGGTGAGAAGGGGCCGGCATCAGCCCTGGGCATGCAGCCCACCTTCCTGCACTGCGTCCCCGCCCTTCTCCGGGGTTAGCCAGAGCCTGGCGCAAGGTGGTTTCCACCCCTCCTCTCCCAGGCAGGACTTGGCTTCGTCAGGTCTTGGAGCCCGCTTTGGAGAAGAATCAGTGAAGCCTGGAAGAGAACCCGTGGGCCACCCGGACCAATCCCGTCCCGGAGTTCCGGGCGCCGGGCAGTTGGGATGCAGTTAGCTAAGCTGGGCAGCCATGAGTCATTTCCTTCCCTACCAGAGCTTCTCCACTGTGCCCACGTTTCTCACAGAGAATCCAAGGGACAGGAACAGGCTGGGAAAAGAGGGATGTCCCCTGAGGCCACGGGCAGCTGTCAGTGGAGGTCCCTTCCCTCTGCTCCTGTGACCTTGCCCCCCCCAAGCTGCCCCTGCCCTTCCTGTGTGCCCACACCTGGCATCCTGCAGAAGCCCTGAGTGGAGCAGGCTGCTGCCGGGTGGGAGGGCAGGGGCAGGCTTGTCTGAGACCCCCCAGGGTGAGGCAGCGGGGTGCCAATGGAGAGAAGCTGCCCTGCCCAAGCCTGCCCCGGACACCCACATCTGCCTCCCTCTTCCTCCCCCATCAGATGCTGCCCCCACCCAGGGCTGGTCTGCACCTCCCCCTACCAGACAAGGCTCTGGGTCCTGACTCCCTGACCAAGGCCCTGCTGTGTTCCAGCCTTCTCCTCTCGATCTGTTGAATGAGGGCAAACAGGTCCGCCCTGCTGGCCTCCTACACCTAGGTGTCTGTGGTTGCCAGCTGCAGCTGGGTACCAGGGGTATCCCGCACAGTTGAGCCACACCAGCCCAGTTCCCTCTCGAATGGGGAGCTGGATGGGGTGCTGGTCCCTGGGGTCACAGGCTGCCCCCCTGCTGGGGGTGTGCCCAGCCTCCCTCTCTCCTTGGAGCCTGGAGATGCCTGGATCACACCCCAGGGCCCTGCCAGGCTGGCCCAGTGGGAGCCGGGGACCCTCCCAGAGTAGGTGGGCAGACCCCTTAGGTGCTCACCTACCTAAGTGCTGTCCCCCTTCTTCCCATCGGTTTGCAGCCTCTGGGGTAGGGACCCAGACACCCATGCAGGAGCGGGGAGGAGGAGGAGGTGGCTAGAGGCAGGAGATCGAGGACTGGGAGGGGGGTGGAGCCCACCCTCTGCCGGCACCTCAGAGGGAATGAGTCAGGCCAGCGTCCATGTCCACCTGGGCAGCGGGTGGGCTCTGGGGACAGAGGGTCGTCAACCTGCCAGCAGCCTGGGGCCCCAGATCCACACAGTGGCCTGCAGGTCACCACAGGGCTCCCCTAGGAGAGGAGACACACAAGTGCTGGGGACCGGCCTTGGGGTCGGGGACTTTGGAGCAGCTGCGCCTGACGTCACAGTGAGGGTGGGAGGCTGGGCTTGGAGGCCCCGTGGCAGAGCATGATGGGGTTTGGCGGGGTTTCCATGGCCCATGGCTCAGTGCCCAGAACGCCGTAAGGGAGGGGCAGGCCAGACAAAGAGGGCCCCTGACAGAGCTGAAGAGCCCGGGAGCGCCCTGGAAAAGTGAGTGCCCCCACTTTAGGGTTAAAGCAACTGAGGCCCAGAGAGGGGTGCCTTTCCCCCAACACTCAGCTCACTTGGCCTGAGACTTGTGCCCAAGTCCTTACCCAATAGGTATGTTGTGCGCAGGGGTGGCCAGTGGGGGGCCCCAGGCCTGTCTGGGCTTCGTGTCCCAGAGTCCCACACTCACTCTGCAGAGACACGGACGCCTCCAGCAAGTACCTTCCACACCCTCCCACCACCACTGGGTCCTCTGGGCCTCAGTTTCCCCTCAGTGGCCTCCTGGGCGTGCCCTGCAGCCCCATCAAGGTGCACTCTGAGCTCCCTGGGCATGGCCTCCTCAGAGCAAAGGAAAGAAATGGTCATGGTAGTGACGCTGGCGTGGTGACCTCAGGTGTGAGCAGGAAGGGCCCACCTCCCGGAGCACTGCTGCCACCCCACATAGCACCTTCCTTGTCTCCCGTCTGAAAGCCAGCGCAGTGCTCAGCGCAGGATTGCTCCAGGTCACAGCCAAACCAGACGTGCTGGCAGTCTCTGAGAACATGGAGGGGCTGTGCCAGGCATTCAGGCCAGGCCAAGGGCAGCGGGCGCAGGGCTTGAGGTCTGGCTGGCCTGGGAACGCGCCTGCAGATGTATGGCTAGAGGCTGCCAAGGAGCCGACACCAGGCACAGTCTCTGCGGCCTGGGCCCCAGGCTGTCTGACCCCACTGAGCAACCCCACCTGAACCCTGACATGGGGCTGCAGCCCACCCCCCCACCCCTTGCCCTGGATGGCTGCAGGCTACACTTGGCTGTAGAAGAGAGGAGGGACGCGTGCTGCCCGTGGGTCTCCTAAAGGCCGAGTGTGTGTGCACGTGCGTGTGTGTGCCTGCGTGCCCGCATGCATGCGTGGGGTGGGGCTGGAGCCCCGCCCCATCTGACCCAGGCTGTCCCAAGCCCATGGCCTTTGAAATGCGGAGCAGATGCCCAACTTCAGTGGCCAGGGCTGCTCCTTCCTGCTGTGGCCCTGGCACTCCTGGACACAGCTGGGTCCTGCGCTTTAGGGCACTCAGGGGACGGGATGGACTTGGACCAGTCCAAGTAGGTGTTGAGGTGGCTGGGTGCATCAAGGGAGAACCTTCTCTCCCCTACCCCCACCCTGGAAGAAACCTCTGCAAAGGAGCTGAGCAGAGCTGCCTCCCACACTGGAGAAATCCAGGCTCCTGCTCACCATGTGCTAGAGCCTTTGAGGAAAGTGAGGCTGCTGTCACCTCCCAGGGATGCAGCAGGGGACTCGAGGGATTTCTTTATCCAGCTAGCCCTCTCCTCTGCTGACCAAAAGAAGGGCATGGCCCTTTTCACCTTTGCTGAAGGACTAAACTGACCCTCGGAGAGCTTCCCCAAAACTCATGGTCAAGGCCACACGGCGAGGAAACACAGTCACACGTTGGTGCTCAATTGCTTTGAAACTCACCGAATTTGGTGCCCAGTGCATTTTGATGTGAAAGTTTTGTCCTAGTACACATCCTCTGGTTGGCACTGGACGTGCAAGCTAGCACTTGTCAGTGTCAATTGCCTGGTGACTCGCTGCCCCCTCCAGCCAAAACTGTGTTCGGGCCTCATTGTTTTAGGACTCATCAAGCCTCCCAGAACCAATTAACAAGTACTGGGGTACCACAGTGGTAGAGCTGGGACTCCACTGTGTCTGTCTCCCTGTGTCCATGCCATGCTGAGCCTTGCTCCTGGGGAGGAGGCTGGGGTTTCCTGCCACCCCTTCCCTATCTTCAGTCCCCTGCTCTCTGCCAGGGGCTCTGCTTGGGATGAGACTCAACCTTCTTAAGGTTGCAGAAAGGCTGAGAGCTGGTCGCTCTTTAGGAAGCCCTTCCAGCCCATGGGAGAGCAATCAAGGCTGAGCAGGGATTCAGACTTCCGGAGGACAAAAGCAGTGGCCCCAGGGCCTGCCCTCGGCCTCATCTTTCAGTGGGGCTCTTCACAAAGCCCCCAACCTGTGGCAACCCAGGCCTCGGTCCCCAGGGACCAGCCAGGGCTGTGCTGGCCCGAAGCTCCCGCGAGAGAAGCAGTGGCAAGCTCGGGTTCAGCCCCGATGGTGTCGGCTCCGCTGGGGTCCCGGATGGAGTGGACCAGGAGAAGGCAGTGTGAGGAAGCTGGGAAGAGCCTGGGTCCCGACACTGAGGAAGCGCTATCACAGGGAGGAGGTGCGGCTGTGCAGTTCCGTGGGTTCCTCCTTAGCCACCCCAGGGGCTGCCCTGGGCGGGAGCCATAGCCAGTGGGTAAAGAAGGTGAAGGGCAGCGAGGCTGCTAGGGCAGCCAGCACCTGAAGTCCCAGAGACAGCCAAGGATTCTGGCCCGGGGGTCGGGGGCTTTGGCTGTGGGCTCCAAGTTGGGGAAGGGAATCAAAGGCCTGGAAAGGAAGGGGGGACAGAGCCCAGCCCCCACTCCTCAGAGGTGGTGGCCCTGCACGCCCTGCATCTTCCCCTAAAGACCCCTGGAAGCTGGCGCTTTCTGGAAAGCTAGAGAAGGGCAGGGTTGAGTGGTACCGCCATCCCCCCATGGCTGCAGTCCCTCGGGCTTGCCCTGACTGGTCTCGGTAAGATTGCAGAGCCCAAGTGATGGCGCACTCCTGTCATCCCAGCATTCCAGAGGCTGAGGCAGGAGGATCTCAGGTCCAGCCCAGTCTGGCCAACTTGGCCAAACCCTGACTCAAAGAACTGAGAACTAATAAGGGTCTGGAAACATAGCTCAGTTCTAAGACCCTGGTCCAACCCCCAGTACTGGGGTGAGGGAGATTTGCAAAGGTCCGGGTAAATGGCCAAGGTGTGGTATGGCCCGTATCCCCTTCCAGCCCAGTGTCTGAGCACAAGAGGGTGAGGTTGGGGACCATGCAGGCTGCCCTTCCCAGGCCCCGGCACAGCAGGCCAGCCTGCACCCCTCAGCCTGTGGCTGTGTGCCCGGGGGAGAGTTCCCCCCGGCCCCAGACCCTTGGTGCAGGTGAGGTCCCTGTGCTGGGTGGTGGCCCCGAGGTGCCCAGGGTAGGGGCTGCTGCCGGCACTGGGCAGGGTGCTGCCAGACTGGAAGCTGGGAGCAGGGGAGAGGCCCGCGGTGGGTGTACCAGTCAGGGGCCCTGGAGGGGAGCACAGGGGTGGAACTTTAGCAGGTGGGCATCCTGTGGGTTAGCTCAGGAAGCAGGGAGACTAGGGCAGTGGCCCCCAGTCCTCTCCGAAGGCTCCAGATACAAATGGTCAAGTGTGGCCTCATTACCAATCCTCTCTCTGGGAATTTGACACTGTCACTGGAAGGGACACCCTTGGGCCTTGAGTGACTACAGAGCATTGGTAAAGGAGGGACTGGGAAGCAGTTTGCCCGAGGCCTGTAAGACATCCTGCTTGATGGGCAGAGGCTGGCATCCTTCCTCTCCGGGCATCTCTCTGGGCAGGGTGCAGAATCAGTGAGGGAACCCCAGGTCCTTGGGGCTGGAAGGTGGGCTAGTCACTGGCCACAGGAGATCCCTCTGTCCCTGGCCCAGAGCCTGCTCCTGCCAGCCAGCCCCAGTGGCTGCTGGGTGCCCTTCGTCTTCTGTAGCTGTCAGAGCAGCTACACAGTCTTGCCCACAGCACCCATATGTGGGTACGTGCCACACAAAGGTGCTCTTGCCTGCCCAGCAGTTCTTCCAGGGTGTGGTGGCGCAGGTAGCTGGCGTCACAGGAAGCACTTGACTGCGCCCTGGGTGCAGGTCCCCCTGGGAACCTTCCTGAGACCTACCGCACATCCCCAGCTCCTCTCGATCCAATTGCTCCTTACAGGGCAGAGGACTGGCAGGCCAGGGAGGGGTGATCCCCTGACGGGGGGACCTCTGGCTGGGAGACACCTGTCCCCACCTGTGGCCTTGCCCTACAGGAGACTAAGCCTTTTTCTCAGGGCACTTGGTGGGTACCCAGATGGTTCTGCACTCTCTTGTTGCCTTCCCTGCGGGACGCTACACCAGGTCTGTCCCCCCCAGGCATGGCATAGTTCCCCGATTTCCACCTCCCCCACCCATCCAGAGTCCCGATCTGAGAGGGTTCAGGGGACAGACAGGGTGGTGGCACCCAAATGATCCCACCCAGAACCCGTGCAGCTGGGGCTCTGCGGACCCGCGCCTTGCCCAGGAGGAAGTAGAGGCAGCATTAGAACTGATGAGTGTGGAATATCTGGGCAGGGTGCCTGGGGCGTGCCTGGGAAACCGAGTCTGCCCACGCCAAGGACTAGCCTAGGCAGTGGGGACTGTGCCCAACGCTGAGCTTGCAGGAGCCTGAGGCCCCCCCAGTCCCAAGGCAAAGTTCCAGCGTGAGGCTGGCTGGACAGAGTGTGGTTGGCCAAGAGACAGGGCCCTAGGTAGAGCCAGGGTGTCACCCTCACCCTGCCCCAGAGCAGCTGAGGTCAGAGGGGACCAGGAAATGGGGTGGGAAGACGGTGGGGGGAAGTGGCAGAAAAGGGGCAAGGACCGAGGGGGCCGCAGGGTGGCGATGAAGGGGCACAGACCAGGAGGCTGCAGTGGGTGCTCTGGAAATCCGCAGGAGCCCTGGGGGCGGGAGCGGGCAGAGGAGGGGGCAGTGTAGCTGCTGGGGACAGCAGGACTCCAGTCTGGGACAGCAGAGACAGCAGGGCTGGTGGGGACAGCAGAGTCACAGGCATCTCTAGGCTGGTGAGGGGACGGCGGAGCCAGGGGCGAGACAGCAAGGGCAGCTGGAAGCCAGGGCAGATGGCAGGACAGTGCAGCGCTGGCGCCGGGCCCTACCTGGGGCGAAGCAGCCAGGTGCGGGCTGGTAGTTGGTGGGCTTGGGGCTGTCCGTGTGTCTGCTGTGTCTGTCCGTTGGGCAGGGCCGGCCGAGAGCAGCTGCTCGCTCCTGGGCAGTTGGAGGAGAGAGGGAGAAGAGGTGGTGGGAGGGAGGCTAAAGGCTGGGCGGGTGGGCGGGGACGGGGAGGGGGCGGGGAGGGAGGCCCAGAGGAAGGAGGGGGCTGGTGGGGGGAGTGGGAGGGAGGGCAGCTTCAAAGGGAGCAATTTTCTTGGAGAAGGCTGGGTTAGCTGCGGCCCTCCCCCTCGCGCCCCGCCCCCACCCAGGACACCGCTGGCTTGCAGGGACCCCTGGTCTCCGGGAGTCCAACTTTCCACTGCCCGGATGGGGACACTGAGGCGCTTGCTGGCACCCTGCCAGGCGGAGGAAAGTGAGAGGGCAGAAAAAGGAAGGGGGATGCAGGGGAGGTGACCTGGGATTCTGTCCTGAGCCCTGCCGCCCAGAACCTCCCGAGGCCTGGGCTGCCACAAGGGCTGGTTTCCCTGGGCTTGGAGAGGCGGCCAGGCCTTGTGGGTTTCAGGAAGCACCCTGCACACCCTCCCCTCACTCAAGCCTTTCCCTCCATCCCAGTCCCTAGACAGAGGGTAAGGTCAGTGGGGAGCCAGTGGGGAGCAGGCAGGAGCACTTGGCAGGTTCTAGGGGTCCCCAGCTTGCGTGTCCTAAGGCCGAGAGAAGCTGAGGGCCAGGAAGCTGCTGGAGGAAAGTGAGTTATCCTTATTCTGTCCCTGCAGGGCCCTAGGCCACAATGACCCTCAAGGGGACACTTCCTCTGTTCGCTTTCAGGGGCTCATGGGCTCACTTTTCAGGCCCTAGTGAGCCCAGTTCCCAGACCCACACCTCCCTGTGTTCCATCCCTCCCCTGCCACAGGGCTCCACAGACAAAGGATGCTGGAGCCAGTGACTCTGAGGTCTGCGAAAGAAGGGACAGAGACAGGGTTAGACCCGACTAGGCCCAGGGGCAGGGGCAGAGGTGGAGAGGAGCCCCGGGGATAGCTGGGGACCAAGGGGGGAGGGCAGGGCTGGGGGCTGAGGGAGCAGCACTCAGTTATGGGGTGGGGTCTAGAAGGTCCCACAACCAGGACAGCCCCTCCCACCAAGGTCTTACCAGGGTAAGAAGCTACGTCTCATTAGCCCAGGCCAGGCAGGATAGGAGGTGAGAGAGCTACCTGCCTCGGGCCAGCGGTTGGCTCGGCTGCCAGCTGCTTCCGACATTCTACACTTTCATTTCATTTTTGCCATGTGGGGCTTGGACCCAGGGCTGCACCCCAGCCCCACGAGGGTTTTAGTCTTTACTGTATTCAGATTCAGACAGAAAGGCCTGTTCGTATGAACCAGACCAGACCTCATGTGGCCTTTTGCCACTGGTGGTGCTTGCAAAAACTTTATGAGTATACCGAATAAGAACCATTAAATTGGACATTTTATTTCTTTGAGACAGGGTCACTATGTAGTTCAGGCTGACCTTGAGCTCTATAGCCCAGGCTGGCCTGAAACTCAATCCTCCGCAATCCTCCTGCCTCATCCTCCAGAGTGTTGGGATTACAGGTGTTTGACACCACCCTCAGCTGAATCAGACATTTTAAATGGGTGAATTGCATATTTTTTAAAAAACAGAAAAAGCTCCCATAAGACATGCCTACTGCCCAACTCACCTGTGCCCAAGTCCCCTGCTGAATCGGCATGTTCCTGGAGGGGCCTCACAGGTGGTGGTGAGGTGACACCCTCCGCAGAGGCAGGGAAGGGGCACACTCCACATCCGGAGCTCTTCCTTGAAGTTGGGGGTACGCATCTGGACGATGCTTCTATAAATACGGTTTCTGTGCCTGGAAGGCCCTCGTGTCTGTGGTTTACAGTCTACAATAAGCCATAACTGCACGCCCGGCCCAGGTCCCACTGAGTCACTGGGCCTGGCCCTCTAATTTGGAGGCCACTCCCAGACCAGCCAGGCAGCACCTCAGCCCCTGGGCCTGCCCCATCCCTTCCCCAACCTGGTCCTCAGCTCTCTTTGCAGCACAGGGACATGGAACGGCGTGTCCCATCCCTGCAGCAGCTACTGGTACCCCTGCCCTCTGGCCTTGATGGGCTGAGAGGAGGTTGAGGGAGGGCAGCTGGGGTGGGGGAGGTAGGAAGGAAGGGCAGGTGTTTTCTGAGGCCCCCAGGCTCCCAAGGGGGAGGCCAGGCACAGCTGTCTCCAAGGGGCGGTGCGAGGAGGGGCAGAGCTCAGCCCTCCTTGGCTGGCCAGCCCATGTTCGACTCTGGGACAGGCCCCGGAGCCCTGGCTCGGACACTTCTCCAGGGGCTGCAGAGAGTCAGGCTACTCTGCCATCACCGGCCTGCCGCACCTTGCCCATCTCTCCGCCTGGGAAGCCCCTTCTACTGCATGATGACACCAGGGACTCGGGCTGGGCAGTTGGCTTGGGCTTCTAGGAAAGGCTGTCTTGCTCTGGGCACCTGCCTGCCCAGGCACCAGGCTAGGCTGAGCCCAGGGCAGGTGTTCATGGGGCCAGGGCCAGGCGTGCAGAGGGCTGGGGCTGAGGCAGGGGTGGAGGGAGGGGCCCACAAGGAAGGGGCTGGGTGTAGGGGGAGCTCAGCCAGCTGCCACCCCTTTGGCTTCTATGTGCAGGCTGCAGCCTGTCCTCCCAGCAGCTGGCTTGCAGCTGTTTGTACCCTAGCTTCAAAGTTAGAGGGGGAAGGCCCAGGAGAGAAGCGGGGTACACAGGGGACAATCTGGGAAGCCTCTGGTCCCCTTTGAGCACACAGTGCTGGCCTTTGGGAGGGCAGGGCCTGGGAACCTGAGAGGCGGCCTGTCATGCAGAAGTGGCAGCTGCTTGTTCTGTGAGTTTCTGGGGCCTGGAAAGAAGGACCATCCGGGCCTGGGCTTTGGGGGCCTCTGCCAGCCTCCTGGCCTCCCTCTGTCCTGTTCCCTGCCTGGGTCTCCCTGGCAAATGGCTGTTTCTTTAACCCTGGTGTGACTGCTTCCCATCTGTTCCGACAGCGTGGGGGCCGTGGAGCCAGAGGGGAGTCCTGGGAAACAGCAGGGGCTGCCGTGCTCAAGGTGGGCAGGCAGAAGCCCTGTTCCCTGGGGCGTGTGCTCTGCTGCACCGTGAGCAAGGCCCAGCCTGAAGAAGCAGAACAGGGGGACCTGGATGGAGGGACCAGGAGGGTTCCAGAGGAGGGGCTGTGCTGGGGGCTCCTCCAAAGCCAGCCCAGAGCAAGGGGTATCTCCCACAGGGTCATCTGCATACTTCAGCCTCTGGGCCAAATGCTCATCCAGGGACACTTCTGAGCATGCTCAGAGTGCCCCTAAGTCCCGTCTTGCTTGGACCTCCTGCCCAACCCATCACCTGCACTATCAGTGGCTGGGCAGGGAGGGACCAGCCAACACCAGACCCACAGACTCCAGAGGGCAGCCCACCACCACTTGGTCACTCGAGTGGCCTTCGAGTGATGACTTGGGGCCAGGACACTCCCTGGGACTCTCTGGTGCAAGGGATGGGGCCGACATGCCCAAGAGTGGCTAAGGTGGTGCTGGTGAGCCGAGCCTCCACCATCTGGAAGCTTCCAGCGCTGATGGGCCAAGCGTGGCTGCTGAGAGCTGGCGGTCTTCAGGCCAGGAGCTTTTTTTGACCTTCCCCTGAGGACATAATCACACAGCATCTCTCCCCTCAGGCCACCAGGGCTGTAATTTCAGGGCCAGAGGGGGGCTCCTGGGGGCCTGGCCTGTGTCTAGCTATCTTTAGAGGCATGGAGTGGGCGTGACTACAGCAGGGGACAGAGCCAGTGGCTGTACCCTCGGAGCTGGGGAGCCAGAGAGTGGCCTGGAGCACCCGGGACCTCACGCCCTTCCCTTAGGCCAGGAGTGCAGCTGCGGCAGCGGCACAGTGCTGTCTGTGGCCTGCGGGGCTGGAAGGAGCAGGAGGGTTTAGGCCTGCGCCCTGTTCCCAGCCCTGACTCCAGCCTGAGGTCTGGGTGCCCAGCTCAGCTCAGTGTCTCCCAGGTTGTCCCCGTGTGCTACTTTGGTGGCAGAGGCTATGAGGCTGGAGGGAGGCTCGGAGCAGAATGTAGGAAAGGCTGGACAAGGAGGCCTGTGGGCCATAGAGAAGTTTGGAGGCTGATGGGACTAGGGCTGGGAGCAGGGTTACGAGGTCCCCCTGAGGTCCTCGTCAGGAGACACAGGCCCAGCTCAAAGGAGTACAAGGCTCGCTGTCCCTTTCTCCACCCCCATCACCTCAGCACCCCTTCTCAGCCTGGGACTGGGTCCCATCCCAGGCCCTGCTACCCTGTCATCCCCACCCTGCTCACTCAGAGGTCCAGCCCTTTGGGGCTACTTGCTGGACACCCTTGGATGGAGCCAGCACCTGCCCAGAAGAGGAACACAGTGCCCGCCTTCCCCACGCAGACACGAGGGGGCCGTGGCCACCAGGAAGATGGAAGTCACATTTGCTCCTGGGCTGAGCTCCACGTGGGAATGTCCCTTGCAGTGCTGGTCTGGACTAGGGTGGCTGGCTGCCAGCTCACCCCTCCTACATTGTCACAGGCTTGAGCTCCAACCCAGCCTTGAGCTCCCGGCCCTCTTTGGCCTTACATGAAGGGGGCATCTTTGTCTCAGCCATGCCCCTTTTGCTAGTGGTGACCTGGGGACATGCAGGCCTGGTCCCCTTTTCCAGCTCAGGGCCAGCCTGGCTCCAGACTGCCCAGCCCTAGGGTGCATCAGTGTGGCTGCAGCCCCTCTTCTCCCTCTGCAAGTGGCAGCCCCAAGACCCCCCTGTGAATTTCCCTGATTCAAATCTCTGGCCTCGGAGGAGGGAAAGTCAGAAGGGTAATCCCTTCCTGAGGCTCTGCTCCTCTGTAGTAGCCCAAGGCCAAGCCCTTCCTGTTTGAGAGGTAGAACTGAGCAGGGAACCACACGTGAGATGCCGGTCCCCCAGTCCGCCTCTCCCTGCCAGGGGCCCTTCTCTCCCCTCCTCTTGCCATGTCTAGGGCAGGAGCTCTGAACTCTGGGGCTCTGAAGAGGACAGGGACTGGAGGGAGCAGGAGGCTGTTGCAGGAGGGGCTGAAGTGGCCAGGCTGGGGGAGGGGCGGGGAGCGCTGGGGAAACAGGGCTGCTGACCTCTGACCCAGCCCAAACAGGAAGCGCCGTATCGTATCTGTGGGCCAGGCCCCAGAAAAGAAGGAATGCAGGGATGAATCCAAAGCAAACACTCCGCCAGCTTCCCAGGCCTCTTACCCCCCCCCCCCCCAGGCTGGCCCTTTCTTAGCTGAGAACGGGGATGGGGGGATGGGAGCTCCCAGGCCCAGCCCAGCTGGAGCTGATGGCCATGAGGTCTCTCATGGGAATCTTCGCACACTCCTCCCTACACAGCCACGGAGGTGCCAGGGCATTGTGAGCTGTGGAAGCTAACCCGAAGTCCCTAGCCCATTCCCTCAGCTCCCTGCTCACAGACGGGCATCTGCCTCAGTGGCCTCAGTATCCCCACCCAGCACAGTCCTACTGAGCTGTCACTTCCCAGGGTGGGGGTAGGGGTCCTAGCACATAGTGTGGTCAGCACTGCAAGCTGACCTTGCATAGGGTGACAGCAACTCCGGTCAGGGAGCAGTCACCGTCAGGTCGCCAGGCTGGAACTCCAGGGCCAGGCCTGGTCTTACACAGACCAAGGGTTCCATTCCCAGTAACTGGTTTTGTTTTGTTTTGTTTTCAGTAAGGGAAATTGAACCCAGGGCCTTTGCACTGAACTATATCACCAGCCCTCTTTTGTTTTTTGAGTCAGGGTCTTGCTAAATTGTGCAGGCTAGGTTCAAACTTGCAATCCTCCTGCTTCAGTCTCCCAGAGTGCTGGGATCACAGGCGTGCGCCACCACACCCGGCTAGCAGTACTTTCTTTAACCTGGTCCCCAGCTAGTGAGCCCTGTATCCCTGGGCAAGTTACCTTAGCCTCTCATCTGTGAGCTGGGTGTGCACAGGGAGGGGGGTGCAGGGTGAGGGTCCTGGGGCCTGAGAGAAAGAGACAGAGGTGCTCCCCTAAGGTACCCGGCAGTCCCCAGCTTCTGGTGGTGGTAAGACAGAAGGCAGGTGCCAGCCTGCACTGACAGCTGAGCCCATCTGTGGGTCCCAGCCCTGGACTGGGGCACTTCCTGGATGAGGGGGCTTGGGTACAGATGGTGCCAGGAACAATGGATGCGAGCCACACGGGGCTTTCTGGGGAGCTGAAGAGCTCTGCCCTCTGAACCCCTTGCTGACCAACCGGTGTCCAGGGTGTGGCCTACGACTGCAGGGCAAGTGAGAGCCAGGGCCTGCAGTCTACACCCAGGAGGGTCGAAGGCAGCTGTGAGCTTGAACGAGAGGCATTTATTATGTTCAAGTACAAACCAGTGCCCCCGCCCCCTCGCCTCTGCTGGGCCAAAGGCGAGGTGGGCATATCCGTGTGATGGGGTCTACTAAGTCTTTCTCCCTGCAGTGGAAAGACCAAGTGGCACTCCACCTGGGGAAGGTGGACAGGGGCTATGAGCCCTCCTCCCCTTGCTGGGGCTGGAGGAACACGCTGTGGTAGGCAGGGATGCAGGAGAAGGCCGTGGGTGGGATTCAGCGCCGGTCAATGAGGTTGTTCTCCAGGTGTGTGGAGGTGAGGTTGGAGTCCTGGGGCACACGCGTGTCACAGACGGAATTCAGGGGCACGTGTCTGTGATGGGGGTGACAAGGCGGAGCAGGGGAGAGAAGTGCCCAGAAAGGAGGGGCAAGGACCCCACAAAAAGAGACAGAGAAAGAGCCCCTCAGGGTGAGTGGAGCCTGCAAGATAGCAAACAGCAGTGTGCAGAACGGGGGAGGAGGGGGAGGCAGACTCTGCGCTCTGGGCCCGAGCCTGCCTCACCCCTGGCACCCCTGCCAGGATCAGCCATCCTTGGCTGCTTGGGTCTGCCAGCCCCGTTCAGAGCCTCCCAGTATGGCCACTGAGATGGATGCACAGATGGATTGGGGGGGGGGTTAGAATGATCACCCAACTCCTGCCTGCTGCCTCCCAAAGGCCTCTGGGAAGGCAGAGCCCTACCTGATCTTGTTGTGGCTCAGGTGGCAGCCCCTGCAGGCCCTTGAGGCCCAGGAGGCCTCGTGGGATGGCCTACAGCTGGTTGTGGTCCAGCAGCAGCTCAGCCAGGGAGGCACGCAGGCCCCAGAAGGACACGGCGTGGATGTCGTCGGCATGGAGCTTTTTGTGGGACAGGTGCAGGAACTCGAGGCCGGGCTTCATGTGCACAAACACGTAGCCCGGGATGCACTCAATGAGGTTGTGATGCAGCACCAAGTGCTGCAGGCCTCGTGGCAGGAAGGATGGCACATGCACCAGCCGGATGTGGGACAGGTTGAGAGTCTCCAGCTTCCCGTGGGGCGGGGACACAGGTGCCAAGGGAGCTTGGGGTGGAGTGTCTCCTACCGGGCTAGACTCACACTCACGACAGCAGCTGCCACAACTCGAGTCGGGCCAGGCCCTGTGTGGCTTCTGTGGCTCACTCTGTGCCCTGAAGTCTGGGAAGAGGGGATCTGGGTGGGGCCTTCCTTGAACCCCACAGAGCTGTTACAGCCAGCCCTGGAGATGGGGACTGTGGGGGAAGGGAGCCCTGTCCCAGGACTTCCGGTGCACTCTGGCCTGATACCTGTCAGACAGATGCACCTAAAATCTGTCCTCCTGTCCTAGGCCTTGGAGCCCTCTGCTGTGTCCCTCCCACTCTCCTCTTATCCTCTCCCTGCCGGGCTAGTCAATCTCCTGTCAGCCATGCGAGTCACAGGGCGGGGAGGGACAAATCAGACTCCTAGGGATCCCGAAGCCCTTGGTGCCTGGTGGTGCACAGGGATGCTGAGAGGCTGATGGTGAAGTTCAGGTCGCCACTTTCTCTGAGGCCGCTGTGAGCCCTGGGTCACTCCACTGTGCACCACAGCGGCAAGAAAGCCCCCGTCCCTGCAGGTCTCCAAGAGCAGAATGGGTCAGAGCCAGGAAAGTGGCTCTTTTCAGTGACAGTGACATCCCCCAGCCCCTGGGGACAAGGCCAGCCCTTCAGGAGGAGAAAAGTCTTCAGCAGCCCAGGCACTGGCCAGGCCAGCGGCGAGTGAGGGACAGAGCTTGACTGGCAGCCAGGCCTGTGGTGGCGGGCAGCCCCTCCCAGCTGCTGTCAGCTTTCCTTTGCCCCCTTGGCAAGAGAAGGAGAGGAAAAAGGAATAATTAAACCCAAACATCCTGCTGACTTTTTCCTGGAACTCGAGGATGCGGGGTGGGAGGCTCCTGCCCCAGGAGTGGTGGGTGGGACCGCCTGTGGACCTCTGCTTCTGGTCTGGTCCTCTCCTCACTCCAACCCCGCCCCATCTTGGTGGTCTCCAGACCCTGCTAGGCCTCTCACCACTGTTCCCAGGACTCTGGTCCCTGTGGCTGGCCTGTAAGTGCCGGCACCCCCACTCGACTGTCCAAATCGGAGTCCTCCTAGACCCTTCTTGGAATAGGTTAATGGTGGCTCCCCAAAGGTGTGTCTGTACAGGCCCTGGGAACATGACCTTATCTGACAAAATGATCTTTGCAGATGTAGTGAAGGTCAGATGTGGAGATGAACTCACCCTAAACCCAGCGACAGGTGTCCTTTTAGGAGCCAGAGAAGCCAGAGACACACGAACAGGGTGGAGGCTGTGTGGAGACAGAGGCAGAGGCAGAGGGAGTGAAGCGGCCACAAACCCATGCACAGTTTGGGGGCCACCAGAAGCTGGAAGAGCAAGGGAGCCTTCAGAGGGAGTGTGGCCCCCCAACACCGAGATTCCAGATTTCTGGCTCCAGAATTGGGAGAGAATCCACATCCATTGCTTCAGGCTGCCTGGGTTGCGGCTGTCTGTGATGGCAGCCCTAGGACAGCAGACTCTTCTCTTTGGCCCGCCCCCTCCCTTCTGTGTCCCTTCCTGCTCCTGTTGCCTCATAGCTAAACCCAGCTCTCCTCCGGCCGCTGCTGCCCCGAGTGGGCTTCCTGGGTGGGAGGGACACAGGGAAGGCGTTGGCAGTTGGCAATGGCCTGGAGGGGCAGGAAGGGACTGGGGCCCAAGTGATGAGTCCTCTCTGGGGCTCATGGCTCCACATCACCCTCTCGACCTCCCCGCGTGACGCTCTGTGCTCCCTCTTGTCCTCCATGTGCGGGTTGGGGTGGTGCCCGGAGCGGGACACTCACGGCGGATCAGTCCAAGCCCCGGGCACCAGGCGGCCCTCCTGGAGCCAGTTGTTGCTGAGGACCAGCACGCTGAGGCTGTGGCAGCCACTCAGTGCTCACTCAGTCTCCTCCTCGATGAGGTTGGCGCCCAAGTGCAGCTCCTAGGGTGGGGCAGGGGCCAGGGTGAGGGGCTGGCAGCCCGGCCAGGTTGTGGCTCTCAGGCCCATGGCTCCTCAGACACCCCAAGGGACACCCCAGAGAGCACCACCAATGGGGGTGGCTTTCGCAGGGGCCTATGTGGCTTCAGAAGGTTGCCTCTGGCTGAGGAGAGGCCCACTGGCTTTCAGCCTTGTCAGCAACATTGGGAATACTCCCCAGCTGGCTGCTCTGTGCCCCTCGGTGGATGCTCTGCTCATTTGACTGTGATGACATCATCTTCTGTTTCGGCTGTGTCTAGATGTCCCCAAAGCCTCATGTGGTCATAGGTGGTGCTTTTCAGAGGTGGCTGGATCTCGGGTGTGTCACGCTGGGATTGATTCATGGTGCAGTGCTAGGATTAAGGGACTGAGCGCTACCTGCCCTATGGGCAAGGGACAGAAAGTATCATGTTGTCACTTGTGGCCTGCTGCCTTGGTGCCTTCTGCTTGCCCTGCTTTGTGACAGACTGTTTCTCCTCTGTGACGCCCCTCTGCCAGGCCACTCTGCCTTGGAGCCAGCTGACTATGGACTGAAATCTCTACCAACTGTGAGCTAAATAAACCTTTCCTCCTTTAACTTTGTGTGTTGGGTATTTTGTCTCAACAATGAGAGAAAAGTAACTAAGACATCTCGGATCTCAGGGGCTCCCAGCTCACCTGCAGGGAGGCTGGCAGGCCAGGAGGGATGGCCCAAAGCCGATTCCGGTCCAGCCTCAGGTAGAGAAGCCTGTGGAGGGGCTGGAAGGCCAGGGGGGAGATGTTTCCATCATGCAGCTGGTTCCCTTCCACCTCCAGTGTCAGCAGCTGGCTGAGCCCTGCAGCATGGGTGGAGGGGCACGGTGAGCCACCCGTGGTGCTTCCTGGTCTGCACCTCCCTTCCACCTCCCTAGCTGCCCACCCCCTGGGCCAACCCGCGCCCTGCACCCCAGAAGCTCCTGCACAGAGGCGGGCAAGGCTGGCACTGTGGGCAGTGAGTTCCCACCCAGGTTCAGCTGCTTTAACCCCATAAGATTCTGGGTAGGGGTCTGGGTGCTACTGGTCGGGGCCAAGGGGCACCCCATTTGGTTGCATTGTGGCTTCCTAGTTCCCATTGGAACCAGGCCTGTTTGGGGGCTGTCCTTTGCTCCTGCGTGGGGCCCAGGGGTCTGTGCTGCTCCCCAGGTCCCAGCTACAGACCGAGTACCCCAAATCAGAGAAGCCCTCCATGCTGGATGCTATGCACAGCACCCCCTCCAGCCCTGCCCCCCAGCAGCTCCACCCTGCAGCCCAGTGGACACCTGGGGCCATCCAGGACCCCCAGCCCCTTGAGGCCCAGCCCTGGGAGAGAAGGCTGAGGAGCTGCAGCGGACCTTGAAGGCCTGAGGATGCAGGCCTCAGCTGTCCAGTTTGTTCTTGCTCGGGTCCAGCTGTTCCAGGTTGGGCAGCCCCAGGAATGTGTGGGCTGCGATCCTGGTGATTTCATTCTCTGTGCATATGTGGGGCAGCCATATTCTGAACCTACCTTCTGCCCACCTGACCCTCCCACTGCCTTGAAGCCAGCTCTCCTGACTGCCCTGGGTCAGGGCATCTCCTCACTGCCATCCAGGACCCCGGGGGTGGGCCATGCCTAGTGCAATGGGGCGGCCACGTGGCTGAGCTCCCGTCCCACCCAGCAATGTGCTTTCTCAGCCCTGCTTGGGAGGCTAGGTGCTGCAAGAGAAAGGCCACCCACCTGCCAAGTAGCGTCTAGTCAGGTCAGGGTCAGTTAGGGCAGGAACCTGCTTCATCTTGGCGTCGACTCAGGCCAGGGCCGCCTGGGCCAGGAGGCACGAGGCCGGCAGGGAGGGCATGGCCTGCTCTGCAGTGCCTGGGTCTACAAGCCCAGGCCCGTGCTCTCTTCTGTTTCCCAGTCTTTCCTGCCCACAGCCTTTGCTTCGCTCCTTCTGCTGGTACTTGGCCCCCAGCCTGGATGGGTAGGAGGTCCCTGGAGGAAGACAGAGGGGCCCTGGCCTAGTCACATGTAACAAAGGAACCCTGAAGGGCAGGGGCTTGCCAGCTACAGGCAGAGAAGTGACATGCCTTTGGAGGGGTCCCCGCTGGCCCCCATATGAGGACCCTTGGTTCGTGCACACTGAGAATGGCACAGGACCTCAGCGCTGCTGACACCGCGCCTGTCGTGGCCAGTCCTCACCTTGGGGGCCTCCTGGGCTTGAGGCCCCTTCTCCTGGCTTCCTGGCCTCCTGCCTTTCCGCCCCAGCTTTCCTACTCCATGCCCAGCGCCCCCCGGCTCAGCCCCCACTCCTTCCCCAAGGCCAGTGCGTGTGACTTCTTCCTCAGAGCCAGCCCTGGCCTGACAGATGCTCTCCGGTTGGGGGTGGAGGGCCGGAGGGGGTTCTGGTGGGTCTGTCCTGGGAGCCAGGCCAGGCCTGCTGCCAGTCCGGCTGCCAGTCCTCAGGGCTGTCACGACTGCCGGTCCTGGGGATGGGTTGCGCCTGACCTGCAGAGGGAGCCAGTGTGGGCCAGGGTGGCCGGGTCTCCTTTCCCCAAGGTGCCCTGCCCACCTCTCAGGAGGGAGGCAGCTGTTTTCTGCTGCTGGGAGGTCCTGAAGTCCACCGGGACTGGGACCGGGCTGACCTTGCCTGCTCAGAGGACCCCTCACTCCCCCCAGGGCCCCTGAAGATGGGCGGAGCATTGCCTCAACAGTCCCCATCCCCTGGTGAGCAGGGGCCTGGAATATGCCTCCCACAGCCGGCCTCCGGGGAGATGGAGGGGCACTGCTGCTAGGCAAGGCTGGAGATCACCTTGAGGGGCTGTCAGTGACATCAAAGGAGGGGACCTTAGAGCCAGCAGCCCATAGAGTGGGGCCTGAACCCCCCAACTGGCACCACCTATTGTGCCCCTAGGCCTAGGGTGGGGCCACCAAACACAGCAGCAGCCTAGTAGACAAAGGAGCTACCTGTGGTGCTTGTGCAGCAGCAGCCTGTGAACCCCTGCCTGTCAGCTGCCCCCAGACCCGACACTTTCGACACTTTCGGCTTCCTGGCCTTTGTTTGCCCTGTCTCAGCTCCCAACCCAAGGAAGCCAGATCCCGTCTTCCAGCCCGGCCCCTGGCTTGCACGATCCAAGGCCTCCATAGCTGCAATCCAGGCAGGGCTCTCCTGGAGGACCCTGTGTCCCTCTCAGCCTGCTTGAGCACCCCGGGTGGGCAGTCTTGGGGGGCTGGCCTTCTCCCACCCTGCCCAGCCCTAGGGGTGCTCTAGTAGCAGGCGCCAGCTACTCACTGTTGTTGAAGGACCTGGGCAGCAGCTGCAGGGTAGGCAAGCCCGTGGGGGTCAGCAGAGCTGTGGGCTCTGTCAGGCACAGCTCCTGCTTGGCCAGGGCCCCCCAAGAGCAGCACTCCAGCCAAAGAGCCAGGATGGGGAGCAGCGCACTCCTCATAGGTCCCCTGGGCAGGCCAGCAGAGGGGACGAAGAACTGGGAGTGGCAGACTGGCGGCCACAGTGGGTTTGCCCGAGCTCCTGGCCCTGGTTGTTGCACTTGAAGCTGCCCTCCCCAAGGAAGACCACTTTCTGCCACCCAAATGCCTCCCCAGGCCTGGCCCCCGAGTCCCCTCCAGGCCCTGCTCCCACCTGATGCTTTGCCGGCTCAGTGCTCAACTACTCCTGTGAGGCCTGCATTGATTCTCGCTGGCCCAGACCCAGGGGCCCCATGAATGCGGCTCTGTCTCCATGCCCCTCGGGCCTGTGAGGCCCATCGAGGAGCAAAACACCCACTGCAGGCCGCCAAGAGAGGGCGGGCACCGGGGCTACCTGGGCAGAACCTGCGAGCCTGCCAGCCACGTGGGCTCCTGCCGTGGGCACCTGTGGTAAGCCTCCCTGCCGTGGAGGGAAGAGAACAAGTGGGCAGGCAAGGGCAGTGAACACGGACGCCCGGCCTGCAAGTCCCCAGCAGTACTGAGCACTGATCCGCCTTGGGATGGGGCTGGCTCCTGCCTACCGCTGGGTGGCGCCCATCCCTCCAGGCCTCTGTTCTCTCCTCTGTAAAGTGGGGTGGTAGTCTGGAAGTCCCGCGGCAGCGCCCATTGGAACGTGTGTGTGCCAGGCACTGCCTCGGAAAGGCAGGCCCCGGATGTGACTATGTCAGACACTGCCCCAATGCCACCGTTCCCCACACACCCTGTAGGCCACAGGGGCCCTTGTGGGTCAGGATGGCAGGAGGCAGGCCTGTGGGAAGGGCTGGTAGTGGAGACAGGGAGGTAGGCAGCAGGGCTCTCAGGCCAAGAAGGAGTCCACATAGCCCTGAAGCAGCCCTTGTGAGGGCACCCGCAGTCCCCACGCTGGCGACTGCCCTGGACATTGACCAGGGCGTCCCGTGGCCCCAGCCCCAAAGCCAGCGCTGAGAGCTGAGGGCAGCAGGGGTGGGGACTGGAGTGGGGCACTGAGCTCCCCACATGGCTCCTGGGGCCAGCGCTGAGGAAGCTTTTCCTACAGCTCTGTCCAGTGTTGACTTATGTTTGGACACGATCTGAAAAAATGAGTTAATTGTGGGCAAGGCTTGGGTGGAGGGGAGGGGAGGGGGAGAGGTGGGGCTCCCAGGCCCCTCCATCTCTGAGGGGGCTAGGCCAAGTCAAGGTGGGGAGGAACTCTGCCAGGTGCATCTTGGGGGATCCCTTGGATCTGGGGAGCAGCAGAGGTACTGTGAGTGGGGAATGGTGGGGAGCACCGTAGGAGTCCTCACTCACCCCAGGCAAGGTCCCACCCCGGCGCACAGGGCTCTGGTTTATGACCTGAATTTGGGACAGTGCCACACACAGACCAGAGACAGGGACTGTCTGGGGAATGAACAAATGCCTTGGAAGCCAGGGATGAGGCCACTGTCTGACTGTGCACCCTGTGGGTGACACAGGGTGGCCCGGCTCCAGCTTTCTTCTGGGGGCATGTGCACTGCTCAAGCTGGGGGAGGGGAGCACTTAGGCACAAGAGGCCTGAGCTGCTCCAGGGAGACAGGCCCCCCCACCCCACCCCGATTTACACAAGAGGAGAGAGGGGGTGGGGCTAGGACACTGCCTGAGGTGGGCCTGGAGATGCCCCTCCCCCTGCCCGCCATGGATTCTGGAATCCTGGCCCCCTACCCATTTCCCCTGTTCTTGCCGCTCCCCAGGCGCTGACTAAACATCCTGCCATCTGGTTCCCATTAGCTGGGCTGGGGGTGGGGGGAAGCCTGCTCCCAGGTTTCTCTGGCACAGCCACCCTGGAGGAGGGAGGGACCCCTGCTCCTGCCCACCTAGGCAGGAAGGGGCAAGGCATGGGCTGCTCTCAGGTCCCTGATTCACCCAGCCCCACCCTGGCTGCTCCTCTGCCAGCTGTGGGGCTCGGCTAGGCTGTCGAGCCGGGTGGGCACCTGGGGAGTGAGTGACACTCTTGTTGCCCATTCTGTCCAGTCTCAGGGTGCCCAGCCATCTCAGGGACATGGAAGAGCCAAAGAGCCAGCCTGTGGGAAGCTCAGCAGAACCCGGGGTTCCCAGCAAGTTTCAGTGTTGTCCTCCTTCTCCCCTTCCCCAAAAGCTCTGGAGTAGAAGGACTCAGAGCCAGGCAGGGCCCCTGGCCAGCACTGATCCTGAGCCGGTGTTTGCAGTGCAGGGTGGGAGGGGCACTGGGATTTTCCAGGAACCAGGATGAGGCCTAGGGCTTGCTGGAAAGAGCTCTTCCATGGACTGGCCGGCTGGCTGTGCGATCTTCGAGCAAAGCTCCCTTCTCAAAATGGTGCTCCTTAGAAAGTTCTAGAATCCTCACTAGGGCAGCCGGAAGAAGCCACCCTAGATGATCAAGGTCGCATCTAGCTGCCCACTCTCTGGACTCTTGAGGACCAGGAAGGGACTCTTGGCCCTTCCTCTCCTCCCCCTTCCTTCTGTGCAGCCCACCTCCCGTGTGTGCACACTCCCACTCACACACCCTCTGTGCCTCAGGACTCTAGTTGGTAGCTGGAAGGAGGACAAAGGAATGCTTTTTGCCCCTCAAGTGTCCTTTGAGCTGTACAGCTGAGAGCTCCTCTCTCATCAAAGGAGAACTGGATTCTTGGTTCTTGCTAGTGGCAACATAGGGAGTCCATCAGCAAGGAGGCTGGCCATGGTGGCTAGAGGGAGGGACACTTTGGCAGAGGATCTGAGGAGGACCTTGAGGAAGTGAGCCCAGCAGAGATGTGAATGGAAGAGATGGCCGTACAAAAAGAGCTCCAGTACAGAGCCCTCAAAAAGGAGGGCCAGCCCATGCAAAGGCCCTGAGGCAGAAAAGGATTTGGTCCAGTTTTAGTTGTACAATTTACTATATTATAAAAGGATCCTTGGGCAGTGGGGTGGAACACAGTGTTATTGGGGGCACAAGGACAGAGGGACAGAGCCAGTACGGCAGGCCCCAGGTGGAGAGGTGGAGTAAGGACACCACGGGGCATGAGCCAGCCTCACAGTGACCCATCTCAGGAGCTGGCAGTGCCATGGAAGCACGTGGGCTCAGGGCCAAGGCCAGGGCATCCCATCCTCTGCCCAGGACCTGGAGCACTACTACCAGCCTATTTCGGGCCTACTATGTGCCGGGCTCCTGTTTCAGTAGCCCGAGACACACCCTGGGGACTCCCCAGGAAGAGAAGCCTCCCACGGTGAAGTGAGTGTGTGTCACCCGGCGCTGGGGCACGTATGTGTACAGTAACGCTGTGTCGGCAAAGGGGCAGGGGCATTTTCCCCTTTGAGATTCGAGAAGAAAATGGCCCAACTTTCTGTGCCCCCTGTCCTGTTGCCAGCAGCCCTTCCCTGGAGGAAATGCATCTTGTTTTAGTTCTGTGGAAACCTCCGAGGATCTGGTCCCAATTAGAGGGCTCTTCTTGGAGATGCTTTGTGAGCCCAGAGACATTGGCCCATTCAGATCTGACTCAGCCTGGGGCTTCCGCGCCTGAGACCCAGTATCCGGAGCAGGAGTGAGGAAGAGCAAGGAGGCCTCTGCGGGGACAAGGAGGGCCCAAGGCCAGGGAAGAACCAGGCGGAGGGGCGCCCCTGGGGGTGCCAGTGAAAGGTAGCCTTCGGATAGTCAGGAGGGCAAAGGCTCCCCTGGGCTGGGTGGAGGAGCAGGGCCAGTCTGCACTGGGGACCCCTTTCCCATCTTCCTTCTGGGCTGCAGATCCCCTTGTCCCTGCCCAAACCGGAACTCCATTGGACCCCCTTCAGATAGGCCTCAGGCAGGGGACAGACCCAGCCAGGTACTAAGGCTTCAGGCTCCCCGGGGGAGGGGCTGCTGGGCCGAAGGCAAGCTCGGGCCCCCTCCCCCGGCCGGGCTGCCTCCCAAGCGGGCATGTTCCAGTTCCAGGACTGGCGCCCGCCTCCCCAGCTCCAGACATGTGACTCAGCCCGGGCGGCCCTGCCAAACCGTCTAGACCCGAGAGTCTCCCCGAGGAGGGGCGATCCCGCCGCTGTTTCCTCCACTGACGGCCACACCAAGCAGTGTCGCCTGCAGCGTGGCAGACGAGGAGTGCCAGCTTGAGTGGTGGTGGGGGGACATGTGCTGCCCTGAACACAAAAGCCCCCAGGGGCCCAGCACACCCTGCATTGGTAGAGCCTGGGGCAAGGGGACAAATGAAGACCTTAGCAATTGTCTCTCCCTGGCCCTATGGCTGTTCCCACGCCCAGGCCATGGGTACCAGGTGCTCCCCAGGGCCCACGCCACCCACGAAGCCAAGCTCTGTCCACACCCAGCAAGGGCTGGCTAGACCCTGAGGGGATCGAACTCAGGAACTTGAGAGGCAGGCGCCGGAACCACTGAGCTAAATCCCCGGCCCTGCCCAGTATGCTCTTGCAGGGCCTTGTGGCCAGTAGAGGTGGTGATGGCGGCACCTCTTCGGCTCTGGGCACCCCTCAACTGCAGGGAGTGAGGTCACTGGGGCCCTAAGGCAGGAGGGCCGTGGGGTACAGGGGTGACCCTGCCTTGGGCTCCCCCTGGGGGGTGTCCTTGCCCAGCACAGGGATGGAATGACAGGAAGAGGCCGGGGGCAGTGTCCCCATCCTCAAGTACCAGTAGCCTCCCAGGTGCACACAGTCAGCTCCTGGGTCGGCGGCCTCAGCCATCTGGAGCTGGGCCTGGGGCCACCAGACGCCCCCAAGCCCACAGCCGTGGCAAGCCCACATCTGTGAGTCCCACAGCAGCCGCAGGGTAGGTGAGGGACAGTCACAGGACAGAAAGTCAGTGTCAGTGTGCAGTCCCTGCAGCCTCTAGGCACTTTCTGGTCTTGTTTGCAAGCTCTGCCCTCTTCATGTTCATCCATCTGCATGAAGAGGGAGCCAAGGAGGGGGAAGGAGTAGGAGGCCCCGGAGGGACCAGAGGAGGGAAGAAGAGAGTGAGGAAGGAAGAGGAGGGGCTTGGGGAGAGGCCCGAACTCAGGGCACTGTCAGCTGGACCTCAGTTGTCTGCCTCATTTCCTCCCCATAGCCAGTGCTGAGCTTCCTACCCCACGTCAGGGCTCATTTCTAGCTGTCCCCCACTGCCTCATCAGATCATGGGCTGGGCCTGTGGAAGATGGTTGGATCACCAGGCTCATAGCTGGCTGGGAGGCGGGGCCTGGTCGGAAGAGGTGTTCTCCAAGGCGTGGTCCGGAAGGGTTTATCTCCATCCAGCAGCTCCTCCCTGGGCTCTCTGCTTCCTTGCTGCCATGCCAGGGCCCTCTGCTGCACTGTGCTGCCTTGCGGCTCACCGACTATGGGCTGAACATGAGCCAAAATAGGCCTCTCCTTCCGTAAACTTTGAGTGTCAGGTATTGTGTCACATCTATGAGAAAGTGACTAAGACACCACATAATTGAATTCTCCCTCTGAAACCTCTCTCAAACGCATCCACGCATACATGCACGCACTTTCTTCCATTTGCCTTTTCTTCAAAAGCCTGCATTTGGTGCTTCCTGCCATTACTGGGGAGCTTCCGGGCTGAGGAACATGGGATGGAGCAAGGCCTCCTGGGGCTTCAGCTCCACCACTCTGGGTCCCCTCTGCACGGGGTAAGATACATGCAGTAGAAGCTGGACCCCTTGGACTTTGGCTTCCTCTGATCAGTGTTGTCCACCCAGGAACCTTGGCTATGATTCCTGCTGCAGCCTGGGGTCTGCTGCATAAGGCAAGCAGGAGTGCTCTGTGACTTTCTCTTTCTCCTGGTGCCCTGCAAGGTCCTGTGGCAGCCCCCTGCTGTAAGGCAGGGTGACAACTCTGTGAGTCCAACTGCATGGCCGTACATTTCTGAGCCTGTCACACAGACTGAGGGGCCTCACATGCCTCCACCACCCGCCAGCCCATCCCTGGCACTGTGGGGCCCGTGCCTGTCATGCTCTCATTTTCCAGCTCATTTGCCAAGTTCTGACACGTGGCTATGGCCCTGCTGGGACCCGTGGCCAAGTTTCCCCCATGATCAGAAGGTTGGCTCATGCTGCATGTGATGCCCAGTTTGGCCCAAGGCCCCAGTCTTCCCCTCCAATGCCTCCTGCAAGTTGAAGGGTCCTTCAGCCCCAGTTTGTGGCTCTTGACTCTCCCCCAGGCCTCCTTTACACTCTCAGCGCAGGAATGCCCCTTAGCGATCTGCCCACTCCCTCCGGCACTGTAGAGACCCAGCCCTCCACATCCCTACCTGCTTCCCTGGGCTCGCACACCTACCACGATGGGGAGCTCCCTCCCACTTCAGGCAGCCAGCTGGTGCTTAGACAGTGCTTTCTGGGAGAAGTGCTTCCTTGTGTTGAGCTTGAGTCTATGTTTCCAGTAGCTTCTACCACTGGGCCTCTGGGTTTCCCCTCCCTGAGAGGCCCATTGTCCTCTGCATCCCACCCTAGCCTCCAGACTTTCCAGTGGACGGTGCCTGGGAGGTGCCAGGACCCTGGGCGTTCGGGGAGGGAGGCTACAGCCTGCCACCAGTCTTCAGCAGCCGTCACAAGAGCTGGGGGCATGACCTCCACGACCTATCCAGAAGGTGTTTGCCCCTCTCGACCCCGCTAGTCCCTCTGTGCCCCACCCCGTGCCATAGACAGAGCTGCTGAGTTAGGGGAAAGAGTGCTCAGTGTACCGGTTCCTTGGAGCTGGGTGGAGAAGCGGAATTTTCTTCCAGAATACACAGTGGCTGGCTTCTTCCCCATCCTCAGGAAAAGATTGGGGGGGGGGTGCACGACAGCCACACTGCTGTGATTTCTCCCGCCAAATTCCCTAGTCCTAGGAAAGATCCACAAAAAACCCCACAAGAATTTGAATGTCAGAGCTGGGGCTGTGACTGAAATGAAATTTTCTGCAAAGAAAAGAAGAAAAACAAGAGAGAGTAAAAACAAAACCCCAGCAGTAATCCAAAGTGCTTTCAGCCTTTTTCTTCCAGCAGGGCCCGAGGCGGCCACCGCAGGAGGGTAGAAAGGGGGCCTTCCTCTCCCTAGCTCCCTTTAGCTCAACTTTGGAGGCTCCATGACCTCAATAGAGACTGAAATTCCAAACCTTTCAATGGGGAGCCGGGCCCTGCCCCTCCAGCTGGGCCTGTGTCAGGGCCCCGAGGCCTGGCCGAGGTCCCTTCCTGTTAGCCCCGGACTCCTGCCCACGCCCGCCTCCCAGGTCCCAGCAGAGCGCTCTGTCAACTGGATGACCATGGCTGCTCGTCGCCTCTAGGAGGTAGTGGGCAGAGGGACAGGGACAGGCCTCTTCTAGCTCCTTCCTGCCTTGTCCAGTCAGCGGGGCCTAGGGTTGGGGGCTTTGGAGTTGGGGGAGACCAGGAGCCACAGGGCCATCGGCGGCCAGGGCTGGGACGGGGGCAGGGGTGGGGGACAGGGTCTAGCGTGACAGCAGTGAACATTTACTGGTGCTTTTCACCTGCCAGCACCGTCCAGGGAGGCTCTCACTGTCCCCAGGGCCACAGAGAGTTAGGGAGCTGGTCCCGCGTTACACAACTGAAGTTCCTTCCAAGCGCAGCTGATCCAGGGAGAGACTCTCCTCGCTGGGAGGTGGGTCAGGCAGGAGCGCCCCCTCCCGGAGGAGCCTCGCTTCTCGACGTCTTGCTCCCCGGTCGCCGGTAGGGGCACCGCCAGCGCGGCGGGTGACGGAGAACCCGCCCCGTGGCGACCGCTTCCCCGCCTCCAGTCCCGCGCCTCCCGCGGCCGACAGCCCTCTGGGTGGGGCCGAGGCGCGTGCGCAGGCCGCCGGCCCAGGCGCTGTCCAATCGGAAGGTACAGTGGGCCAGGGGGTGGGCCGCGGCCGCCTTGGTAGCCCAGTCCCGCCGGCCGCGCGGCTGCAAGGGGGAAGGAGAGAGCGCGAAGCTGGCGCGTGATTGGCAGGTGGGCCAGTGAGGACCGGGGCTGGGCGGGGCTCAGCCCCAAGCGGGAAAGATCAGCCCCAAGCGGGAAAGATGGCCGAGGTGAGTGCTGTCTTCGCTCTGGGCTCCGGTGGCGACTCCTGGGAAGACGAGGGTGACAACCGTGTGTGCAAAGCGGCCTTGGAGGTGTTCGGGAAGCTGAAGGTGCCGTGGGCTGAGGGAGCCACCCAGAGGGCTGGGGTGCGAGCAGGGCCCTGTCAGAGACACGCACGGGCTCGCTGCCCAAGCCGGCGACTCCACACGGCCACTGTCCTGGGTCCGGCCGCTCCCTCTTGCCCTGCAGCAGGCGGCATCCGCCATCTCCCCTTCCCCTTACGCCCTCCCTCTTCCCCGCTGCCCCCGGGCTCGGTGGCCTCTCTGGCCCTCCTTCCCTTTCTGCTCACCTAGAGACCGGGTCTGAATCTCCTGAAGGCGCTGCTGCCACCAGAGCCCAGAGGGCTCCACTTAAAGGCAGGGAGGCAGCAGGCTGCAGGGCCTGTGGGGTGAAGATGAGGGACCTCTCAGCTTGGCAAGATGGAGGGAAAGCCAGAGGGATGCTGCGGCGGGCACCCTGCTCCGGCTGGCTGGCAGGAAATGTGTGCATGGGCAGGGGTCCCAGGCACACGCTGGCAGAGTGGCATTGCCGGCCTGCAGTGACTGGCTTCCTAATTAAGCTTCGGACTTTCCTTTTCTTCGCTTAGGACCTGAAGTGTCCCTTGCTGGAGGGTCTGTACATCACAGAACCAGACAGGATTCATGAGCTGCTGTGCATGCCCTCAAAGTACCGCTTGGAGATCCTGGAGTGGATGTGTACACGGTAACACCCGCAGCCCCCCGCCAGCCTAGAAGAGCAGCTGCTCAGTTAGAGATGCTGGCTGGGGGCGTGCAGGGCCAGTCCACCTACCAGGTGGCTCTTGTGGCAGTGGTTGTCAGCACCTGTGCCGTGACCCCGTTTTCCAGTGCTTCCGGTTGGGTTGGCAGAGTGTGTCCTGTCTGAATGTGTGTGCAGGAAGCAAAGCCTACACACGAGGCAAAGGGAGAGCTCCTGACACCCTACCGGATGTCTGCTCTTTGGGAACAGCATGCCCCAAACTGAGCATCCCTGAGGTCTGAAGGCTGCCAGGAGCAGAGGGGCACCAGGGACCAGTTCCTCAGGCCTGAGCGCTTCCAGAAATCACAGTGGTCTTTCCCCTCCTGGGCAGTCAGCTTTCTTTTTTCTTGGGAGAAGGATTTTTTCAGCATTCACATTTCTGAAGTATTTTTCCCAAGTAATGGACAGAGATGAAAGGCACCTGACATGAAGTGAGCCATTTGAAAGTGACATTTGGTGGCATTTAGCACCTGCACAGTAAGCCCCTCTAGGTTGTGGTGGGGGCCTCTCTGGACCCCTCAGCCTCACGAGCTTTGCTGTTTCCCTGCAGGGTCTGTCCCTCCATGCAAGACAAGTTCAGCACACTGAAGGGGGCCCCGGTGGAGGCAAAGATCCAAGGTAGGCCTGGTGGCAGTATGTGACCTGGGCATGTTCTGGGCAGTCCTGAGCTCTGGCACAGCATTCCTGCCAAGCTGGGGTGCGCTTTCTGTTGGTGCTTTCTCCTGTGGCGGTACCCGCTGCGCATGTGCCTAGATGCTTCCAGTCAGGGTCTCCCCAGGTCCACAAGTTGGGGAGCTCTCCTAAGCACTGAGAGTATGCAGGTCCTCTGTGGTGCTGCGGGTGGGAATAGCCATTCCTGCAGGTGTCACCATGGTCTGTCTCTCTGCTGTGTGGATGTGCCGTCTACCTGTGGCATTCCTAGGAGAACTCTGACTGCTCTCCGCAGGGTTCATCTTGTAACTTTTTTTTTGATACCGGGGTTCAAACTCGGGTCCTTGCGCTTGTGGGGCAGGCGGCGGCACCACTGAGCTAAATCCCCAGCTCTTAAATCATTTCTTGATAGAAACTATCTTGAACCTGGTAATGAAAATTAGACAAAGGAGTCAGGCACAGTGGTGTACATCTGTTATCCCAAGTACTTGGGAGGCTGAGACAAGAGGATGGGAAGTTGCCAGCCTTGGCAACTGAGTGACTTAGCGAGATCCTATCTCAAAATAAAAAATAAAAGCAGGGCTGGGGATGTAGCTCAGTGCCAAGGCCCTGGATTCAATCTCAAGTGCTCAAAAAAGAAACAAAACAAAACAAAACAAAAGCAGTGGTTCCATTTGCTTTGGCCTTACAAGATCTCTGAGAGGCTGGCACCCCACCAGAAGTCCGAGTTGAAGTCCCATGTATGCCAGAGCATGGTGGGTGACCTGTGGTTTTCCAGCAAGGAAACCAAGGCCTGAAAAGGGGCAGTGATGGATGCAGGTCACACAGCAGTAGGCAGCCCTGGCACCGGGGCATGACTCCCACCTGCTTCCATGTGCACCAGCGCTTCCGTGCCCAGCCTGGCCCCTCAGCACTCTGCACATGGCCAGGGTTCTCTGTTTGGGTGGGTGTCTGGAGTAACAAGGTCTTTGTGCTCTGACAGAGATGGTGAAACTAGGTTATGAGCTGATGCTGTGTGCGCCTGATGACCAGGAGCTGGTTAAGGTAAGAGAGGGTCTTCGCCTAGCCTGACAGGGGCTGTGCATGCTTTCTGCCCTGGACCAGAATCTGGGGTGCTGGTGTGGGGATGGCGGGTTTTCTGCCCTGCTGCCTTTGAAGTTCCTGCCGCCTGGGCAGATCATTTCTCTAAGTAGCCTTGGGGAAGGGCCAGCTAGGCATCTCCCACATTGACAGACTTTGGCCATTCCTTGGGCTGGCAGGGAGGGCAGTGGTGGAGCAGGAGGCCCAGCTCTGGCTTTTGATGACCAAAGGAATGGAGAGCGTTCTGCCCTCCCTGGATGATATCACACTTGCCCAGCACTATGGTAGGTACTTTATGGACCACTCATCGTCGCACCCCCTTGGCAGTCTTAACCCATTTCACAGTGCTCACTAGAAGTCACGCAGTAGCCAGGCCAGGCCTCAAAGCTGAGCTCTGCAGCAGCGCTGTGCGTCACCTTTTGAAGGGTCACTGAACTCGTCTTCCAATGTGGCTGCACCCCATTTCTCTGGGGGGTCCATCCAGTGAGGGGTTTTGTTCTTTCAAATAATCTCAAATTTCAGAGCAGGTTTAGGTTCCCAGCAAATTTGAACCCCAAGTACTGAGATTTTCCACTTACTTCCTGCCTCCCATTAAGGGTGCCTCCCTTCCTGTGGGATTGTGCCCCCCGGGCTGCACATTTGTTACAACCCATCCAAGACACTGACACATCTTTTCTCCCAAGTCCCCCTCCAGCCAGTGTATAGTTGCTACCTGATTGTTACTTTCTTTTCTGTTTCTCTGCTGATTTTTTTTTTCTATTTTATCTTTTGTTCTGTGTTCATAGTTGCGAATTTGAGCATTTTTTGGAAGGCTGCTCTGAAATCCTTGTCACATCACTCCAACATCTGTGTGATCTTGTCCTTGGCATCTGTTGATGTCTCTTCCCATACAAGTTGCTTGTTCCGTGATTTTTTTTTCGTGCGCCAAGTAATTTGGGATTGCTTCCTGGACACTGGCTGTTTCTGGCTGGCTTGCGTGGAACATGGTGCTGAAGTATTCCTGGGGCCACTGAATCTGCTGTGGTTTCGGCAGCGAAGTCCAGTGCTCCTTGCCTGCCTGTGCTTCCCATGTGCGAGTTCAGCTTCTTCTGGGCCACCTGTGTGTACCACCCATGGTCAGCCTGGGACCTGGGCCATGGCCTCTCCATGCCTTAGTAACTGACTGGGGCGCTTGTGCCAGAATTGGATTGGGCCAAGTGGTCCTGGGGCTGATACCAGGCTGTCACAGGCAGATCCTTGGGGCTACCTTCCTGAGCTCTTTTTTCTCCGCTAGCTCTTTGACACTTTGTAGTTCCGTCCACCAGCCATACACCACGCACCTTCACGGCCTGGCTTCGTAGGCCCCCATGTGGAGAAGGGGTTCCCCTGAATTGGAGTTGGGCTCCTGTGGTTTTCTCTCCCTGGCTCCTTTTGTTGCTGCCCCCCACCCCCTCCAAGGCTCTGAGTGAACAGAGAAGAGGCCAGGCCAGGGGATTCCCCCCATTGTCTCTGCGCCTTCCAGGTTCTCCTCTCTATTCCCTGAAGCAGAACTGAACTAGAGAACCTGTCCTGGAGCTTTTTGTCTGTTCTGCAGTGCTGCCTTCTGGGCTTTTGCCTGGGCTGAGTTTGCTCAGGGAAAACTGGAAGGAGAAGTGTGGCAAGTGTCCTGCTGGGCTGAGCGAGTGCTAGGGGCTCTGGCATGCTGGCCGCCTGCCTGTTGGCACTCGCTTTGCCCTGGGCCTTCTGTCCAGTTCTGGGAGTTGGGCTTCAGTGGGAGAAAAGGATGTGTCTTTCCTCTGCCCCACCTGCAGCTGGACCCTTTCCTTACTCTGTAGTCTTTTTATATTTTTTATTTTGGTGAAATGCATGTAATGTAAATTTTACCATTTCAACTCTTAAAAGTTTCCCATCAGGCTCCATTCTTTGATTTTTTAAATCATGATATGTACAGAAGGTAAAATTGACCATCTCTGCCATTTTAGCGTGGTCCAGTGGCATTGAGCACGTTCACACTGTGTTGCCATCACCACCGCCTGTCTCCAGGCAGAAACCATACTCTGTGCTTAACTCGTTTTAATGTCAATTCAGCGGCATTTAGTACGTTCCCAGTGCCGAGCAGTCGCTGATTGTAACTAGTTCCTGCCTCTCCCCGCAAAGGAGACCTTGTACCTGTCAAGTAGCTACTTCTACCTATTTCCCACAGGCCCTGATGGCCTTCCTTCATGGCCTGTCCCCGTGTCAACCCAGTGGTGTTCTGCACTCTGCAACATTGTGGGAAGGAGATAGATACAGATATCAGAGTGTTAGGTTTGCTCTGACTGTGTTGTCCCAGATTTTAGTCGGGAGTATCAGTGTGAGACTCATAACAGAAGAAACACACATTCCCTTGCCTAGAGCAAGGGTGCCTGGTTGTTATCAGGCCAGAGGAGGGAATGTGCAAGTTGGGCCAGGAACACTTTGTCCCAGCAGGGAGCAAGGCAGCCATCTGAAATCTAGGGTGACATCTGAGGGACTCTGGAGCCAACTAGCGGGAGGAGCCCTTAGTGGCCAAAGAGGGGCTCACGTGGATACCAAGGACACAATGGCTGCCGAGGACTGCAGCCTTTCACATGTACTGAAATGCAGGAGTTTATAAAGATATTTTAAAAGTCATCATTTTTGATCCCCGGTACCGAAAAAAAAAAAAAAGTCATCATTTGACACCAAAAGCAAAGCAACAAAAGGAAAAATAAGTCAGTTGGACTTTATTAAGTTTAGACACTAAGCTGGGGATGGTGGCGCACACCTATAATCCCTGCACCTGGGAGGCTGAGGCAGGAGGATCACACGTTGGAGCCCAGCCTGGGCAACTTAGTGAGACCCTGTTTCAAAATTTTACAGAAAGGGGGTTGGGGGTATAGATCAGCACCCCTGAGTTCAGTGCTCAGTACCACAAAGAATAAAAGAAAAAGAAAACATGTGCACACCAAAACTTATACATAAATGTCCATAGATGTTTTAACATAATAGCCAAAAAGTGGAAATAACCCAGATGTCCCTCAACTGGTGAACGGCTAAAGTAATTTTCAGCACTGCAGAGAAAATGACAGGTGTGTGTGGCTGCGTGGGCAGGTGAAGTGAAAGTGACCAAACAGAAAAGGTCACAGAGTGTAGGGGTCCTCCTGCAGGAGATGTCCAGAGGTGGCCAGTCCACAGAGGTAGGAAGGGGCGCGGTGCTTGGCAGCCTGTGGGAGGGGTAATGGAGCCACTGCTGATGGGCCTGGGGCTGCTTCTCAGAGGCTAGGGATGTTCTAAAGCGTGCACCGCCCTAACCGCCACCGCCCCATGCAGCCAGGTGAAAAGAGACCATCTGGAGGCCAGCAAGTGGCACAGCGGAGGGAGTGGTCAGGTCAGGGTGGAGAGCAGGTGGGTGGATCATGTGACCCTTCGTTGGCAGGGGTGGCTGTTGGGAACCCTGCTGGCCAGCTGCGCAGCACCCAGGCAGGCCTAGCTGCTGGCTCAAGTGCTAGTGCTGGGGGAAGAGGTGGGCGGGTTGGGGGGCCGGGGAAGGCATGGTGGGGCCTGGCACAGGTGGATGCCTCAGTGGGTGCTGGCGTGCCCTCGCTGGGGAGCAGAGAGGAGATGGACAGGAGGCAGTCTGCAGACGCCCGGCACTGTGTTGGGAGCCCAGTGCACAGAGCGGACCCTTGGAACGTGTCGAGGTTGGGGCCTGGCGATGCAGAAGGAACCTGGGTGGAGTGGCCCATGGTGTTGGAGAGCTCACAGGGAGACGGGGACAGGCTGGGGCTGCCCTATGCATCAGCACTGTGGCTATAGCTGGGTCCCACCTCTCCGCTGTGGAGGTGACAGTGGGTAGGGGTGTCCCCGCCCGGGACCCCTGGTCAGAGCTCTGTGAGGTCCCAGGGAAAGTCACTGTCGTGGTTCTGTGTGGGCTGTCTCCCGCCTAGACAGTGTCCCACCTTCCAGCCCATGGCTTCCCTGGGAGTGTGTCCCTGGGGTGGATCAGCCAAGGGCAGGCTGAGCTCATGGAGGTGGACCTGGTCACATAGGCAGGAGCTGGGCCTGCGGGGAGTGGCAGCAGCTACAGCTGGTGGACTCAGCACCTGCAGACAAGGCGACACGCTGTCCCCTAGTCTCCTTCTGCCCAGGAGCCGCCTATGCCTTTGGTGCCCACTTTTGGAGCAATGGCCTCTCGCAGGGCCTTCTTGGGAGTTGCCAGTGGCGTCAGCTGAGCGACTCCCTCCTGTTGCGTTCTTCTGAGCAGCCTTGTCCGGGCAGAGCCGATGGGGAGGTGAAGTTGAGAGCCGGCAGAACTGGACCTCCGATGCCCTGGTCACCCTAGGCTTCCTGGGGTGGGCATGGCTCCTCAGGCTATGTTGGGTCCTGGAACCAGTGACTTTCTGGAAGGACTGCCCTGCACTTGTGGCCTGGCAGTGCCCCACGGGAACCCTGCATACCTTTGGGCAGGTGATCAGTAGGAGACCGGGTCAGGCTTCCGGAGTGGCTGCTTGGAAGCCAGGGGTCCTCCCGACCAGGCCTCTGGTCCACTGCTGCTTAGCAGGCCACCTCCAGGGGCCTGTCATGCTAGCTGGGTTGCTTCTGCGCGCTGGCGGGGTGGGCGATCTACTAGGGGAACAGCCACCGTCAGGTCCCTGTGGGCTGTGTTCTGCCTTAGCAGCCCCTGCTGTGTGCCACACACCCACCCATTAAACTGTGCGGATTCCAGTGTGGTCCTGGGCATCACTGTGCCTGCCCGAGGTGGGGGCTAGCAGGGAGTGCTGGTGGCAGCAGTCCTCAAGGCCACAGTCCCAAGCCAATGGGATAGGCTGCTGGGTGTGGATGGGGAGCTGGGGGCAGTCTGGGCAGGGGATCTGGTTGGCTCTGGGGGCAAATGTGTGTGGCCTTCCCTGCCCAGGGCTGTGCCAGTGCCCGGAAGCAGCTGCAGTTCATGGGCCAGATGCTCGACGCCGTGCAGAGCCTGGTCGTCGGACGCTCCAGTTACCCCAGGTAAAGGTCCCAGCCCACTCCATGCCCCGGACTGGCTGTTCTGTGTCCTAGATATGGATCTGGTAGGGGTCTGGGGGTCGGGACACATCTCCAGCTGGGGTTTCACTGTTCCTCTCTGGTGGCAGCAGCCACATGCTGGTCTGGGAGCTAGAGGTGCAAGTTGAGACAGGACACCCCCCCCACCCTGTGTGACCTGGTGGCTGGGGTCCTGAGGTCCCAGATCATTGCCCAAGGTCCCGAGCCGTCAGCACTGGGGGCTTCAGAGAAGAGAGCCCGGGCACATTGGAGGAGCGCAAATGAGGTGCCAAAGCGAGCAGAGGCTGAGAGAAATGCTGAGCAGTGGGGTTCCGGTACCCTGCTCTTCTGCTGGCTCTCCTTTACCTCGAGGGTCTTGCGCATGGGACCCCAGGCTTGCCGGGCCAGTGTCCGGGCTGTGATGGTGGGCCCGGGCCTGTGTTTGCAGTGTGAAGGAGGACTTTGAGGACAACGCCGAGAAGAACGAGGGAATGCTGGAGGAGCTGTTCTCGGGCGTGCACCTGGAGATGCTTCTGAGCCCCAAGTCAGACCCATGGCCCCTGGACATGCAGCCTGTCCTTGAGAACCAGGGTGACGACTGGCAAGGGTAGGTGTTGAAGAGGGCCCACTAGGGTTAGGGCTGGTGCTTGCAGCAGAACGCTGCAAAGTGCCCCTTCTTTCCCTGCAGGCCTGACCCCTTGGCCCGGTCAGAGAAGGAGAAGGTGGCAGAACTGGCCAGGCAGCTGCAGGATGGTGCAGCCAGGCTGTGGGCACTCAGGGCTGAGGTGAGGCCGTTGGCTTCTGGGGTTGTGGGCCTCGAGGCCCAGGCCCCACTCTTGAGTCCTGGGGCAGGGCCACCCCTGTCCCTGCCTGGTGGGCTACATGAGGTGGGTGTTTCCTGTGATGGGAGCTAGGAGGCTCTCCTGGGAGGGGGGTCAGCCCCAAGCACCATGTGTCATGTGCAGTGTCACAGGCAGTGCTCCCGACAGCCCTTGGCAGGGCTCTTTAGGGGACAGAGACTGCGGCCTGTGTGTGCATGAGCAGGCAGCAGGGCGGAGGCTCAGCTGGCTGGCTCTCGGTCTCTTGCTTATGGAGGCCGCTGTTTGGCATCCTGCCTGCCTGCTAAGTCTTCTTATCATCTTTCAAAGTTAAAAGGTTTTATTAGTACACATTTGCAAGACATTAGTAGTTACCTTCGTTTGGGGGGAATTGGTATACACTGTATATCATATCCTGATCATTTCTGATCTGCCCTGTCCTCTTTCCTGTCTCTGCCGAGCCTGTCCACTGTATAAGATGTGTGCTGGCCAGGCAGGGTGGCCCATCACTGTCACTATTGGCTTTGCAGAGCTTGGAGCAACACAAGGCTGGGGAGGCTGTGGGTGGTGCTGACACCAGCATGCTGGAGCAGAAGCTGCACCTGGTCATCTCTGACTTCCACCAGCTGGTCCTGGCCTTCATCCAGGCCTACGACAATGAGCTGGGGGAGTGCTGCCAGCGCCCGGCCCCAGACCTCCACCCGTGTGGCCCCATCGTCCAGGCCGTGTGCCAGACTCTCACTTCCTGCAGCCAAGTAAGGACCCTCCTGTCCTCTCCTCTCCCTTTGTGCCCTGTCCACCATGCCGAGAGCCCACACCTGCCTGGGGACCCCAGGGACTTGAGGTCTGGAATGAGCCTGGGCTCCTCGAGCCAGTGTGGCACGGCCAGGCCTTGAGCTTCAGTCCCAGGGCCCTTGGTGGCTTGCGGCAGACACATCTTGTGGCTTGGAGGGAGGTGCCTAGGTGGTAGCAGGGAAGAGAGCTGATGTAGATGCCGTCCCCAAGAGGTCACTGTGGGGCGTCAGCTGAGCTGAGCCCAGACTGCAGATCCCAGACCCTGCCTCTCTCGGGTCCTACTTGACCCAGGATGCATTCCAGACCCGGCTTCCAGCTCCTGTCCCTAAATTGGCCTTGCTCTGTTTTTGCATCATGCCCAAGCACAGCAGGGCACCCCCTGTCTTGCTCGTGACTGAACACTGTGCCAGACAGGAAGACACATGTGGGTCTGTGCCTGGGGGCCAGCCTGGATGAGACAGGCTAAGCTGACTAAGTAAATGTTTGCTTGTTTTGTTCTATGCTTCAGGTCCTCAGGCCGGGCTGGGTTTGGTTATGATCACTGCGTTGCCATGTGCACACCCTGACATTGGCTCAAGGGTTCTGTACATTTATTTTGGGTTTTTTACCAGAAAGGCTCCAGGATGTCCCAAGCTCAGGCCAGCCTATCTGTGACACTCACACAACAGGGACGGTTAGGGCATGGTCCTCATTCCTAGCGCAAAGGCATTTTTTTCTTTGCACAGTTTTTCTGCCTTACCATTTGCTTGGCTTGGGCTGGGACAGCACAGAGTGCTGCCGTGTCACTGGGCGCTGAGGATAGCCAGGGAGATATGATAGTGTGGCAACCCCAGTGTCCAGGATGAGGAAGCCTTGAGTTGTGTTGGCAGTGGTGGGTTCTGTCCCTCGCCTGTGGTTCTCTGCCACACACACATTGTGAGGTCGGGTGGGAAGCGGGAGGTGCTACCTGCAGGTAAGTGCCACACATGCCCTTGCTCCCCACCAGCTGTTGAAAGCAGTCGTGGAGCTCATGGATGCCTCTGCGGAGGCCATGGATGTGGTGCAGAGGCAGGAGAGGGAGCCGATCTGTTGGGACAGCAGCAGCTCTGTAATGAGCCTAGGTATGTGGTTGCAGCTGGTGGCCGGCATTGCAAAGCGAAGTACCCGCTTGGCTGAGGGCCTGGGTCAGGCATGGCCTCATCTTTCGATGCCTCACTGGCCCTGGGGGAGCATCGGGGGGACTGGTCCCTCGGGTATTCTTTTTCTAATTGCTGTTTTCCTTCTCCTGAAGAAATGCTTTCAGTGGATTCCAAAAGCGAAACATCCCTGGTAGGAAGGTAGAGTGACCCAGGGGTGTGCAAGAGTGAGAACAAAAGGGACCCCCACTCCCGCAGCCCAGAGGTGGTCGGTGTTGGTATGGTGGTCTGAATCCTGCTCTTTTTCCTATCACTGTGTTATTCCGAAGTGTAATCATAACATACATGTTTTTTTTTTGTGGGGGGTACTGGGGATCGAACTCAGGACCTTGCGCTTTTGAGGCAGGCGGTGGCACCGTTGAGCTAAATCCCCGGCCAACATACATATGCTTTTCCATCTTGTTCATTCCCTTGGGCTCATTATCAGCGTTCCCAGGGCCCTAGTGTCAAGCACGATTCCATTCAGGCATCTGCTGCAGTTTGCTTTAGAGTTTCCATTACTGAATCTATAGGTCGTTCTGTTTTTTGCTGTTATACATTGTTATGGTTTAGATCTGTAATGTTCCCCAAAGGCTCCCTGTCCAGAGGTGGGACTTCACGCAGGTGACTGGCTCATGGGGTGCTGTACTCATCCGGGGATTGATCTTGGATGAGTTCAGGGCTGAGCATGCTGCTGGAGGGGTCTGGCTGGCGGGCCCCGGGGAGTGTGCATTTAACGGGAGTGTTTCCGTCCCTGTCTCCCTCATTCTCTCTGCTTCCTGGCTGCCTTCGGGGAAGCAGCTCTCCTCCTCCATGCCCTTCTGCCGTGATGTTTCTGCCTCGGAGCCGGCCGACTGTGGATTGAAACCGTGAACCAAATCTCTCCTTTAAGTTGTGGGTGCTGGGTGTTTTGTCCTAGTGACAGGAAAGTGACCAAGACGTGCATAATACCATTGCAGGGCTTATAATAGTGAAAAAGTAGAAACAACCCTAAGTCCTGCATTAGCAATGCTCAATAAGTAATGGTTTACTGTGGTGGGACAGTGGTCACTGTTTAAAGCATTGGTTACGATGACATGTTGTAAAATGTTAAAGGAAAACTACAGGTTGAGAAACAAAATAGCAGTATGACCTCACCTTTCTAAAGGAACAAATAAGTGGATGAAATCCCTGAAGGACATGAGCCAGCGTATGGACTTTGATTTTCTCTGTGCTGGAATCAGAGGTGACTGGGTTTATTTCTTTAGCCTTCTCTCTCTGGTCTGTGGATATTCGGCAGTGAGCATGTGTGGCTGAGGCTGTTTTGCTCTTGCTTATCCATCTTTGACAAAAGGTCACAGTGAACATGTTTAGACGTAGTGTGCTTTCCTCATTTTAGAACCCTACCTTGGCATGTGTCCCCCCGCCATGTTAGCGAGGCCAGGTAATTCGGCCACACGATTGCCATCTTACTTGGCACAGGGTTTGAGCCTTTCATTTCTGCTATTGGATTGAAGCAAAATTGTCTCTGAACTTAATTTTAATTCAGCTTATTTTCCCGTCTTCTATAATTCTGGAAATGTACATTTTAAAAGTTTGTTCTTTTTGAAGAAGAAAAACAGCATTTTAAGAGAGCATCAACTGGCAGGGCTCTGCGGACCAGTTGGTTTGGATCTTTGCCTGGTGCTGTGTCAAACCCCTTTATTCCCAATCAGGTGATTTCAAAGTGGTTATTTGGGTCACCACAACCCAGGCGGGGAACGGAACACGGCTACTGTTCCTGCCCTGGGGCTCTGCTGTCCTACCTGACAGTCATTGTTTCTGTGCACTGTTTGTAATTCGCTCATTCCATTGCCACGTGGCACAGGTCAGCCAGCTTTTTAAGCCAAGGATTAGGCAGTAAGTATTTTAGCCCGGAGGGCCATGCGGCGGCGTCTTTGGCACTACGCAGCCCGACTGTGGCAATGGGCAGAGGAATGTAAGTGAAGGAGTGTGGAACCAGGTGATGGGCTGGCTGTTGTGTGTCGCCTCCTGCCCGTCGTGTTCTGCCACTGGCCTGCGCGGTGCTGGCTTTCTGTGCTGCTCTGCCCGGATGTGCGGGTGGTCTGCGGGGACCGCTGTGTGAGCGTGCTGGCCGAGGCCCTGGTGCATGCGCGGCCAGCTTCTCTAGGGTTCTTCCTGGGAGTAGAAGCACTTGCTCCTGCTGTGTTGTCACCTGGCTGTGCAGGATAGCAGGCAGCCGTGGTGCCACACCCTCAGTGACCCTGGCTGTGGCCTCTTTCTAATTGGTGCCTATTGGGTAGGCATAAAAGGTATTTCATTCCATCTTTGGCATTTCTCTAATTTCTAACGGGGTTGTAGCTTTTCATACACTTACTGACCATTGAAATTTTCTCTTTCATGGATTGCCTGTTTGAGTTTTTCTCGTTTTTCTATTGGGCTTACTCATCTTATCTCATGGGTATACAACCCTGAGGTGCTCATATTTCCCTGGTATCCCTGAAGACCTTTTATGTGGTGTTTTCATATATAGTAGACTTTTTTGGTATCAGGGATCGAACTCGGGTCCTTGCGCTTGTGCAGCAGGGGGCGAAACCTCTGAGCTAAATCCCTGGCCTATAGTAGATTTTTTTGATAAATTTTATTTTATTTTATCCCATTCCCCCCTCAAGCCCCCTCCCCTCCCTATGTACAAGAGCTTTGTTTCCATTTTGTCCTTCTATTTTCGCAGTTTTTCTTGTCCCTTCTTTTCTCCGTCCCTCCACCTTGTTCCCCTTCCCATTGCCCAGCATCCATTATACGTCTCAGTCCTTATTTCCACTTTAGGTTTCTCCCACCAGAGAAACAATGTGGTATTTAAATAGGGGTGTCTGATTTACTTCACTTAAGAGTATGGTCTCAAGTTCCATCTATTTAGCTGTAAATGTCTGAAGCTCATCCTTCTTTATGGCAGAGTAGTACTCCATTGTATATCTAGGAGATTTTAATTTATTAAAAAAAATTTTTTTTTGAGACAGGGTCTCGCTATGTAGTTCAGACTGGCCTTGAACTCACTATGTAGCCCAGGCTGACTGACATCAAACTCTTGGTGATCCTCCTGCCTCAGCCTCCTGAGTGCTGGGATTATAGGCATGTGCTAGCAATGCACAGCTAGTAGATTTTAATTAAAATGTAGACTTTCCTACTCCAGTGATACAATGTTCCAAATCCTTTAGAGCATTACTGTCTGTGGCTGGGTTAGTAATCTTTCCAGAGTTGATTTTTGTGTATGATGTGGTATGGGGATCCAACTTCAGCTTATCCTGTACAGATACCGTGCCCTAGCACCATTTAATGGGAATCTATTCTTTGCCTCGTCGGTTTAAAATCCCGTCAGCTCTTGAAGTTAAGTATGCATACATACGTGGGTCTCTGGGTTCTCTATTCTGTTTCTCTCTGTTTCCCTATCCTCGCACTTTCACTGTATTTTAGAAGAGTAGAAAATAAACGGCAAAATAAGGTCAAAGAAAGAAGGTAAAGATAGTTTCTTTAGCTTGTTCTTCACATCTCTGTCCCTGTCTCTGTCTCTCTTGTGTTGGAGATACAGCCCAGGGCCTTCACACACTAGGCAATTGCTCTACCACAGAGCCTCACCCCAGCCCTATTTTTATTTATTTTTATTTTTATTTTTTGGTACTGGGGATCGAACTTGGGTCCTTGTGCTTGTGAGGCAGGCAGTGGAACCACTGAGCTAAATCCCCAGCCGCCCAGCCCCATTTTTAGTGATATTTTTACTGAGTTATAATTCACATAACATAAATTCACCCTTTTAAAAGTGTGCAATCCAATTTTTTAGGCTATTTGCAGAATTGTACAACCATCACTCCCAAGTCCATGATATTTTTTATCACCCGAAAGGAAATCCCATACGATTAGCAGTCACTTGCTGCTCCTCCAGCCCCAACCTCTTCTGGTCACCCTATGAATAGACACATGAAATAATGTGGCCACCTGCATCTGGCCTCTCTTATTGAGCATACCGCTTTCAAGGTTCATTCACACGGTGCATTCCACTTCATGGCTGAATAAGCTCCATCGTGTGGTTGACAGTACATTGATTATCACCCCTTGATTGATAGGCATGTGGGTTGTTTATGTCTGTCCCGAGTAATGCTGCTGTGAGCACTGCATGTGAGTCTGTGTGTGAATGTTTTCACTTCTCAAGTCTACACCTAGGAGAATTGCTGGCTCATATAGTGACTTCATGCTTAACTTCCTGAACGACTGCTAGCCTGTTTTATCCATTCTGCCAATCTGTACCTTTTGATAGGGGTTTTAAATTATTTTACATTTAATGTAGTTACTGATGAGGTAGAATTTACATCTGCCATTTTGTTCTTTGTTTTCTGTAATTCTTAACTCTTATTTAATCCTCTCTTCCTCTATTGCTTCTTTAGTATTACATAGCTATTTTCTAGTATACCATTTTAACCATTTACCAGTCCAATTGTGTACATATAGGATGACCAAAAATTGCATTTTTTGGTTAATTTTTATAAGATAATATAACGGGAAATATAAAAGTGACAAGTTTATCAAATTTATTCAGTATAGGAATTGACTGGTTGAAATGACATGTGCCCGAGTGACGCTCAGGATAGTCAGTATAGAGACAAACACACTGCCTGAGTGACACTTGGTGTAAACTGTTAAGTGGTTAATTTCCTTATCGTTTATTTTCTTAGTAGTTGCTTTCAGGATTACAGCTAGCATCTTAGAACAACCTAGTGCCCAGTTAATTTCAATAGTATACAAAAGCTTTGCTCTAATAAAACTTCTTTCCTTCTCTCCTTTTTTGTAGTATTCTTTTTTACATATTACAACTTTATAAATTGTATTCCCATTAAAACAGACTTATGATTATTGGTTCATGCAATTGCCTTTAAAATAGGAGTAGAAAAGTCACAAAAATACACTTATACACACTTTTATATTTGCCTATATTGTTACCTTCATTGGGGTTCTGTATTTCTTCCTGTGGACTGGAATTATTATCTAGTGTTCTTTCATTTCAGCCTAGAGAACCACCTTTAGTATTTTCTGCAGGGCAGGGCCACCAGTGACAGACTCTCTTGGTTTTTGTTAATCTGGGAATGTCTTAATTTTGCCATTATTTTTTGAAGGATAGTTTTGCTGGGTATGGAATTCCTGGTTAACAGTTCTTTTCTTTTGTACTTTTAATTTTTTTTTTTTTTTTGGTACCGGGGATCAAACTTGGGTCCTTGCGCTTGTGCAGCAGGCGGCGAAACCACTGAGCTAAATCCCCGGCCTCTTTTGTACTTTTAATATGTCATCCCACTCTCACTTGGTTTTTACAGCTTCTGCCATGGAACTAGCTTTTAATCTTACTGAGGATTCTTATATGGGATGAGTGTTTTCACTTTCTTGTTTTCATATTTCTGTTGGTCTCTGGCTTATGACAGTTTGCTTATAATGAATCTTTGAGTTTATCTCATTGGTGCTCTCTGGACTTTTTCGATTCTTGTTTCTCATCAACACTCAACCAGGCAATTGCCAACTCTTCCTTCTACTTGACTTGCTGGCTCAGAGTTTCTAGGTTAGCCAGAGGTGAGAGCCCAGAGCCTTCCTGGGTCTTGCACGTGGCCTTCTCACTTGCTAGGGACTAACTCACTCCTTCCTCATAGTTGCCTCCTCAGCCTTTTGGTAATCTCTTGTTTGTCACACTGTTATCCACTGCCTCAAGCAGAAGGAGCTAAAGCACCTGCTTGTAACTGCTTTCCACCAGCACATCACCGGGTAGTGGCCTAGGTGGTGGGGCCTTGGCGCCCCCTCCCTTGGGAGGCTGTCTTTGGACAAAGTCCCTTGGCAGCCAGCTTTCACATGGCTCGGCACATGCAGACCAGCCTCAGCAGTCTGAGCCTTGCTGATGGGACGGCAGCAGAATCCTCTGTAATTGATGGGAATCAACTGTATATCAACCACCCCGTGTTATCATAATAATGACCATTAATATTCTTAACATGTTTCAAGTCACGGTGGCCAGCACACAGTTGGGCTGGCAGCAGGTCCGGCTTTTCAGACAGGCACCTTTTCTGGGGATAGCCCTGCCTGCCCTTGAGCCCCCTGCGCTCTAGTCAGTGCAGCTTCCTGATTTGCTTTGAGACAAATCCTTAGGCTCTCTGCATACCCAGAAAAAGGGACCGGGGTCAAATTATTCCTGGATAGAGAGTCCATGTGGCTTCTTTCCAAGTCCTTGGTATCCTGAACAAAGAATTGGACAAGATACACAGAAAAGGCAGTGGAGGTGTACATTTATTGAAGGTGGAAAGAGGCAAGCTTTACAGAGCAAGAGTGGGCAGGGAAAAAGGCTCACAGAACCCCGAGTGAGCGCCAGGGAAAGCGGTCATTTATATCCAAAGTTGCTGGGTCATCTCCCTCTCATGCAAATAAGGTATTGGAACAGTTGTTCTATTAACGACTCACTTGGCATCGCCTGATACAAACTGTCCTGTCGAAAACCTTGGCTTCCTGGCATATGTAAATGAAGGGTCAGGAGCAGTGTCTTTGATTGTGCTCACATGCAAAGGAAGGATTAAAAAGAGCATCTTCTGATTGGTCCTGTGAACCATCCCAGATTCAAATGAAGGATTGGAAGTAGCACCTTTCCAGTTGGTTCTGTATACTGTGATGATGGTGTCACCATATGTGGAGCGTCCTTCACCCTGTTGCCCTGACTTAAAATCCATGCTGAAGGCCGTCTTGGAGCCCTCCTACGTGTCAGTGAGATTCCTAGGTCCCGTGGGTCCCAAGCCCCACAGGCGTGTGGGCGCATTTAGAGGACAAAGCAGCCCTGTCTGTCCTGTGAGAGCGGGGGAGGGTGCAGGTGGCACCGGCACAGGGGAGAGGTTTGCCTTGGAGGGCGTGTGACAGAGGTGGTGGAAAAAAATTTTGCCCAACGGATAAGGAATGTGGGAAAGACGAGTTTCTTTAGCTCAAGGGACGCTACCAAGGGGAACAGCAGGTGCATTTTGGAGGGGACTCACACAGTCAGGGTGAGCAGTTGGCTTTTTCCTGAGGGGTAGAGGACATGGAAAGGATCCGTGCAGACCCTTGGGAGGCAGCTGTTCATGGCTGTGCTTTGCCAAGCCCACTTCCCTAGGCCTTTAGGGTTTGGTGAGAAGTTGGCGAGGAGACCCATGCATATCTCTCAGAGAAGATGGCTCCAACCTCTGGGAAGCAATCGTGGGCCTCCACTGGAAGCTTTGCCGCGGTGGCCTACCAAAGGAGGCACTTTTTCCCCTTTGGTTTTCTGAGACAGGGTCTTGCTGTGTAGCCCAGGCTGGCCTCAAACTCCAGGCAATCCTCCTGCCTCAGCCTCCTGAGCACCGGGTTTACAGGCATGGGCCACCACACCCAGCCAGAGGAGCTCTTCAACTGGAATTCCTGTGAAGAGTTTAAAATTTTTTTCTTAGTCGTATTTTCAGTGTACACTGATTGCATTCCTCGTGGGGAGTGACACATGTACAGGACACGTCTTCATTCTTTTTATGTCCCTTCCCCTTCATCCTTCAGTCCCCTTCCCTTTTGCAAAAGATCTACCTCCATGTTTTCTACCATCTGTCTTTTATTTTGCTCTTTAGATGGTTTATACTTTGGGTTTCTCATTTAAGAGACACCATGTGATATTTAAGGTTCAGTGTCTCATTTCTTCCACTTAACATTGAGGTCTCAAGGTGCACCCATGATACAAATATGTCCTTCTTTGTGGTGGAGCGTATGACTGCAGTTTCTTTCTTTTTTTGGTACCGGGGATCGAACTCAGGACCTTGTGCTTGCGAGGCAGGCGACAGAACCACTGAGCTAAATTCCTGGGCCCCAGAAAGGCATCGCAGTTTCTTTATCTCTTTGTCTGTCAGTGGACGCGTAGGCTGCTTCCCAGATTGACTTCGGAGGAACTTAGGGTTTTCCTCCCTTTCCTTGTGCGTAGGCGGCTGCTGTAAGGTAGACAGGAGTGGAAGGTGGGAGCGTCGAGGGCTGGTCTGCTGTGGGGAACAGGGCCTGGCAGGTGTTCTGGGAGGGAACCCTCGCCTGCTTTTTTGTGAAGAAAATGATGCATACGAATGTCTTCCTGGCCTCAGAGGATCCAAACCCTAAACTGTGCGGGCTAACTCTGTGCCCTGGCCTCCACGCCACCTGTCCTCCAAACCCCTCTCGGAGAGGCTCCCCTTGCCACCTGGGGGAGAGAAGACCTGGACGCGTGACCCCGGGAACATGGAGACACACCCCGTGAGCCCACTCCTAGACAGCTGGGAAAGCCCAGGAAAGCAAAATGCTGCCGCCGGTCTCTCAGAACAGAGGGAGGAGACAGTCCCACGGGTGGGAGGAAGGGAAGCGTTGGCCCAACAGAGCTGAATGGGCCAGGCCCCGCCTTCCAAGTCCAGAATGCATCCGAACCTGAAGGATACTGCCCCGGACCCAGCCTGCTGCCACCTGCGGTGCCAGGGCCAGGGCGCCAGCCTGAAGCTTGGCAAGAGGAAGCCATACTCGGCCTCGGGAGTGGCACTGGCCTGGTGGCAGCACCTGGAGGGCTAAAGCTGGATGGCCTGGGGTCGAGGAGCCTAGGGCCCCTGTGGAGCTGGGAGCACCTCGGATGTGATAAAGGGGAAGCACCGTCCATCGAGAGATGTCTACTCCCTGGACACCTCTGGTGGCACTGATGACGTGTGGGGTGGTCCCAGGGCACAGTTCAAGGTCCACCCACTCAGGCTTCACTCTGGGGCACACCCCATGAGTCCTGAGCTCCAGAGCCACCTCTGGGGTGGGCAGAGGTTGACGACTTGGGGCCATCACTGCAGCTCGGGTCAGTGTTAATATCCTCGCCAGTGAAAAGCAGCATAGCTGAGCCCGGGGCTGGAGGAGGGAGGGGAGCAGAAGAAATAGGTGTGATGGAAGGTAGGGCACCTGTACCGCGCGCACCATGTGCACCTGGGAAGCTGGGCCACAGGAGTTGCCTCAGGACTGTCCCGTGACATTGAGGATGTTCCCATGTGATTCAAATAGAAGCCACCATCAAAATCAGGGCAGCCTCCAGCTCCTGCAGTGGCAGGAGGGAGTGGTGGGGACACATGGCCTGGCCTGGGCCTTGATGTCCGTGTGACACAGCCTGGGATGCACAGAGGCCCTCTTGGCAGCTCTCTGTGGGTCACAGTGGACATTGGGCCCTTGGGCTCTGAGCTCCTCGAGGGCCAGGTTGGGCCTTCCCTGCCATCCCTGAGGGGCCCCGGCATGATGTCCCGCCTTTCCTGGCCTGGAAGGTCTCACTTCACTTGGCTTTTGTGTTTTTCTTTCTTTTGCAGCCACCAAAATAGAAGAACTAACACAGAAATACCAGGTCTTCATCGACAGCCTGCATGAGGGCGAGGGATAGTGTAGGGCTGCAGCCTTCAGCTCCCGGGGGGTGGGAAGGGTGGGAGGGACAGAAAACCTCAGGCTCCCCCAGTATGTTGCCTCTCGCTTGGTCTTTGCCCCTGCCACTCTATGTCACCCTTCTCTCCTGCGGTCTGAGCTGCACCGCCTCCTTTCTGTCCCCTCTGCCTGTTGCTCCCACTCCTTCCCGCTGCTGTCCTGTGATGCTTGGCATGCCCCCGCCCCGGTCTTGCTGCACCCTCAGGTGCCCCTCCTTGGCCCTACAGCTCAGGGTCCCAGGGCACACTCCTCTCAGCCCTGTGCCCGGGAGCTGGCCTGTCTCCTCCTGCCTGCCCAGGTGCTCAGCATCCGCTGGGGAATTCTTGATGTGGCCTGACTGGTTGTCCCAGAAGCTGCTCCCTGGGCTTCCTGGGTGAGCCAGTATCTTCCTGAGCATTGCACCTGTCACCGCCACCTCCCTCCTGTGGAGCCTGGGAACGGGCAGGACTGGCAGGGACTCGCCCTTCCTTGCTCCCCCAAGTCCCTTATGGACATTCAAGGCCAGGAGGGCTCCTCTGGCCCAGTCACCACTTCCAGGTGAGCCAACTACAAGACAGGCCCACGAGGGCCGCCCCGTGCCCCCACTGTCAAGTGCTGCTACCTCGTGCTCCAGAATGAGGTCCTTGGGTGCCACATGCCTTCTGAACCGGGGATGGTCTTGTAGCCACCCTCCATCTTGATGGTGCCCTTCACCTGGAGCCAGGTGGGCAGTGGAGGCCCAAGAGTGTCATCCTTGTTCCTGGGCTCCCAGGCCTCCCAGCTGGCCTGTCCCCTTGTGCCCGCACCTGCCAGTGCTCTCGTCTTTACCACAGCCTCTGCGAAGTGCCTCTCAGACATCTCGGGTCACCACATGCCTGAAGCAGATCCATCCCCCTTCTGGGGGCAGATGGGCCCACAGCTGGGCAGCATCCCTACCAGGCTGTCCTTAGAGAGTACCCCTTCCCCTTCGTAGGCGGATATGGGTTGGCAGCGCCTCTCTCACTTCAAGGGGAAGCCAGGGCCTCAAGTAGGGCACCTTTTGCCTTCAGTGATATCCCAGCATGGAGCCTGGGTCTGCCAGGCCTGGCAGCTGCAGCCGGGTCCCCATCAGCAGAAGGCAGTGCTAGGTGGAGGGTATAGCCTTCGCCTGCCTGGCTTCCTCGGCTTCCTCATGCTTGTGAGGACGCATTCCTCCTGCCCAAGGTGGGGGCATCGCTCATTGGCAGGCAGCCCTGTGTGTGCGTGTTCGTGTGCGTGGGCATGTGCGGAGTCTGCTCTGATGTGTAAACATGGGCGTGTATCCCGTGGCTGTGCACTGGCAAGGTGGTGCGAACAAGCCGGCTGCGCAGGTCCTGCGGCCTCGGGCCTCCTGGTTGCCCAACACGCACCGGGGGAGGGCCGCAGCCGCTGATTAAAGGCTGCCTGGAGCAGCCCATGTGGAGACAGGTGCCAGCAGCCAGCAGCCCAGGACGCCAGCCAGCACCTGCCCCAGGTAAGGCAGCGCGGTGGGGTTGGTGAGAACGGCCACCAGGCTCCCGAGGCAGGCAGAGGCCGGCTAGGGCAGCACTTCACTGCCAGGAAGGCTGGCCCACTGCAGGCTTCCTGTAGCCCACCCAGGGGCAGAGGCTTGGGGCACTGTCCCTGGGCCTCCCAGCTTCAGTGCCGCTGGTGGGCTGCCTGCCTCCCCAGAACTCTGCTGGGGCTTGTGCCAAGCACGGGCCCGGCAGCGCAAGGCAGAGGGCTCTGGGCACGGCGGGCCTGCCTTTTGCTCCTTGCTATGTGGCGAGAGTGGGGTTGAGGGACAGAAAGGGGGCAGTGGGTCCCTAGGAGACTCCATCCGGGACAGAAGGGACAGTGACAGGCCCTGGTCCCTGGTCCCAGTGCTTTGGAGACCCCTAGATGAAGCCACTGCTAGAGGCAAAGGCTGCACGGAGTGGGGTGGGGGGTGGTGTCCGTGTCTCTTTAGCTTCCTCCTGCTGGCTTTGGCAGTTTCAGGCCTTGTCACCTCTGTGAGAAGATCGCCATGTCCAAGCCGCCCCGGGCTGAGACCTTTGTCTTCCTGGACCTGGAAGCCACTGGGCTCCCCAACATGGACCCTGAGATCGCCGAGATCTCCCTCTTTGCTGTGGACCGCTCCTCCCTGGAGAACCCGGAGCGAGATGAGTCCGGGGCCCCTGTGCTCCCCCGCGTCCTGGACAAGCTCACACTGTGCATGAGCCCGCAGCGCCCCTTCACCGCTAAGGCCAGCGAGATCACCGGCCTGAGCAGTGAGGGCCTGGCGCGGTGCCGGAAGGCGGGCTTCAACGGTGCAGTGGTGCGGACGCTGCAGGCCTTCCTGAGCCGTCAGGAGGGCCCCATCTGCCTCGTGGCCCACAATGGCTTTGATTATGACTTCCCTCTGCTGTGCACGGAGCTGCAGCGCCTGGGTGCCCACCTGCCCCAGGACACTGTCTGCCTGGACACACTGCTGGCACTGCGGGGCCTGGACCGTGCCCACAGCCACGGTACCCGGGCTCAGGGCCGCAAGGGCTACAGCCTGGGCAGCCTATTCCATCGCTACTTCCAGGCTGAACCCAGTGCGGCGCACTCTGCCGAGGGTGACGTGCACACGCTGCTGCTCATCTTCCTGCACCGTGCTGCCGAGCTGCTTGCCTGGGCTGACGAGCAGGCCCGCAGCTGGGCACATATCGAGCCCATGTACGCGCCACCTGATGGCCCGAGTATTGAGGCCTGAGCACCTGCTTGTTCACTTGCTCACCTGCCTGGCCCAGCTCAGGCCGGTAGCTGGCACAGACTGGGGCCTTGCTGCACCTCTGCCTGGCCCTGCCCAGTGGGGAGCCCCGGGCCCGTGCACCTGCCAGGCTGCTGGCCTGCCCTGTCTCGACTGCCCGTAGACCCCAGCAACGTGTTCTTCCAGGGTTCCCCTTCCCCATTTCTCAATAAATATCACCAGTTTCTCACCAGCTGACTCACTGGCCAGAGCCTTGTGGGGGGGTCAGAGAGCCGTGTCAGGCTTGAGCAGAGCCCCCTGGGTCACCCCACTGTGACCCATCCCTGTGGATGCATGGGTGGGGAGACAGCACTGCTCGGCTGCTCTGAGGGGTGAGGGGCTGGGACTGTACACCCTGAGCCACCGGCCACCTGCCTGGCTGGCCCCTTACTGTCACCCTGAGGCCCAAGAAATGGATGAGCTGGGCCTTGGGGTTCATGAGCTGAGTTTGCCCAGGACAGCAGGGAGGGGGCTGGGTCTGCAGGGCTGGCACCTGCCCAGGTGTGAAGCTCACTCCAGCCCTTACCTGCTGGGGGCTCACCCAGGGCCCCTGTGAAGTGGCAACAGAGTGGACTGATAGATACAGGGCGCTGGGAAGAGAAGGGTGTGTGCATGGGGCATTCAGAGGGTACTGACCCGAGGCTCCGGGAGAAGTAGGAGCCTGCCTTGGGCCCGTGACCTGGAGGGAGTGCTGGAGGCCTCGGTGGGGAAGGCAGTCTCTTGCCAGCCACCTCTCTGGGCTTCTGGTTGGTGGGGAGCCTGTCACAGGCTCCTCCCTGAGGTACTCTTGTCTCGTGGGGCCGCTTGTGCCACCAAACCCTGCAGCAGGTAAGGGGTGGGTGGCCACGCCCAAGTGACTCATGGAGCAAAGCCTCCAGCCTTGTGCCACCCAGGCCTGTTCAGGGAACCCAAAATAGGTCACAGTGACTAGAGCTGCCGTGTGAGGTGGCAGGGTGATGAGGCAAGGCCACATCAGACCACCCTGGGGTGGGGGAGGGACCGGAAGGCCATCCTGGGTAGGGACAGGGTGTGACCTGCCTCCCCGCAGCCCCATGGCTTTCCAGGAACACGGTGCAAGCAGGGGTGCGTGCTCACACGACTCACACGCAGAAATGTGGTTCTCTTGCTTATCGTGAGGAGTCAGGTGGGAGCTGAGTGACAGAGGTCTGTGTTAGAACCTGGTGTGTCATGGTCCTCACAAGTCTAACCTACGTCACAGTCATTTCCGCCGCCTGCCATTTGCTTAGGTCTGGACAATCAGTGGATGCTCAAGCCAACTGCTGTGTACCCACTGTGGCCAGGCTCAAGCTGCCAACTGTGTCACCACAGGTGACTGCGTGAGAGATTCGAGACACTCCAACGTTGGTCTCTGCCATGCACATCCTCTGGATGTGTGTCAACCCCCAGTGACAGTGAAATGTGGTCAGTGAACATAGGATGGTTTTGAGTTTCTCCTTTATTTATTTTGGTACCGGGGATCAAACTCAGGACCTTGCACTTATGGGGCAGGCAGCAGAACCACTGAACTAAATCCCTGGCCCTATAATTTAATTTTTAATAAATGGTAGTTTTTGCCAGTCAGTTCTAAACATTCTTAAATGTTTCACACCTCAGAATCACGAGAACAACAATAAAAAAGCCATGCTTCTACTCCCAGGTGACACACCCATGACAAATGCGCTCTGGTGACCATACGGGCTCACGCCAGAACGCTCGCCATGGCTTCACTTCCAGTGCCAACCATCCCGCAGCACATCTGTGCTGGGGACACTTGGTGTGTGCCCCAGCGTGGAGGAGAGCGACTTGGCAGCACCACCGTCCCAAGTGGCAGCTCTAGAGTTCCGGCTCGTCCCTGGCCACCCAGCCAGCCCTGGGCAAGCCACATCACTGAGAGCCACCGGGCCATGGGGAGTGCAGTCAATGGGGACGTCGCCATGATCACAGGAACATCCCTGGGAGACATTGAACTTGAGGCACTTGAGAACAGAACCACCCATGGGCATAGATGCTGAAACCCAAGGGCCGCTAGCGTTTCCTGCTTGTCCTTGCCCAGGAGGCGGTCAGGTGTGAGGGAGGCTGCCCTCGTGGCCTGTCACCACAGGGAGACCCAGCGTCACTGGAGATCGAGGCCTTCCATCGTGGGGAGCAGGGCGTTCATATGGGGCTCCCCACCCCGGTAGCGGCATCAGCATGGTGTAGACCCTTCACACTCCTCCCGTGGCACCCAAGCGCACACATGCTTCCATGCACGCTCACACACGAAGACTGTCTTACTTCTTTGGGACTTAATTTGCCTTTCCCCTCCCTCGCTCCCTCCCTCCCTTCCTTCCTTCCTCTTCCTTCTTTCCTTTTTCCTTTCCTTCCTTTCTTCTTCATTCCTTCCTTCCACCCTCCCACCTTCCTTCCCCTCTTTCCTTTTATCCTTCCATTCTTCCTTTCTTTGTTATGGTGGGGATTGAACTCAGGGCCTACACTCCCAGCCCCTTGATTTGCCTTTTCCCCTCTTTTTTGGGTGTGTTTTTGAGACAGGGTCTGGCTGTGTAGTCCAGACTGGCCTTGAACTATGTGGTCCAGGTTGACTTCAAACTTTCCATCCTCCTGTCTCAGCCTTCCGAGTACTGGGATACAGATGTGCACCACCACACCTGGCTTCATTTCCCTTTGAGTTTCTTGAACATTCCCATTTCCTAAGGGTTCACTTGGAACGAGGGCCTGGGAAGTGTTACTTGTGTCTTGTCTCAGTTTGTAAAGAAAGTGCCACAGGCCACATGGCTTGCAAGTAAGTGAGACACAGAAAGTTAAATATAACATGGTTTCCCTCATGTGAGAAGCCCAGAATACAGCTAAAGCAAAGGAGAGATGGCAGGAAACAAAGAGGTGGAGTTTTAGATGTGGGGAAAGGGATGGGGGACGGGAGAGGGGAGGGAGGGAATAAAGGCGTGGAAAATGGTGAAGAACCAGTTCCCATTGTCAGAAACACACTAATCATAAAAAGAAATGCCACACACGAATTGCTCCTGATTCTGCAGCCCAGAGGTCCCGGATCAAGGCGCCAGCAGGCTCAGCGCCTGGGAAGCAGGCTCCTCCTCATTCACGGTACCTTCCTGCGTGCGGGGGTGGGGGGGGCACCAGCTCATGCTCATTCTGACCTATTCACCTTCCACAGGCTGTGCCTCAGTACTACTGCCTTGGTGACTGGGTTTCTTGTTTGTTTTGTGTCGGTACTGGAGGTTGAACCCAGGGCCTTTGCACTGAATTACATCCCTGGTCCTTTTTATTTTTTATCTTGAGACAGAGTCTTGCTAAATTGCTAAATTGCCCAGGCTGGGCTCAAACTGCAGTCCTCCTGCCTCAGCCTCCCAGGGTGCTGGAATTACAGGCATCCAGCACCACACCTGACTGGTGAGTACAAATACTCAGGCCATGGCACACTAACACACACAGACACATACAAGTCTCCACTTCCTGCACACACAAGTACCCTGAAACCACACACCCTCACCCGCCCCACACCCATTCACACGCACGTGCACACACACACATACGTCTGCATACAGCTCACTCCCACATACTCACTAATGATTTTGCATAAACAGGATTTTACTAGATAATTGCTCTTTAAAAACCCCAGACACCTTTGCAGCTTGGGTTGCTTTATAGGCAGTTTCCTGTAGGTCTTCAAGTGCGTTGACACAGTGCTGTTCGCCCGGTGTCTCTAGTGACAGCCACCTTGCTCTCACTGGGTGGGAGGGCGACACATCACACTGTCTTTGCAGAGAAGCCGTGATTTGGGCTTATCATTTCTGTCTTTAAAATTTTCTGCTTCCTTAACTTGAGCTTTTGTGTTGATTAATTCCATCTTTTTCTCTGGCTTAGGTTTGGTTCTTGTTTCTGATTTCCTGAGACGAAGATGCGCCTCCTTTGTTGTCTGACTTGTGGACTAACCGAGGGTGGGTTTGACTGTGCCCCTGGGTTTCCCATTCAGTGTCTTCTTTTCAGAGATTACGCATGATCACGCTCTTCACTTCCTTCCGGCCTAATGCTAGTATAATAGAGCTTATCTCAATTTCTCAGTGGTGAGGGTTGGGTGGTCATCTGTCAGTATGGAGTTTTGAGCTGATGGATAATGGTCTGAGGATGTGCTGCTTAACAGACCTCTTTTTTGAATGAACATTGTTTGGGAACTGTTACGTTAATTCTGGTATGTCAGCTTTATGAGACTAAGGGACACCTGGGTGGGCCTGGGTGGCCATGGAGGTGTGTTCAGTCTTCACCCCTTCCCTTCTGGCTGTGTTTCCCTGCCCCATTTTCTGGAGCTAGAGCTAAGCAGCTTCGCCCCACCCCACCCCACCCTCCCACCATGCTCTTCCTGCTTTGCACCCAATCAACTAGAGACTGTGTCCGCTAAAACCATGAGCCGAATAAACCTCTCCTCCTCAAAGTCATGGGTGCTGGGTATTGTGTTTCAGCCACAAGATAGCTGAAAGATTGTATCTTCTTAAGGGATGTGGGCTTTTCTATATAGTTCTAAAATCTAGTTTGACAATTGTGTAACTATTCAGTTCCTTTTCATACTTGCTCACTTTTCAAAATCTGATGTCTGTCCAATTCTATGATAATATAGGAAAATATTCTGTTATAATTACATTTTATCAAGGTCTTTAATCTAGTAGTCTTTGTTACGCGCTTAGTTGCTATATATTTGTGTTTACTGCTTTATGCCTGCATTAATTAGGATTCTAGTGACATCCATCTATCAAGAAAAAAAAATTTTTTATTGCTTCTCGGCCTTTTGGCTAAAATCAAGTGAAGAAAAATTTTTTTTTATCATTCTGGGATTGAATCCACCGCCTTCATACTGAACTACATCCCAGCCCTATTTTGTTTACCTCCCAGACATGGTTGGCTGAGTTGCCCTGGCTGGTCTTCAATTTCTTGCAACCCTCCTGCCTGAACCTCCAAAAGCACTGGGAATACAGATGTGCACCAGCATGCCTGGCTGAGCGGCTTTGTTTTATTTTTGTATTGGGAGTTGAACTCATGGCTTCACATGTGTTAGGCAAGTGCCTGTTTACATCCCTAACCCTTTTTATTTTCAAACCATGCCTTGCTAAGTTGCCCAGATTGGTCTCAAATTTACCATCCTCCTGCCTCAGCGTCTCAAGTAGCTGGAATCCCAGGCAACACATTCAGCTATGGGGAGACTTTAAGGCACTGGGTCATGTGCTGTGGAGGCTGCAGGGTGGTCTGGCAGGCCAGGGACCAAGGGGAGGAATGGCAATCCAAGTCCACAGGCTCCGCAGAACAGAACTTTTCAGTCTTTCCTTTGCAGGGCCTTCAACTGATTAGATGAGGCCCACCCCTACTCTGGAGAGAAATCTACTCTACTGAGAAACTACTGGTTTAAGTGTTTATCTCCCGTAAAAATATGTTCTCTAGATTGGCATCTGACTGAAAACAGGTGCTATCGCTTGGCCGAGTTGATATGTGTGATGGAACCAGCAGTCTTTGCCTCTTTGCCTGTGACCCAGAGTCCTCCCCAGGGACGTTGAAAAGACAACAGTGAACCAAACTGCTATGATCTCAGGCAGCCCAGTCAGGCATCGAGGGTGCAGCAGCTAGGGTGGGTCCACGTGCAGTGAGCACCCCAGGGAAACTGCCCTGTTGGTCTGAGTGTGCCTGGGAAGGGGGCAGAGGCCTCTCCCCGATGTCTTGTTTCAAAGCCCTGAACCTGGGGAACTGGGTACTTGGGGAATGCGTCCTGCATGGCAGGGCCATGGGAGCGCACAGCAGCGATGTGCAGAGGCTCACGGGCTCTCTGGGAAATGCTCTTGGCAGAGGTGGATGGCTGGAGGCAGGGTGCCTGCTTCTCATGCCTCGGGGCACACTCGTGCCCTGGAAACTGCCTGGGCTCGTGCTGGGGCAGCTATCGGCTGCACGAGGAGTGATCTTCCCCTGCACCCCCAGACCCCAAGATGTGGCTGGATAGAACCAGGGTCTCCCCTGCCCAGCATGCTCTGCCTTGCCTGCCTGGTCCCCCAGCCCCACCCACTGCTGTGAGCCTGGATGACACCAGGGCTCCTGGCAAGTGTGCTCAGCATCCCTGCTGGGTGGTACTGCCACCTTGGCCTTGCTGGGTGTGGAAGCACACGCCTGCCATCCCAGTACTCAGGAGGCTGAGGCAGGAGGATTGCAGCGAGTTCAAGGGCAGCCTGGGCTGCACAGGGAGATCCTGTCTCAACAGCAACAACAACAACAACAACAACAAAGCTGTCTGTCACCTGAGGCAGCAAGTGACAGCAGTCCTGTGGGCTATTTGGGGACCTCATGAGCATGTGGGGCGTGCACCTGGGGCGCAGGGGTGGTGGTTTGGTCGAGGCCTGGCCTCAGCCCCAGTGAGGAAGAGCACACGGCCACCCCAGAGCCCAGCCATGCAGAATGGCGGCAGCGGGGAGGACAGCAAAGGTCCCATCTGGCCTCTGAGCCTGGCAGCGTGGGTACGGGTAGCAGCACTGCCATTGCCGGGAGCAGTGCAAACTCTGCTTGTGGGAGGCCAGCACCAGGGCCGGGAGGGACCTGGCAGTTGGGAAGGCTCAGCTAGTGGCTGGTATGTGCACGGGCTTTGTAGTGAGAGGTGGGTGCCAGGCCCAGCCTCTGTCCCTCAACTCTGACCAATGGCAGTTACCTCCTCTGTGAAATGGTAACAACACAGTTGGTGGGAGGGCCCAGAACACGGTGAAGTGCAGTGACCACTGCTTGGGCCTGTAGCTATCTTCCTTTTGAGCCCTTGTACTAGACACAAGGCATTGTACTCTTCTTGCCACTGCCTCTGAGCCCTAGAGGGCTGCCTGGATCCTGCCATTCCCACCCTTCCTCACTGCCCCTGGCTCGCTGGGCTCCAGCTACACAGGCCTCCAACACACCAAGCCTGTACCTGCCTGTAGTAGACTGGAGATGGGAAGGAAATAGGTAGAAAGGAGACAAGAGAAAAGCCTTACAGCTTCAGGGCACCATCAAAGTTACCCAAAGTGAGAATTATTTTTCCCTCCCAGGCTCTTCACTTCTAAATTCTTAAATTAAAAAAAAAAAAATAGAGCCAGGTGTGGTGGCACACACCTGTAATCCCAGCACTCTGGGAGGCTAAGACAGGAGATTGCAAGTTCGAACCTAGCCTGGGCAATTGAGCCAGCACAAATGGAATATGCTGGCCTGTGTCCTTCTCCTGTGCCATGGCCTCACAGTCCCCTCGGAGGTGCATCTGTCCCCTGCCTCTCCCGGATGTGTCCTGAAAGTCTTTTCCTGTGACGGGCGTTGCCAGAGCTGTTCTGTGAGGGTGAGTTGAGGTCCCCTGCTCTTTGGGGACCTCCTCAGATCCCATCCAGTCACAGATGAGTGGGGGACCCTGGATCACTCTGCATCCTCATGGAGAAAAAGGGGTAGAATTACATGAAAGAGCTCGGGATGAATCCGGGTTACCCGGGTGAGTCCCACGTCCGGTGACAAATGACTTTGAAAGAGTCCCCAAGGGGACAGGGATGAGGGCTTGTAGTGAAATGGCCACAAGCCAAGAGTTGCTCTGGTTACCAGATGCTGGACGAGGTAAGGAAAGAGTCTCTCCTGGAGACTTTGGAAAGAGCGCAGCTGCCCACACCTGGAACTTGGACTTCCAGCCTCCAGGATAACGAGAGGCTAAGTTTCTCTTGTTTAGAGCAAAATCCCCTACCCCACTTGGGTGGTTTGTGACGCTACCTGAGTGCCTTTGCACTGGCTGAGCCCGTGGCAGGGATTGCTCTTCTCCCGCAAAGGGATGCTGTGGGAGCCCCTCCGTTCCCACACGCCACTTCCCTGCTTTCTTTTCCTTCCCAGTATGTAGTATTCCAGCCACTAGGCCTCTCTGCCTCCTGTCAGAGCTGTTCCCAGATGGGCAGAGTTAGGACACTAGGGAAGCCGACTGGGCTCTGGTGGCTGGAGGGGCGAGACGGCCTGTGCTGGAGCCCAGCCTGGGCACGGATTTGCTGCTGCTTCCCGGTTGTGGGGAGGAGGCCATTCCTGTTTCCTCAGCCCTAACCAAGTGTGAGAGGAAGAGGTGGTGTGTGAAGCACTCTGCTGAGGGGAGGGACCAGGAACCTGCAGGACCACTTCTGTCCAGCCACCTAGGGAGGACCCTCCGGCGTGCCTGTGCAGATCCCTGCGTCCCTCCAACCCCTGTACCTGAGCTCACATCTCCTCCTCTAGGTCTCTGTGCTTCATATGGCATCCTCCTCTTTCTGTTCTTCTCTTTCTTTCTTTCTTTTGACAAAGTCTTGCTTTGTAGCCCAGGCTGGCTTTGAACTTGTGGTGATCCTCCTGCCTCAGCCTCCCAAGTTCTGGGATGACAGGTGTGCACCACCACACCCGGCTGCTCCTTGCTTTGTAAAGACAGCAGGCAGATGATACTAAGGTCCCATTCTGCTGCACCAGGACCTCTTCTTAACTTGTTACACCTGCAAGGCTGCTATTTGCCAAGGTCACCTTTGTGGTGTTGGAGGCATCAGGACACTTGTGTGTGAGTGACACTGTTCAGGGTACCCTCTCGCCTGAATGACAAACGAGGATGCCGGGTTCCTAAGGATGGTTAAACTTATAAACTCAAAATCAATGAGCACACGTAGGGACAAGTGTGACAACACACATAAGAGACCCGGGCAACTCAACACGAGGGGGCCTGGCACAGTGATGGGTTCCAAGGGGTCAGTCCTCCCCCAAATGATTCCTAGATCTGACAGAGACCAGCCACAAGCTCAGCGGGCTTTTCTGCCCAGGGCACTCAGCGAGGCTTACAACTGTGAGCCCAAATCAACCTCTCCTTTGATGTGTGGGTATCGAGTATTGTGTCCTGGCAACAAGAGAGTTCCCGAGGACAAAGATATTCTCCAACTCGTGTGCAAATCTATCGACCCAGAGCAGACAAAACAACGTGGATGGAGCAACAACAGAGAACTCATATTGCCCCGTCTCCAGGCTCCTGACACTGGAAACCGAGAGTTGGCACTGCCATGAAGACAGACAAGCTGTCTCAGTCACCATGGACTACAATAACAAAACACCACAGGCCCGGGCCTCTTAAGCCACAGATGCGGCCCTGCCTCCTAGTACTTAGCCCAGGGGAGGCCAGGGCTTCTCCACTCGACTTTGGGAGACACAGATATTCGGTCCGTAGCACTTACTGATGTGGCATTGTGTAGTCACATGGAGACTCTGCAAGGTGCCTGGGGATTTGGGACAACTGGCGCTGGGCACATGGGAGACCTAGCTAAGCAAAAGCGAATTTTGGATCTGCCTCACAGCATGCACAAATTGGGCCACGGATCCACAGGTAGGAGAGAAACTGCCAAACTTCTATGAGAAAACACCAGATAAAGTCTTGGTGGCTTGAGTTTCGTAAAGATTTCTTAGCTATGACACACAAAGCACAGCCTATAAAAATCTCAAGTCCACAAAATGGACTTCATCAAGATAGACAACTTCTGCTCATCAAAAGCCACTATTATGAAGAGGGAAACGCCCCTCTCTGACAAAGCACTCGTGCCTGGAACTTGTCCCAAGTTTATAAGGAAATCAGGCAAGGGATGAACGCACTTCATCCCAGCAGACAGCCCATGGACAAATGCTCAGCATCGTTAGTCACTAGGGAAAGGCTACCACTCCACGCCCACTGGATGGCCGAGTGAAAAGACAGCCAATCACAAGCATCAGTGAGGTTTGGAGAACCTGGACAAACACTGCTGGCAGGAACATACAGCAGGGCAACTGCTTTGGAAGACAGTTTGGTGGTTCCTCAAGAAGTGAGGCCGTCCTTGTTGGTGCAGTGGTGAGTATTCCCACCTGTCACTTGGGGCACTGGGGTTTGATTCCCCAACAGGGAGGCAGCCACCCTTTAGCCAGGTGTCACTCAGATGGCTGAGGCAAGAGGATCACTATGAGTTCAAGGCCAGCTGTCAAAAAAGAAAAACAGAAGAGTTAAGCAGTGTGGCACCTTTTGGCCCAGAAATGCCACTCCTAGCTCTGTACGCAAGAGAAATGAGAACATAGGACCACATTGAAACTCGGACACAAATGTTCATAGCAGCTTTATTTGTCACTGTCCCACCTGGAAACAATGCAGATACCATCACCAGGTATTTGGCAGTACTGTGGCCACTACTGCTGGGAGAGAGTGAACTGCAGGGTGAGCCTCAAAAGAGCTATGGCAGGAAAGCGGTCACACGGGTAGTGGGCAGACTCATTTACACAGAGCTCTAGAAAATGCAAGTTTACCTATAGTGACAGAAAGTGGAGCAGCGGTTGTGGGGATGGGGGACACAAGGCCACTTTGGGAGGTGATGGATATATTCACTGGCTTGATAGTGGGGTGGTTTTACAGGTGTACACTCCTGTCAGAACTTGCCAATTACACAGCTTACATGCATGCCGGCTGTTATATTTCTATTACATCTCCGTAAAGCTATCAAAGAAAGGTCAAAACCATCAGGAGCTCCAGACCCGCAGCAGGCCTTCATTTCCGGCCTGAAAGTTGCCAGGTGGGAGAGGACCAAGGGGAACTTTCCTGAACACCAAGGAGGCCCTGGGGCCACTGGGAAGGCCCAAGGCCTTGCTTGAACTTGAAGGTGTTCCAGAGTGAGGGTAGAAACCTCTGCAGAGCAGCTGTCCGGGAACCCTGGAGGCCTCGCTTTGTGAAGTCGAAGGTGCGCTGGGGCTGGCAAAAGATGAAACCAGCTCCAACAGCACGGTGAGTGGAGCTCACGATGAAAGCAGGTGGGACTCCCAAGCTCCTTCTCATGCGGCGGCCTTATGGGCCGGATGCTGACACTCCGAGACATCAGATCGGTATTAGATGACTACACTGTGATGCTGGCGATTGTCAAATTCAAATGCAATCATTTACAATAACTTCCTTTCCTCACTCATAGGCCAATTTTTTCACATTCTGAAAAACTGCTCCTCATCTGGAACCAACTAGAATCCAGATTTTGTGTGCGAGATTCCAGGCTCTCCACTCTGCTTCTTATTGACTTTTTAACCTGGAACTGCTTCCCCCAGCACACCACACATCCTCCCTTCTTTCCCCACATGGCCCAGCCCACGCAGTTTTCCACAGACCCCACTGGTAGCTTAAGCTTTGTGAGCTAGTTGTCCCTCAAAAGGTCCACGCAGCAGGAGGCACAGAGCCCCACTTGTGGGCAGCACAGAAGCAAGAGACAAGTGTCCTTCCCAGGCACTCCGCCTGGGTCCATGCAAAACCCGCTGTCCATGCTGCATACCTGAAAGAAAATGCAGCTCCTGATCACTTTTTAGCAAACACTGAATTGACAGGTGCTAAATTACACTGAGAACTGACAAACAAAAAGATCTGCTGTTGCTCCTTTCAGTGTCATTTACCCAGACAAATGCTGGCAATGCTGAAGCTTTTCAGGGCACTTCAGTGACATATGGGTGCGGGGGCCCACATCTCCCCTGCTGACCACTTCGTGCTGAATGTGCCTGCACACAAGGCCCCTGGGGGTACAGGATGGGGAATAAAGGTTCGAGGGTTAAAGCAAGAGTTAGTGTCTACACTGGCACCAAGGGAACGGCACACACTCGGGAGAGCTGCTGACTGCCTGGCTTAGAGGAATGGAGTCATTCACTTCCCAGTGATGAAAGGGACCCAAGAGTGGCTGGGGAGGAGGCCATAACAGCCTCCTGGTTCATGCATCTGCCCCACATGAGGACGGGCTTCCTGCATTCGTGGCAGCCCTAGCAGAGATGGTCGGAGCCTCAGAAACCCCAAGCTTCCTAATGACCTCACCAGGGACTCCAAAGATAGCATTCTTAATGCTTTCTTTTTGAGGAGAAAACCCCAACTTGCAGATACTTCGCATTGCCTCCAGGTACGTCCAGAATTGACTCCAACAGAGCCAGAGTCCAGTGGGCGACAACCCTTTCACATGTACTTGCCAGTGGCAACACTGGGCTTGGCATAGCACACAGAGCCACACATTACACACAGCTGCAGGCTACAGGGCAGGCTGATGGGCATGAAGTCGACCACAGGGCACGGGGACAGGGATCCACTAGAAGCGGCTGAGTCAAGAGCAAGTTACAAAAACACTGGAATGTTCCATTGGCTAACTTTTATATATAACATGTATATGTGTGTTTAAGTGTATCTGTGTGTGTGTGCATGCACGCGCGTGCGCGTGGGTAGCTGTGTATGAAATGCCTGGAGCTCCAAGCATCATCCTTAGAAGGAAGCCTGGATTCCCAGTCTCCCCACACTCTCCTGGTGGAGCATGTGTCCCCAGGGGGCGTCTCAATGACATCTATCACCTGCCTGCCCTCGGGGTGGCATGGGTGACAAAGCCCTGCTCTCCCTTGGTAGTGGAGAGGGCTGAAGGGAGGTGGCCAGTAGGCCGGGACGCTGGGCTGAAAGGACTAGGGGACAGATCTCCTGGTCCTCTGCGAACAGTGGCACCAGCTAGCTGTGAGCTTTTCCCAGGAGAACATCCTGGGGTTTTTGTAAAGTGCCATTTGAAGGGCTGAGGGGAAGGGGGCATTGCATTGTAGCAGGGACAGGAGGGGACAGCTTCTCAAACGTGGGCCTGGGATGGCCCCTTTTTGCCACCTGAGGTCCCTTCAGCAGATGGGGGGATTCTTATTTAAGGAGTCATTCCCTGACATATGGAAAACATCTCCACTACGTTACTCCTGAATACAAAGACATTCAAAGCAATGGCACTTTCAGTATTCTAAGAAATATCACACGGAAAGCAGCTGCCCAGTAGCTCACATTCAATTCAGGGCCACACAAGCACAAATTCTAACCTGGCTTGCTTGCCTCCTACCTGTCATTGCCACAAGGGGGCACTTCCCGAAGGGGAGGAGCAGGTAATTTTAAAGCTTCAGGCACTAAGGGGCGGGAGGGGGCAGAGGGCGCCAGGTGTAGGAAGGAGACTGAAGCTGGCAGGGTGGCGGGGGTGCCCATGTTGCCACGTCTGGCCCAGAGCCCACTCCTGTGAGACCAGAGAAAAAGGGCGTCTCTCCTCGGCTCCCACGAGATCGGGCACAGCGCCTCAAACAATCAGCAGGGGGCGCCCCGGAAGGGCGAGAGTTTTCAGCCGTTCCCCTCCCTGCACCACCGGCTGCTTCTTGCGCAGGACAGCAGGGTGCCCAGTGCCTTCCCAGGAGCAGCGGGGTGATTCCAGAGCCCCTTCCTTCCACCTGTCAGCTCTGAAAGGATTAAAGTGCTTTTAGTATATCTTCTACCCAGAAACACTAAACTCTTCAGGGAGGCAAAGGCGCCCACCCCGTGAGAGAGGGCGTGGCCAGCAACCCTTCCCACAGCTCTGCCCGCACCCGCCAGACGCACATGCGAGTGCCCTGTGCTGGCCAAGGGACGACGGGGCTGGCGGAGGAGGAGCAGCAGCTCTCCGCCAGTCATGTCTCCAAGGGTTTAGAAGGAGCGGGAAGGCTGCTCGGTCTGCAGCCAGCACTGCCCATAGGGGGACCCGGAAAGGGCGTGTGCTCCCCACCGGAGTCGCTGCCCTGTTTCTCGGCCTCAGGGCGAGGCTGGATCCTGCGGCTTCACTGGCCTCGGGACGCTGGCATGGGGGCCTCCGCTGTCGCCCCCTCCGACGGGCTGAGCTTGGGGACAGTGGCTGAGCGACGATTTCCCACTGTCCAGCTGCGCCTTGCTCTCGGAGGCCTGGTCGCAGTGCTCACACGCGTGGGGCGCCTGGCCCCCGTGGCTTCCCGAGCTGCCCTCGCTGCCCTCGCCGCCCTCGCCGCCCTCCTGGGACCGCCGCCCGGGCCCCCGCCGGCGCTTGAGCAGGAGCACGCAGCCTCGCCTGGGCCCCCTGTTGCGGCCGCGGCGCCGGGAGGGCTGCACATCGCCGTGCACCGCCTGGTGCTTGAAGAGGTTGGCCCGGCGGCCGAAGGCCTTGCCGCACTCACTGCACTCGTAGGGCTTCTCGCCGCTGTGCACCCGCAGGTGCTGGCTGAGGCCGGAGCGGCCGCGGAATGCCTTGCCGCACTCCCGGCACGTGAAGGGCTTCTCGCCGCTGTGGCTAAGCTGGTGGTGGATGAGCTGCGAGATGCCCGTGAAGGCCTTGGGGCACTGGTCGCACGCGTAGGGCTTGAAGCCGCTGTGCGTGCGCTCGTGCTCGATGAGATTGGAGCTGCGGCTGAAGGCCTTGCCGCAGTGGATGCACACGTAGGGCCGCTCGCCGCTGTGGATGCGCACGTGCTCGACCAGGGCGAAGCTGCGCCGGAACAGCTTCCCGCACTCGGCGCAGGAGAAGGGCTTTTCGCCGCTGTGGATGATCTGGTGCTTGATGAGATTGGAGCTGCGTGTGAAGGTCTTGCCGCACTCCTCGCACGCGAAAGGCTTCTCGCCGCTGTGGATGCGCTGGTGCTCCAGCAGCGCGAAGTTGCGGCGGAACAGCTTTCCGCACTCCCGGCAAGCATAGGGCTTCTCGCCGCTGTGGATGATGCGGTGCTTGATGAGGTTGGAGCTGCGGCTGAATGACTTCCCGCACTGGTGGCACAGGTACCGCTTCTCAGCACCCTTGGGATGCTGTGGCCTTGGAGCGAGACCGCGTCCCTGAGGACCTCTGTGCGCCAAAGCTCCTGCCGCCGTGGTGTCTCCCTGCTGCCTGGCCCTCCTGGCCGCCCCTGGTCTCTCGATCTTGGCATCTGCAAAGACAGAGAAGGAAACCCGTGTCACTGCTTCCTGGGGCTCCAGGGGACGCCGAGGCCGAAGTGAGATGAACCAGACCTGAGGGCCGCCAGGAGCAAGGTGATGCCAAGCAGAAAAGCATGGGGCAGGCAGCATGACCCGGAAAGAAGGGGCACAGGAGGCCAGGTGGTGGCTCACTCACCCGCCTTCGAGTGCACATCGGCCACCCAGGGCCCTTCCCCTCGCTCAAGCTGGGACACCAAGTGCGGCTTGGCAGAGGCGAGTCCTGTGCCGGGAAATGAAGCAGGGACAGAGTCACCACCGAGCACACTGCAGTCCTGACAGCCTCAGGTAACAGGGCATCATGCACAGGTGCAGGGAAAGGCCACCCCCAGCCGCATGCCCGCGAGCTGGGGAATTCCCGAAGCTGCCTGGAGAGGGTCAGCAAGAGCCCAGGAAGAGCTAGTCCTCTGCGATGGGCTGGGTCACAGAGGCGACACTCACTCCCAGGAAGCCTGAACCTGGCAGTGGGCACCACACCAGAGTCCTCAGCACCCATGCTCGGAGAGTGGAGGCAGGCACATCACAGGCGTTCCAGAGCTCTAGCCTGTGACTCTCAGCTTTGTCCTTTTTTTCTGGTACCAGGGATCAAACTCAGGACCTTGCACTTGTGAGGCAGGTGGCGGCACCACTGAGCTACATTCCCGGCCCTCAGCTTTGCCCTTTAAGTGGCAGGACAGGCTCCCCTTCTGGGTGTCCAAAAGATGGGAGGCTGGGCATGCGTTGGTGAGGGAAGCAAAAAGCTGCCTGCCCCATCCCAGTATATCTGGTGCAGGGAAGAGACACTGCTAAATTCTGTCAAGTGAGATGCATAGAAAACTCAAGTGGTTTTTGTTTGTTTGTTTGTTCTGAGGCAGGATCTTGCTCTGTAGTCTGGGCTGGCCTTGAACTCACTATGTAGCCTAGGCTGGCCTTGAACTCATGGCAATCCTCCTGCCTCAGCCTCCTGAGCGCTGGGGTGATAGGTGTGCATCATGGTGCACAACTATAAAACACAAGTGTTGTAAGTACAACCTAGGTCTGAAATAGTGCATTTAAATATTCTAGTATACCTGGGCATGGTGGTGCATGCCTGTCATTCTGGCACATAGGAGGCTGAGGCAGGAGGGTACTGTGAGTTCGAGGAGGCTCTCTCTCTCTCTCTCCACACACACACACACACACACACATATATATATATATAATCAAAATGTATTCGCCACATTTCAGGAAAAGAAAAACTTGTATACATATTTTAATACTAAATTTATTGAGGCCTCATGAGATTCATCCAAGTTACCTTTGGCCTCTACAATGACAAGAGGTGCTCAGAGTGGTGGCCATCGGCTTCCAGACAGTTATGAGTATGGCACACTGCTGCCTGGGTAGCCTTGGACACTGAGGTTACTGCACCTGCACTTTCAGTTTCTTCTCTGAGGGCTGGCAGGGCAGTGGATTGTCTGTGATGCTTGATGAAGTCTTCTAGGGGCCCACAGATAAAAGTATCAAAATATTTATACAAGTTTTTCTTTTCCTGAAGCTTGTATACATTTTTTGGGCAGACTGTGTGTGTGTGTATGTGTGTGTGTGTCCCACTATAATTGACACTTTTAAGTAGAAAGATGTTTGGTCAGCCTACAAATTCATATGCAAAATTAGTACAGACTCACGCATTTACCTCAACGTTTACAGATCCCAACCATTTGACATCAGCTGAAAACTCCCACTGACACAATGGCGGCCCCACAAGGGATTGCTGCTGGAGGGACACAGCTATGCTTGCGCTCAGTGTAACCAACAAACCAGGAAAGTCAGAAATAAATGGAGCCCAGACTTAGCAGGTGGGCCTGGGTGTGCGCTCAGTGGGTCACTTACCCAGTGATGCCAAGTTACTGTAGTTCTCCAGCATCACCTGTTTGTAGAGAGCTTTTTGTTTGAAGTCCAGAAACTTCCATTCTGCCTTCGTGAAGTACACAGACACATCCTCGAAAGATATCTGTACCTGCAATATGCCATTCCTGTGGCTGTCACGGATTTGAGCCCCGGGTTCCCAGAGGGGTAGCAGCCATGAGTCACAGGGTCCCCCCACCCCCAGGAGAGCCAGCCGCGCACTAGCAGGGCAGAGGAGTCTGGGGCTGCTCACCTTGGGCCTCGCCCACAGGAGGATCCCCGCCATCACCAGTCGGGCACCCTGGGGAAGCAGGCAAGAGTCAAAAGCAGCCAGGAAGGCCAGTGTCGGCGAGTGGCCTTTCCCTGGGGGCTCAGGCTCAGCGCCCTGCGTCCCCCAGAGCCCAGGCCTCCGTGTAGGGCCAGCTGATGGGCTCTGTCCTTCCTGTGGCCTCCCTGAGGCCACAGACCGTCCCTCCTCCTGTGTGCTTTCCTGGGCCTGCGGGGAGGAACAGAGCCTGCTGGGGGGCTCGGATCCTCACACCCATCCTCTCTGCTTCCGGTCAGAGCCTGGGGCCCCCTCCCTGGCCCTTCTGGCTCCTGGCACTCGCTGCCTGCCCTCCGTGTGCCTGGCTCCAGGTTTCCCTCACCTCGCCTCGCAGAACACCAGTGCTTGGGTGAGGCCGGACTTCATCTTACCTGCAGCACCTGCGGAGACCCGGGCTCCTGTGGGGTGGGGCTTCAGTGTAGCCTTGGGGGCTGCATTGCAGCCCCCAGCACTGAGGGCTCCTGAGCCCTCTTCTGTCCGTGAAATCAGCCAGGATCCTACATCCACTTTTCCCACCAGGGCCTGCCTGACCCGCCTTTCCAGGGAGCCTGTTCTTTCTTGTCTCCACTCCCCATTTCCTTCTTTTCTTAGCTCTCTTTCCATCTGCCCAGCACCCCGGACCCCAGCTTTCCAGCCTTTCACTCCCCTCGGGGGTGAGTTCCTATAGAAGAGTCCAAGCATGCATGTGCAGAGGATTGGTTGGTGTGGTGCCCAGGGTAGGAGGGATCTACAGGAGGGTGCAGAGTGCTCTCTCATAGGGTGGCACTCTGGTTGAGGGGCAGGCCAAGGGCACATGCCCTGGCCTTCGGTCAGGCTGAGCTTGATGCTCATGATGCTAAAGATGGGAGGATGGGCCCAGAAGATGGGACCAAGTGGGGACAGCAGGGAATCGGCCTCACACGAAGGGCAGAAAGAGCATGGCATAGACAAAGTGGACAAAACCATCTTGGCCTCAGACTTCCCCATGTCCTTTTTCAATGCCAGGAACATTGACAGGGGAAGGAACATTGACTCCAAGAATGCCATTTCTGTCCAACAGGAGACCAACGACAGGGAAGTCCCTGATGGAGGAACAGAGCAGCAGGCAACAGCTGCTAGGGGAAGTGGCTCAAGGGAGTGCTGACTCTTGTTTTGATGGGGCATTACACCTCGTTTGTGTCAAGGCCAAGGCTGCAGGAGAGAGTGAGGGGGACAGGGCCCTGGGAGCATGGAGACAGCTGTCATATTCACCCGGGATTTAAATCACCTCAAATCCCTTGTCGGCTATGGTGACCAAGAATGGAGTCATGCTTCTGGTGGAGAAGTTTATATGAAGCAGAAAAAAGGATCCCCGAGTGGTGGAATGGATCCTAGAACCATTAGGTGAAAGACCAAGGGAGAGCAGGACATCACACATCACAGTGTCATGCACTGGTCCTTTGCTGGTCATACTCAAGGAGCCCATGCTGACCATGGAGCAGAGGGTGGGACAGATGACAGGAGGATGGCAACTATGTGGCCAGCAGGGTACTGCTGGTGTGGATGGGCGAGGTGGAGGATGGCACTGGCTCATGGAAGAACATGTCCCCTTAAAATGCACACTGAAGCACACTAGCAGGAAAGGGTCTGCAACTCTCTTGAAATGTTCCAGGAAAACCCAGACACTATACCAGGAGGAAGAGACCACAGGCGGAAGCGACCTGGGTCTTTACCTGTCTGCACCCCAGCAGTAGTTGCTATGGTGTGGATCCCAAATGTCCCCCACTCAAAGGCTTGGTCCCCAGGGTGGTGGAGAGGTTTTCAGGTCCCCGAGGATGGCCCTTCCTTTCTTTCTGCCATCCCTCCACCATGTCCCAATGTTTGCCTGTTCTCTGGTGTCCGGCCACAGGCCCAAGCTGCAGGGCCGACAAGGCACAGGCTGGGTGCTCCAATCCTCTTTACAGGTTGATTATCTCAGATATTTTGCTATAGTAACAGAAAGCTGACTAACAGTGTTCATAATGAAAAGGAAAAAATGGTGGAAACCATTTGGGTGATTCCTCAGTGAGTCAAGCATAGACTTCAACATGACACAGCAGTTCTACTCCTGAGTATACACTCAGGAAGAATTGAAAATAGGTGTTCACACAAACATGTGCACACTCATGGTCGTAATAGTCAAGAGGTGGAAACAGCCCAAATGTCCATCTCAGATGAACAGAGAAACCAAGTGTGATCTATATAAACGATGGAATATTACTTGGCCATAAAAAGGAAGGAAATTGCGACACAGGCTACAGTGTGCATGAACCCTAGGGACTTTTCACTCAAGTGAAAAAGCCAGACACAGACACAAAAGGCCACATCTTGTAGGATGTAGGATTCCACTTCTATGATGTAACATCATGTTTCACAAGAGCTGTTTTGACCTAGTTTTCCAGTTGTGGCTGAACGTCCCTTGTCCCTGTCCTTCATAGGCAGTTTGCTGGGCCCCCATTCCCCTACTTCTTTCGTCAGGGTCACAGTCCTCAGCCTACTAAACACACAGCCACTTGACTCCTTACTGGGTCCCACACTCCAAGGCCAGCTGACAGATGAGGGACAGCCCCGAAGACCCAGAGCCCATGTCATTGTTCACATTTGCCACCCCACTCACTGGCTCTGCATAATCTGTCCTTACAGCTCCAGCTTGCTGCCATCCTGTCCCCAAGCGTAACTCCTTGTGTGGCCCCACAGGGCACTCTTCCCATGCTCAGAGCTACAAGTAACAAGAGTTCTGTCTTTCGGGCATCTCAGCATCACTGTGTGCTGAGTGGCCATTCAAAAAAGCCCTTTAAATCTTAGAAAATACATGGCATGTCCGGAAGAAGTAAATCCATCATGTCAAAAGCCCACCAGTAGGGGAGGGGCTGGTGGACATCAAGTGACTGCTGAGGGGATGGAGTGTTCCGGAGCTGGATGGAGGCCGTGGTGGCTGGGACGGTCTTGTCTCCCATCCCCCGTGGGATCCCCAAACAGTCGGCCTGCAGGCATGGGCTGGAGTCGGAGAGCAGAAGACCCAGCGGAGGTGCAGGGGCCACGCCGCAGGGTCTGTCCTGAGACTGACCCCCCGAAAGTCAGCCTTATGGCAACTCCTGCCAAGACTCCCTGGCCCTCGTGGGCCGCCACAGCCCAGGGCAAGCTGAAGGGTGAGCTGGGCCTGAAGCTCAGGCTGGCAGCAACCTGCCTCTGGGCACGAGGGGCAAAAGGTCATGAGACCTGCACTCGAGGAGAAGCCAGGAAGGCCCAGCAGCCTGTGTCGCGGTGGGCCCAGCTCACAGTGGGCCTGGGGGCGCCAGGCAGCCTCAGCAGGGGTGTGGAGGGGAAGAGGTGTGGGGGGGGAGCCCTCCCAGGGAGCGAAGCAAAGGGGGAGCCTGCCCACGCCTCGGTGCCGTCCTGCTTGGGGACCACTAGGTGGGGTGCATTCCCCGGAAGAAAAAACAACCCAGAAACCAAACAAAGTCACACAGCCTTCAGGACCCTGGCTAGCCTTGGGGATCAGGAATTGGGGGCCTTTCCCTCAAAAGGACGGACAGGCAGGGACACTTTGGGTGGAACTTCCTGTGGGGTCCAGCAGCCTGAGGCCCAGCTGCTCCGGCCCAGAGGCCCTATTACCTGCCATCTCCTGGTGGATGGCCTGGGAGGGGGATCCCCAGGGGGCCCCTCAGCCCACCCAGGACTGGGTAGGCCCCCTGCAAACTGCTTTCTCCAGGCCTTTCCTGAGGGGACAGAGGCTGACCTGGATATCCAGAGGGCCGCCCAGGCTGTCGGCCAAGGGATCCTTCTTCCCTCATCACTGGGAGTAAAGCCACGGGCCCTTCCTGACCTCGCCCAGCCCTGCCCTGCCCTCTGCTCCTGAAGTGCTGGCTTCCACAGAGCCAGGCTGCTCCTGCCTCAGCACCTTGGCACAGCTGTTCCCTCTGCCTGGAGTGCACTTCCAAAACATTAGCACATGCTGTGCTCTTTTGCCAACTTCCAGTGTTTGCAGAAACCGAGCCTTTGAAATGAGATCTATTCTAAGCGTACTACTTGACTTGGAACTGGACCTCCCTTCCCTGCCTCTTCTCATTGTTTGACATATTCTCTAATTTCTCATTTAAAACACTGTTTATTGCCTGTGCTTTGCCACTTGAGCTAGAACCACAGAGCACATTTTTTGCTGCCTCTTCCCAAATAGATCTTGGATGTCAGCAGCAACCCAGTGCCTAGAGGGCACCCAGCAGATACTGGGTGGACTGAAGCAGGCAGAACTAGCCCTGTAGGGAAGGCTTGTTCCCTCTTGTCCCTTCCCCATCTTCCATCCAGCCCTTCCCCTCCTCTTCCCAGCCTTGGTTGAGCTTCGCCTTGTATCAACATGTGCCTCAGAGGGCCACCACCCTAACCCCGATCACAGCTGCAGGGGCACAATGTGGGGCACGACCAGGGCCTGAGCCTGTGGAAGTCTGCTAGGGCCCCCCTGAGAACAGTGCCATGACCTCACAACGGCAGCTTGCCTGGCGTTTCCATTCCCAACTTCCCGGGGGCATCAGGATGGGCCACTCCGTGCCAGCGCCAGGACTAGCGGCTGAAAGCAACCAGACGAGAGCAACCAGGAAGCTCGTGCCCAGCCCAGGAGGCCCCTTTCCGTGGCGCCCCTACAGCCAGCCCAGCTGCTCTCCCTGCTTGCCTGCCTCCCAGGGCGTCCTCAACTGTTGCCACTGTCCCTGCCCCATGGACCCTCTGGGCCACCTGTGCCCGCCCTTCCGCACCCCTGCCGAGAGGGGCTCCCCGCGTCCCCACCGGGGCCGGTGTACCTGGGCTCCTCAGGCGGCCGGTGCTGCCGGCCTCCCCTCCCGCCCTCTGGCAGGCCTGAGGCCAAGGCCACCGCCTCCGAGAAGCCCTCGGGGGCGGCGTCCCCAGGAGGCAGGCCGGGTGGGGTTCCCAGCCTGTCCGGCCTTGCGTCCGGCACCGCTGGCTTGGAGGCCGTGCTGCGCGGCTGTCGTCGATCCCGCGGGCCGCGCTGCGGAGCGGGACCGCGAGCGAGCGGGCGGGGCTGGGGCGGCTGCGGCGTGGGAACGGGGCGCGAGGGGGGGAGCACGGAGCATGCGCGGCGCGGCCGGAGGGCGGCCCGGCCCGCGCCAGCCCCACTGGGGCTTCTGGCCTCGCTCACCACGGACCCCGGGGCACTTCCGCTTCCCGTCTGCGCTGCTCCGAGGACTTGGACTTGGGTCTCAGTGGTCTCGGGGCTGCAGTCCCTGAAGAGGACAGGGGAGGGGCCAGGGTTGGCTGAGCACTTCCCTTGGGCCATGCCCCTGGGCGTTACGTCCATCCTTGCATCTGCCCATCCCCCGGAGGCCCTTGGGGACCCTGTGGGGTGTTAGCACCAAGTGGCAGGGCCATGGTCACCTAGTAAAGCACCAGCTTGCATACACCGGGAGGGCAAGGCTCAGCAAGTGGGGGATGTGAGACGGGACATGGGGGATAGATACAGCTGGAGGGGACAAGGGGGCAGGAAGTGCAAGAAGAAAAGACGTGGGTTCGAGACGCAGGGACGTGGAAGCCGGCCCCAGAGAGGGCACTGGGTTGCCACTTTCTGACAGGTAGTGATCCGAGGTGGATCCAGGCTGGACTCCCAGGGCTGTCTTGACAATGATGAGCTCCTTGAGGAAAATCGAGGAGGAGGAAGAAACTTCCAAGGAGGATAACAAGGAGAAACAGCTGTCTTGCCTGTCCCCACCCTGCCCTCCCAGGCTTGGCTGTGCCAGGTGGGCTCTGAGCCAGACCTTCCCTTACAAGACTCCCCAGGCTCCTGTCTGGTCCTCAGGGGACCCTGGGCCTGAGCAGCACAGCCTGGCCTTCAGCATGGAGCTAGTGCTGGCCTACGCTCCCAGGACAAAGCAGCCTGTTCCTGCCTGGCCCAGGTAATGGGGCGGGTGAGGGGGGCCTGGACGCCCTTCAGTGGGCTTCTTTCCAGCTGTGGGGAGCACAGGTCTCAGCTTCGGCCCTGCCCTGCAGCAGAGGCAGGGAGGCCCCCGGGGACCCTGAGCTGTGGACCCTGGTGCCTGAGGGGTCCCCTTGTTGGGGCCTTGGCTGGGCAGGCCCAGGCCTGGGCTCCTGGATGTAGTGGGGTGAGGGGGCCTCTGAAAGGTACATCTGCATCCTCACACCCAGCCCCTGTGAAAGGGCCCTTATAGGACAGGGGTTGTAGCAGAGTGAAGGATATGGAGAAGATGCCCGACCTTGTCTGGGTGGCCCTAGCCCCAAGGACAGGCTCCCCTAAGGACAGGAGAGAGACACGCAGACCAAGGTTGGGGGACGGATCTTGGCAAGGCCAGCCCCTTCAACCCGGGGACCGGGCGCTCCCTGTCTGCATCCACTGTGCGGGCTGGTTGTGGCCGGGGCTCTCATCTAGCACAACTCTGAAAGTGGGGGAGCAGGAGCCCGTGTGTGCCACCATCTGCAGCCACTTGGGGTGACCCTGTGGATCTGCGGTAGCCAGCCTGCAGTGCCTATCAGCACCTGTCACAACTGAAGCCAAACCAAGGGGACGTGGACAAAGCCATAGCTGTATGGAGTGAATAGGCTCTTTCTAGAAGCTGTTCAGTGTTTGAGCAGGGAGAAATTCCAACCTGTGGCTATCTTTGGAGGAGTGCCCAGGACCCACTGTCACCTCCCACCGTGACCCTGGTGTGGCCACCTCGCCTCACCTCTCTTGTGGGCCTCCTGCCCTTACTTTGGTCAAGAAGCCCAGGACCTTCTCTGAGAGAGATGGCCTCACCCCTATAGGCAAGGCAGGACAGATCATTTGCCAGAAGGAAGGGGACCAAGAGATACAGGGTGAGGAGAGGGAGGGGAGGGAGAGGAGACATAAAAGAATGAAGATGTGTTGTTTACATGTACTGAGTCTTCATGATGAATGTAATTGTTATGTGCTGCAAACGTGGACTAATAAAAATAAAATTTAAAGAGATAAACTCCCAGCTTTAATCTTCTGCATATAGACAGTCAGTTTTCCCAGCACCATTTGTTAAATAGACTATCTTTCCTTCAGCGTATGTTTTTAATCCCTGTCAAAGGTCAGATAGCAGAATATGTCAGAGAATGTTTCTGTATCCTCTGTTCTGTTCCACTGATCCACATGAGTTATGGTTTATGTCTAGATGTCCCCCTAAAGCCTCATTCATGAGCTCATAGGTGGTGCTTTTGGGAGGTGACTGGATCGTAGGTGTGTGATACTGGATTAGTCCACTGATGGGTTTATATCTGGGAGCGATGATCCCTCTTCCCTTGCTGGCTGCTGCTTCCTGCCCACCTTGCTCCTTTGCCATGGTGCCCTGCCTTGGAACCAGCTGACTATGGACTGACACCTCTACAAACTATAAGCCAAACTAGACTTCTTTAAATTGTGGGTGTCAGGTCTTGTGTCAGAGACGAGAAAGTAACTAAGACAAGTCTATTTTGTGGCAGTACCATACTGTTTTTATCACTGTAGCATTGTAGTATAACTTAAAGTCCAGGAATGTGATGTCCCCTGCCTTGCCCTTGTTGCCCAGGATGCCTTGTACTATTCTGGGTGTCCATGTAATTTTAGGATTCCTTTTTCTAGTTCTGTAAGGAATGCTGTGGTATTTTGATTGTGATTGTCTTGAATTTATATAACAGTTTTGAGAGTATGGCCATTTTGACAATATTTGTTCTGCCTATCCAGGAACAGGGGACATCTTTCCATTTTCTGTTCTCCTCTTCAGTCTCTTTTTTCAGAGTGCTATAGTTTGACTTAGCTGTGGTGAGAAAGGAACACCTCCCTGTTGGTGGAAATGTAGCCTAGTACATCCATTATGGAAATCAATATGGAGATTTCTCAAAGAACTAAAATTAGAAATTCCATTGACCCAGCTGTTCCCCTTCTAAGTATCTTCCCAAAAGAGCTAAAGACATCATATTACACCAATACATGCATAGCAGTGTTTATAGCAGCACAATCCATAATGGCTAAATTCTGGAAGCAGCCTGTATGACCATCAACAAATGAATGGATGAAAAAATGTGGTATCCATACATAATGGGATACTACTTGGCTATAAAGAAGGATAAATTTGAGACATTTGTAGGAAAATGGATGCACCTGAAAATATAATATTAAGTGAAACAAATCAGATACACAAGCCTAAATACCGTGTGGTATCTCTCATTTGAGTAGGGCAAAGTATAAACAAAGAGCAAAACGAAGGACTCCTGGAAGGAAACAGGGAGGTAAGTCTTTGCTCTTTGTCTAGGAGCTTTTAAGGGGAGCTTGGGCTTTTGCGTAAGAAATAGAGTCTCTGCCCTAGAGGAGACTACGCACTTTTCAGGTCCAATCTATGCACTGTTTATGCAGTGTCCACGTGTGGCCTACGTGTCTTGGAGTCCATTGTCGCCTGAGCATGCTGTGGGGGCCAGGGGCCGGTGTGGTGTGTGTGTGTGTGTGTGTGTGTTCCAGACAGCTAAGGACAGTGGAAGATGTTTATGTGAGGTCCCTGGAGGTTGGGATTCAGCAGACTCCATTTTGGGGTTGCGGTCCTCACTGCCTAATAGAGCCCTAACTCCTGATTCACTAGTTCTCGTTACATTCCCGCCTCTGAAGAGGTGATACTACCTGCCATCAGGGAAAAGGGACAATGAATAATCTAGCTGCTGGTGGTGAGAATGGGTCAGCAGCCAGGAGCAGCCTCCGGAGGCTTGCCCAGTGGCCTGTGATAGATGGCAGGTGGGAGCTCCTGGGTGGGCCTTATCTTCACGGCCATCTGAAGTTTCGCATGTGCAAGACAGGGCCATCATAGTTCATGTGTCCCGCTGCCAGGCAGATCTGATTTGAATTTGAATGTCCCACCACCTTGAACCACCAGAGATGGGGCATGACTGTCAGAAAAAATGGGTGCCACTGTGGCCACAAAAAAGCCAAGTGTGTAATGACATTCTGCGCACTCTGCTCAAATAAGCTGCCTTTATGTAAATGATGTTTTAAAGAAATTGACAAATATAAATGAATTTCTTTGAATTTAATGAAATAAATTTGTTGAGTATTGTAATAATTTTTAAATTGCTATGAATAGTATTAATTAATATTTATATTTGGGCAATAATTATTTAAATTCAAGCAACTAATTAGATTCGGCCCATTTATAGATTTCGTATTAATTTTAGTAGTCAAAAGAACTATAAAAGTGATTAGAGGGGCTGGGGATTTAGCTCAGTGGTTTTGCCACCTGCTGCACAAGTGCAAGGACCCAAGTTCAATCCCTGGTACGCCCCCCCCCCCCCAAAAAGTGATTAGATCTGTTTGTACCATTAGTGGGACAAACCACCCGATGGGACAGACATGCATGTGGCACTAATGGTCTAAGGCAGCGGGAACGTGCTGGTAGACTCTAGGTGAGAGGATAGTCAATGAGGAGGCTGAGTAAGCAGGGTCTGACAATGTAGGGAGGAGCGAGAGCAGTGGCTGGTATGAAGGGTCCCCAAAGGGTCCAGGCCACACCCATAGGGATTTAAAGAGGGAGACTTAACTGGGACCCCTTCAGAGACCTTCTGAGCCTAGGCTGGGTGAGAGATGGTTCTATGAAGTCCAGATTAGGGATGGATTTCGATGTTGGGAAGGTGGTTTGGTTAAAGAATCAGAAGTCAGGGAGGGCACTGGCAACAGTTTATCTCCCCTCTGTGAGGGAGGCACAGCCTGAGTTTCCCATAGGGAAGTAGAGGCCAGTTCCTGCAAGGGAGACAGGGGTGGTTTTGGCCCGTAGCCAGGCAGACTTCAAGGTAGACTGTCAGCCTAAGCCAGTGCGGAGATTCCAGGGTCTCAGGGTGACCATGGGCCTGTGGAGGAAGGTCTGGCTGCAGAAAACCAGCCATTTATGCCCAGAGGGGGTTCGCCAGTGGTATGGTTGTGGGTGGGGGACTACACATGTAACGTGTTGGGTTGAGGAGAGTGAAAAGAGAAAACCTAGAGACAAGGTAATGTCCTGTCTCATTGAGTACAAGGCCCAAACACTGGGAAAGATCACCCCCGGGGTCATTTACTTTTAACATGGATCCTGTCCATGTTCCTGAATAGTTACCTTGTTTGTTTCCCCACCAAAAGGAGGGGTAAGAGAAGTTGAGGTGCTCGGTAGTACCCATCACTCTGCTCTCTTTTGCATTCCCAGTGAGGGCTGCCATCTTTTTTATCATAGTCCCAAACATGTTGGAAGGAGACATTACAGACAGAGAGTCCAAGGAACCTCACACTGCTCTTGTATCATTAGGGTCAGAGAAGCAATGAGAAGACTTAAGAAGTACAGATGTAACCTGACCCACAGACGGATAGTTTTGCCCCATGTGAGTATATTTCCAACTGGGGAATTGAGGCTGAGGTGGTGCTCTAATTTAGGCTCCCCAGGGGTACATGGGCCAGGCATGAGTGTAAAAGAAGGTCAGACAGTGCCTTTTGGGCCTGGGGCCCAGGTTTTGAGGATGCAATCCAAAGGGGTAATGGAACCTGAGACAGAGCTTCCCATTTTTCTGAAAAATCATCAAAGGGAGAGAGGGCACTTCTTGCTTTCCCTACTGAGGTATTCCCGGTCCAACACATCCCTTGGCTGCCTGTGAGGTCCTGGTTGCTAGTGACCACAAACTAGGACCAAGAGGGGGCAAGGCTACTGGATTAGTCACTCTGACCAGTGTGCCCTTCACCCTCTCTTGTGTCCCTAAAGCCCTTTGGTTGTGACCGGAAGTTGGACTTCCTTCACCCAAACAACTAAAATACCTCTGGAAGTGAAGCCGAACATCGACTGCCAGACACTCTGTTGTGTGGTGAAGGGCAATCAAGGCTAATGTGGGGCAGGGTCCTGGCATCCATGAAGCTGGGAAAAATAGTTGCTTAAACATTTTTTAGGGCCATATTGGCATCAGACCTGAATTTAAAGTGGAGATCTCAACTAGATCTAGGTGGCCATTGCCACCCCCTTACGTACCCCTTACATTATCTCCATCTAAGAAGACAGAGAATCTTGCCCAGTAGTGGTGTCCCTTGTTCTCGTATCTTCAGCACAAGAGACAGTAAAGAAGGACCACTGCTAACACTCAGACCGGGAGGGAGTTGAGACTGGGGAGGAGCGACTGACGATTTAAGAGCTAGTCCTGTGGCCCTTTGGCCACCTTTGAGCACCAAGCAGGGTTAGAAGGAATAGCCTAGGTTCAACCAACCCAATAAGAGCCCAACTGAAGATAACCAAACATACACATTTCCTCTCCTAACTCATCCTTTCCAAACCTTCCTCAACATACTTGGGACTCCTACTTTTGCCACGATCTTTCTTGTTTTTTTTTTTTTTCATCCTGGTAGGGTAAAACCTTATCATATAAAATCCTCTCATACAAAAATATATCTTCAGACTTATAACTTTATATTTCCTTCTCTGTTCTACTTACTGGTTTCTTTTTGTAACAAGCCTAGTAGCTGCTTGGATTTTAAAATGTCCCTAGGGCACTTTTTCCCTCCTTTGGTCTCAGAGTGAGTTTATAGGTATTAACATTCCACTTAGGACTGGCTGTCCAACAGACCTCCAAGTGGCCTTCAGTAGTGTCTTTATCTTAGCCAGAACAGAAAGCAGCAGAAGAGCAAGTAAACCATGTTATTGTAGCCTAAGAACTATCCCAATGTACAAGAAATGCTTTAAACATGCCAATTAGACAAAAATATCAATTTAAATTGGAATCTAAAAGCAACTTTATTAATCAGCCAAGATTTGTCCCAGTAGATTCTTGTTAACTCCTCAAAGGTTGCCATGAAGGCTTGTTCCTCCCTTTGGTAACCCTGGAGGGGAATCAGTCTTAACCTTGTTATCCATTAGGACCCACTGCACATTGCTACTGTTGAAGAGCCATTTTCCCAGTCCAATACCTAGCTTTGTAAATTGGCCTCATGGAACCTCAGAAATAAAAGCCATACCCTTTGTCTAAAAGCATCAGTTTATCTCACATTCAGGAGGCTAGGAGAGTAATTTAGCAGGTGGGAGTGATAGGAGAAGAGTTTGAGTGACATGAAGAACATGACTCAGAAGAGGGATGAAGAATTATAGGCGAGGCCCTCGAACTCAGAAGCAACCAGGGAAAAACATTCAGGGTGTAGGAAAAGATCATGTGACAAAGACTCCCTGATGCCCTAATGGCCTTTAACTATCTGACTGTCCCCGAAAGAGTGTAATCAGACAATTAAGATGAGACAGGAAGATATAGGGTTCTTTTTTACCTTCTGGCTTGGCTTGTTTGTGTGAGATCCCTGGAGGCAGAGACTCAACATTTGAGGCTGCTGTCCTTACTGCCTAATAGAATCCTAACTCTTGCTCACTAATTCCTGTTACACTGTTGGGGGCTTTTAGTCAGCTCCACACTGAGAATCAAGAGCAAACTACCCTACAGAATGATTTTAAAAGTTTTGAGTTTTGCCAGAAAGGAAGCTCTGGTAAATTTGGAGCTTGTAAAGGTGGAAGAGAGGAGAAGTTGGTTGCTAAAAAGATTAGCATTAAAAAGAAGACAAGCACTTTACAACAGGAAAATAGAAAGGACACCTGAGGGTATGTGAGGAACTAGTAAGTCCCCCCCAGCCCCATAGGCTCAAAATGGAAAAAGTGAAAGACTTTGCTCTGAGAAGAGAGCCCCAGGGCACCATGCTCCAGAATGGCAGCTTCCTGGGGCATTCGTTTCTCCAGATATGGTTCATAGCAGTCAGTCATCCAAGCACTCAGAGTCTCCTACAGCCACAATAGAAGGAAGCCTGGCTACTGTGCCCGCTGGCGGCAGACCTTGGTGTCATTCATGTGGTGCTGGTTTTAAGCACATGCAGAATGCTAGAGTTGTGGGGTCAGGAAGGCTTCTATCCAGCCTTCAGAAAGCCTGGGAGGCCAGGTGGTATGTGAAGCTGTGAGTATGAAGCCGAAGGTGCAGTGGAGACCCCAGGATGTAAGAAAAGCCAGGAACATGGGATGTCTGAGGAAACCCCTAAGGAGTGGGCAAGGCTGGCCCAAGAGAGGACACAAGGGTCACAACCACCTGTGGAGCCATAGAAGACGGGGCTGCCCAAGGCTTCTGGAATTCAAATCTCTCCACAATTGGCCCTGGGTGCTGGACATGGAAATGCAGGATTTAATGTTTGCCCTGTTGGGTTTTGGTCTTCCTTTGGCCCTATTTCTTTCTATCCTCCTATTTCTCCCTTTTGGAATGGGAAGGTTTACCTTGCGTCTGTATGTCGGTAGTGTTTAGCTTTCTTTTCATTTTCACAGGGGTCACAGCTAAGAGTTTGTTTAAATCTCAGAGGAGAATTTGAACTTGGACTTCTTAGCAATACTGAAACTTTAGGACTTTGGCAACTCTTAGAGATGGACCAAATGCCTTTTGCGTAAAGGAATTCCCATGAATCTCTTAGGGGCCACAGTGGGGAATGTTACGATTTGTATTTGGATGTTCTCCCAAAGCCTCAAGTGCTCATAGGTGGGGCTTTTGGGAGCTGATTGGGTCATGGGTGTCTGATATCCATCAGTGGATTAGTCCACTGATGAACTTATTGCTAAATCGGATGTTGGGAATGGAGCCTGGTTGGAGGAGGTGGGTCTTTAGGGTGAGGCCTGGAAGGGTCTCTCTCCCTCCTTCCTCCCTGATCTCTCTGTTTCCCATTGCCTTGCCATGAGCTGTTTCTCCTCTGCCATGCTGTCCTGCCTTGGAGCCAGTTGGCTATGGACTGAAAGCTCTACACACTGTGAGCCAAGCACAGCTCACAATAGCTACATCTTGGAAGCGGCCTATATGCCCATCAGCAGATGGATGGAGAAGGAAAGTGTGGTATTACACACAGTGGAGCACTGCTGTAAACTCCCTTATATAAGGAAGGGTAAAATAGAAGACAGATAAATAGGAAGTAGGGATATTTTTTTCAACGGAACAAGGGAACAAGAGGGGGAGAGAGGTGAGAGAAGGTAGGGAAAGGGGATGAGAAAAAGGAATTGAAGGGAACAATGATAAAAATAAAGTTTTTTGAATGGGAAGGGGACCAAGAGTTGGAGGGACTGGGAAGGGAGGGGAATGGCAAGGGTGAATTAAAGAAGAAGAGGGCCGGGGATTTAGCTCAGCGGTTCCGGCGCCTGCCTCACAAGCGCGAGGTCCTGAGTTCGATCCCCGGTAACCCCCGACCCCCCCAATAAATAAATAAAAAAGAAGAAGAATTAAGATGATGTGTTATGTACCAACTCCTCACCATAAATGTAATCATTATGTACTGCAAAGATGGACTAATGAAAAATGAGGAGCCAAAATGAAGCTTTCCTCCTTACAGTTATGGGTGTTGGGTAATGTGTTCCAGCAGTGAGAGTTACTAGCGCAGCACCTACGTGGACAGGCTGTGTGGCTGGACTGGAGAAGTGGGGGGGGGGACGTCAAAGCACTGGGCGCAGGAGACAGTGGGGGGGGCAGTGGATGGGATGTGGCAATGTCCGAGGCCACCCAGGTTGCCCCCTGACCCTGCAAAAGGGTTGGAGCATGAATAGCTCTTCTTAAAAAAATGTTATTTACTTATTTATTTTCCCATTAAGTTTATTCGTACATTTTAGGTATACAGTACAGTTACATTCATTGTTGGGATCTTGTACCTGTACATGATGGATCTTGGTTCTTATTTTTTCCCCATTTCTCTGCGCTCCCTTCATCCCTTCCACCCTTCCCTATTTACAAAGACTTTGTTTCCATTTTTTCCTTTTCTCATCATTTTTCCTTTCCCTTCTTTCCTTTCCCCTTCCCCTCCCACTTCCCCTACCCCTTTGGACCTTTTCTTCCTATTTCACATTATATATTATACATTTTGATTCTTATTTACTCTTTTAGTTTTTCACACCAGAGAAACTATTCAGTATTTACACATGTGTGTCCTATTTATTTCACTTAAGAGGATGTGCATCCACTTAGCTATAAATGTCTCTAGTTTCTTGTTCTTTATGGCTGAGTACTACTCCATTTTATAAAAAAACCACATCTTCTTTATCCAGTTTCCAGTTGATGGGCACTTGAGCTGTTTCCAAGTTTTAGCTATTACAAACTGTGCCACTATGAACATGGGTGCATATATATCACTGTGGTATAATGCTTTTAATTCTTTGGGGAAGATCCCCAGCAGGGAACAGCTGGGTCAAATGGGACCTCTAGTCCTAGTTCTCTGAGATATCTCCATACTGATTTCCACAGTGGTTGTACCAGTCTGCACTCCCACCAACAATGGAGAAGGGTTCCTTTCTCCCCACCACCCCACCAGCATTTGTTATTGGTTGGTTTCTTGATAGCAGCCATTCTTTCTGGGGTGAGGTGTAATCTCAGTGTTGTTTTCATCTGCATCTCTCGAATGACCAGTGATGTTGAACGATTTTTCATATGTTTATTTGCTGCTTTTACTTCTTTGTCTGACAAATGTCTATTCATTTCAGATGCCCATTGTTGAATTCGGTCTTTAAATTTGGGGAGGGTCTGAGTTTTTTGAGTTCTTTATATATTCTAGATAGTAGACCTTTGTCTGAAGAACAGCTGGTAAAATTTTTTTCCCACATTGTGGGTTGTCTCTTCACACTGTTGGTGGATTCTCTTGCAGTGCAGAAGCTTTGTAATAAGAAGAGATCCCACTTGGTGATTGTGCTAGTTCATGGGCAGCTGATGTTTTGTTCATAAAATCTTTTCCTACACCAATGTCTTCAAGAGTTCTACCTAATATCTGTTCCAGCTGGTTCAGCATTTCTGTTTTAATATTTAGAGATTTAATCCATTTCGATTTTAGTTTAGTGCATGGTGAAAGATATAGGTCTAGTTTTAATCTTTGGCAAGTTGAAACCCAGTTTTTCGAGCACCATTTATTAAAGAGGCTATCTTTCCTTCAGTGAGGGTGTTTGGCTCCTTGTCGAAGATGAGGTGGCTGAGTGTGTCTGGAGTTGTTTCTGCATCTTCTAATCTATTCCACTGATCCTCAGGTCTGTTTCTTTGCTAGTACCATGCTATTTTTTATCACAGTGGCTTTGTAGTATAGTTTCAAGTTGGGGATTGTAATACTCCCTGCCATGTCTCTGTTGCCTAGAATTGCTTTTGCTATTCTAGGTCTCTTCTGGTTCCAAATGAAATTTTGGATTGTTTTCTCAAGTTCTGTGAAGTATGCTGCTGGAATTTCAATTGGGATTGCATTGAATCTATATAGCAGTTTTGGAAGTATGGCCATTTTCACTATATTGGTTCTTCCTACCCAAGAGGAAGGGATGTCTTTCCATTTTCTCATATTCTCATTGATGTCTCTTTTCAGCATGCTGTACTTTTCAGAGTACAGGTCTTTCTTTTGTTAGGTTGATTCCTAGGTATTTCATTTTTTTTAAAGAGTAGGAAAAATTTATTGGGAGAGAGAAAGCTTCTGCCTAAGAGAGACAGAAGGGGGACTGGAAAGTGGGTTGCCCTCCCACCCCACTTTTCAAGGATGTTTTATACAGCAGAGCCATGTTGTGAGTTGGGTACAAAGTGGGACAAAACTATAAGACCCAATGGAAATTTACAAGGTGGGACAAAACCATGACCAACCAATAAGATTACAAGTACAGTCACCCAGGTAATATTGATTGAATGGGGATCAAATGGGGGAGCAAGTCACATAGCAAGCTACAAGGATTTTCAGTAAGGGTGGGTCAGGGACATTTCCCAGAAAGGCTGGCTTAAAACCTCTGCCCCCCCCCCCCATCCAGGTGATTGATACCTGTTTACAATATCAATCACTGCTATTCATCCTACACGGGTGTGGTAGTTTCTCTCCTTTTACAAATGCTGGCCTTCAGTGAATATGTCTTCATTGTCCTCCATGTTGGCTTCTTGTGGGGTGGCCCTGTATAACTGCCTACAAGATATCTAATTAACTTACCTATCTGCAATATTTTTCTTGGATTGTTCCCTTTACAAGGATGTAGTGGCCTTCTTTGTTTCTCTTAATTAGTGTTGGTTTGAAATCCTCTTGATCTGCAAAGAGGATAGCTACTCCTGCTTTTTTTCAGATTTGTGTCTCCTGGAGTATTGTTTTCCACCTTTTAACTTTCAGTATATGAGTTTCTTTTTGAATTAAGTGTGTTTCTTGTATGCAGCATATTGTTGCATCTTGCTTCTTGATCTATTCTGCCAGTCTATTTCTTTTGATTGGTGAATTGAGACCATTAACATTGATGGTTATAACTGATACATATTAACTTATCCTTGTCATGACCTTTTCCTGTTGTTGGATTCTCCCCCTTTGCATTTAATTTCTTGTCTTGGCTAATGGATTCATTTTGCTGGGCTCCCTGGGGTTGTGATCTTCATTGTCTTTTCCTCGAATATTGTTTAAATTTTTTTGAGTGCTGGTTTGGTATTCATGAAGTTCCTCAGGTGCTCTTTGTCATAAAAGTATCTTATTTCTCCATCAATTTTGAAAGATACTTTTGCAGGGTACATCAATCTGGGTTGGAGGTTATTTTCCTTTTGGGGTTTGAAATACTTCACTCCAGGTTCTTCTTCTTTTATTTATTTATTTATTTATTTGATACTGGGGATCAAACTTGAGACCTTGTACTTGCAAGGCAGGAGGCAGAACCACTGAGCTAAATCCCCAGCCCCACTCTAGGCTCTCCTTGACTTGAGGTTTTGTGTTGAAAAGCCTGCTGTGATTCTGATAGGCTTTCCTTTGTATGTGATTTGTTTATTTTCTCTAGCTGCTTGTAGTATGTTGCTCTTCTGTTGGGTTTCTGTAATCTTTTTTTTTTGTACTGAGGATTTAACTTGGGACCTTGCACTTGTGAGGCAGGCAGTGGAACCACTGAGCTAAATCTCTGGCCCTGGAATCTTAACTGTTATATGCCTAGGTGTAGATTTGTTTTGATCATGGCTAGTTGGAGTTCTGTATGCCTCACTAATCTGCAAATTCTTCCCCCCTGCTTGGGAAGTTTTTTGCCATTACTTCTGTGAACAGTTTTTTTTGTTGTTGTTTGCACTCTCTCCTGTTTCTTCATTGACTCTGGTCCGTCTTATGTTTTTCTTCTTTGCATCATCTAGCAGCTGCTGGATTATTTTCTAGTTGTCCCTTTGCAAGTTTTAGAAAAATCTTTCTTTTCCTGGTCATGAATTACAATCCTGTCTTTTATATCTGATATTCTGTCCTCACTTTGGCTCATTCTGCTGCATAAACTTTCAATGGAGTTTTTAATCTCTTGGAAATCTTCTTGCATCTGTTTTATGGATTCCATTTGTTTCCTATGTTGGGATTCCATCATGTTCCTCAGCTCCTCTATTTTTAAAATCTGTGTCCACTCAACTTATTTTTTTTTGTTTCCATTTTTTTCCTTTTCTCATATTTTTTCTTTTCCCTTTTTTCTTTTTTTGTTTGTTTTTTGGTACCAGGGATCGAACTCGGGTCCTTGCACTTGCGGGACAGGCGGCAGAACCACTGAACTAAATGCCCGGCCCTCCCCCTTTTCCCTTTTTTCCTTTCCCCTACCCCTCCCACTTCCCCTGCACCTTTAGATCTTTTCTTCCTGTTACACAATATCAATTATACATTTTTAAAATTACAATATCAAGATCTAGGAGACATTACCACAGATTTTACAGAATTTAAAAGGATATAGAAAGCATATTTCAAAAATCTGTTTTGAAATAAATTTGACAACTTCTAAGAAGTACCTTGGAAGACAAATTAATGAAACTGACTCTTGAGGAAATATAAAATTTGAATAGCACCTATTAAAGAAAGTATATTCCTAGGTTGAAAACCTACCTATATGACAACAGCAGGCTCATATACATTTTAACTGATAAATTATATCAAACAATTAAAGCAGAAAAAAGAAGGAACACTTCTCTCCTCATTTTAGGAACTCAACATTGTGCTAATTCTAAAACTGGATAAAGATAATAGAAGAAAAAAGTATGAACATAGATAGAAATTTGTTTAACAAAATAAACTATTAGAAGTCAGATCTGGCAGTATGTAGAAAGTGGTTTTGTTATAGGGATGGCAGTGTTGGTCCAGCATTGGAAGATCCACCCCTAAATGTCATCATTTTAACAGAGGAAAGGAAAAAGCCATATGATCCTGTCATTAGTTGGAGAAAAAGTATTGCACTAAATTCTACAGCTGTTCATGGTAAAAGCTATCAGGAGACTAGAAGTAGAACAGAACCTTCTCAACAGATTAAAGACAGGTACTCCATACTTTCAGCAAAACCACCTTATATGAAAGGAGAAGATACAATGCTTTCTCCTTAAGGTGGGGAACAAGGGCAGATATGCTTACTCTTTATCTGTCCATTAAACTTTGAAACCTAGGCCCCACCAAAATAGTCTGGCAATAAAATGACACAATTAGGATAGAATTGGCAAGGTAGAAGCAAAATCTTTTTATGTAGATGAAATGATCATCTACAGAGAAAATACTAAGAAATCTCTAGGAGCCCCTAGAACTTGTATTTGAATTTAGCAGGATTAGAAAGCACAAGCTATATATAAAAATTCAGATCTGTGTATACTTGCTATAAATGAAGAATTAGATACTGAAATTTAAAAGTTATGTAGGAGTACAAAAGACCTAGAAAAGTAAAAAGAAAAAGAGAAAGAAAAAAAACACTGTTGGAGGATGTTTAGTACCTAATTTTAAGACTTCTTCTAAAGCTATAGTAATCAAGGCAGTGTTGGTGTAAGGAAAGACATATAGATCATTTGAATAAAACAGAGAATCTACAAATAGAACCACACATATATGGTCCACTGAGTTTTGAAAGATTATTTAACATTAGCATTTTATAGAATAGAAACTCAATTCAAGAGCCAAGGAATAGATAGTATTTTCAGCAGACGGCACCTGAACACCTGGTATCTGTATATAAAAAATTAACCTCAACCCTTTATTTCCATACATGAAAATAACTTGAATGGATCTATAAACCTAAATATGAAAGCCTAAAAGTATAAAACTTTAAGAAGAAATTATAAGGGAAAATGTTTATGAATTCAGGGTAGGCAAGAACTACCTAGGATACAAAAGACATGATGTATAAAAGAAAAAAATTGATAAATGAGAGTCCATCAAAATTTAGAACTTTAAATGACATGGTTAAAATGAAAAGTAGTCCTTAAACAGACCATATTTACAATTCATATAACCTATGACCAGAATATATAAAGAATTCTTAGAGCTCATTAATAGACAACCCAATTACAAAGTAGACATAAGAAGATGATAAATAGCCAGTACAGCACAAGGAAAGGTGTGCAACTCTAGAATCAGAAAAATACTAATCAGTACAATAACAAGATTGAATTATACACTCATTAGGGAGATGAAGTTAAACGTTTTAAAAGCCTTGTCATGACTTTTTCTTTTTGTTGGAGTCTCCCACTTTGCATTTAATGTGTCATGCCCAATGGATTCATTCTGCTGGGTTTCCTAGGGTTGTGATCCTCATTGTCTTTTCCTAGGGTATTGTCTAAAATGTTTTGGAGTGCTGGTTTGGTATTCATGAAGTTCCTGAGGTGCTCTTTATTATGAAAGTCTCTTATTTCTCCATCAATTTTGAAAGATAGTTTTGCAGGGTACATCAGTCTGGGTTGGAGGCTGTTTTCCTTTAGGGCTTGAAATACATCACTCCAAGCTCTTCTTGCCTTGAGGGTTTGCGTTGAGAAGTCTGCTGTGATTCTGATGGGCTTTCCTTTGTATGTGATTTGTTTCTTTTCTCTCACTGCTTGTAGAATTTTGTTGTTCTGTTGGGTTTCTGGAATCCTAACTATTATATGCCTATGTGTAGATTTTTTTGACCAAGGCTATTTGGAGTCCTATATGCCTCACTTATCTGTATGTCAAGTTCTTTTCCCCTCCTTGGGAAGTTTTCTGCCATCACTTCTGTGAACAGTTTTTTTTAATGTCATCTGCACACTCTCCTGTTTCTTTATCGACTTCAATCAGTCTTATGTTATTCTTCTTTGCATCATCTAGCAGCTGCTGGATTGATTTCTCATGTTCCTTTACAATTTTAAAGCAATTTTTCTTTTCCTGGTCACTAATTGCAATCTTTTCTTCTATATCTGAAATTCTATCCTCACATTGGTTCATTCTGCTGTGTAGACTTTCGATGGAGTTTTTAATCTCCTGTAAATCTGTTTGCATCTGTTTTATGGATTCCATTTGTTTCCTATGTTGGGATTCCATCATGTTCCTCAGATCCTCTATTTTTTATCTGTGTCCTCTCTAGATTTATTAATCATGTCTTGCACCATGAGCAAAATCTTTGCTGTTATCTGAGTAATTATTTCTGATTTCATTTTTCCCAGATCCTCTTTTGTTGCCAGTTCAGAGAGTCCAGGTAGTTGAGTATCAGACTGTTCCATCTTGTTTCCCTTTGGAGTTGCTGTAGGTGATCCAGAAGTCTATTTTTGCGGATTGTTTACGTGTCTTCTCATTTCCATGGGGGGGTGCTTCTGGCACCTGGATGGCTCACCTTCTCTGCCCTAGGAGCTTGGGATGGCGGCGGGGGAGCTCTCCACTCAACTTATTAATCACGTCTTGTACTATGGGCACAATCTCTGGTGTTGTCTGAGAAATTATTTCTGATTTCATTTTTTCCAGGTCCTCTTTTGTTACCAGTTCAGGGAGTCCAGGTGATTGAGTATCAGATTGTTCCATCTTGTTTCCCTTTGGCATTACCTTAGGTGATCTGGAAGTCTGGTTTTGAGACTTGTTTACATGTCTTCTCATTTCAACAGATGCAGCCTGCTGTGCCTTTGTTGAGGCAACTTTTTGCTCACCCAGTGGTCTTTAATTCTCAGCAAGCCACTGAGAAGTACACCAATTCCTGGGTTCAGAATGGTTCCCTTCTGGATCCCTGTGCTGCCCTTTTTCCCGGCAGGCTGGGGTCTGTGCACACTTGAGATGGTATCTGCATGTGCCTCTGGCTATGGCCTGCCCCCCTGCATATCTGTTGTCTGGGAGGACCTTTGGCTGGGGTCTGTGCACCACAGTCACTGGTGTCTACATGAGCTTCTGGCTGGGGTCTTCGACCACTTACCAATGGCATTTGGTATCTGGGCGGGCCTCTGGCTGTGGTCTGCCTACCTGTGCAGCTCTTTTCCAGGAGGGTCTGTTTGGCTTTTTGAGACAGGGTCTTGCTAGGCATTCCAGGCTGGCCATGAACTCACTATGTAGTCCAGACTGGGCTCAAACTCAAGGTGATCCTCCTGCCTCAGCCTCAGCCTCCCCAGTACTGGGATGACAGGTGGGTGCCACCATGTTCAGTGTATAAAATCACCTTTTTATACACCATAACTGCATCAGGTGCCATGCAAAGATGGGATGAGAGAAGAGAACACTTGAGGCAAAAGCCCAGTTAGGGAGCTCTGGTGAAAGTCCAGGCCCCAGGGATCTTGTAGAATTTAAGTCTGGCTGTGCCTTCAGCCATATGTCTCCAGACCAACCTTCCTACTCATAGCAGCCCCACACTCAGGATCCTGGGTAGTCCGCCACCTGCCTTGCAAGCATAAGGTCCCAAGTTTGATCTGCCATACCGCCCCCGCATAAAAAAGAAGATGAAGTTACTTAACTTCTCTGGCTCTCAGTAGGCCTGGGGATTTAGCTCAGTAGTTCTGCTGCCTGCCTCACAAGCACAAGGATCTGAGTTTGATCCTTGGTCAAAAAAAAAAAAGTTCTGGGTAGCAGGAGGGACCAAGTAGTAGAGGCAGAAACCAAGGGAAAATGGATACTTAGAAGAAGGAGCCAGCAATAGGTGAGTTTCCTGATTGTATGTGAACTCAAGCCACAGAGGTCACTATGCTGGCTGGCCAAAACCCAGAGACTGACTTTAGGGGGCAGCCAGTGCTCCTGGAAAGGAGGGAAATGGATAGGGAGCCCCAAAGTTGGCATATTAACTCTGCCCAAGTCTCTGGCTCTCCCCAGAGCTAGGCATTCACAGAGAAGATGCTGGGAAAGGAACTGAATAGAGATTTCATGCCCAGCACATGGGACAGAGTTTGGAGTCTGAGTTTAGCTAAGTCAACTGCCTGGCAAAACAACAACAGCAACAGCAATGCTTCTTTAGAGACTATAACAGAAACAAAAAAGCCAGAACCACTAGAACTCATTATTGGCAATGTCTAGGATATAATGCTAAATTAGCAGAAAAAAAATTACTAAGAGACATAAGAAAATGTCTTGATATATAAGTCTTGATCTGAGACTTGTTTACATGTCTTCTCATTTCAACAGATGCAGCCTGCTGTGCCTTTGTTGAGGCAGTTTTTTGCTTGCCCTTTAATTCTCAGCAAGCCACTGAGCAGTACAACAATTCCTGGGTTCAGAATGGTTCCCTTCTGGATCCCTGTGCTGCCCTGTTTCAATGTCTTGATACTAACAAAAAAGCATTCAAAGCAAGATGACTCTGGATGATTCTGATAGTATAAGCTGTAATGATTTAAAATATGCTTAAGGACATAAATTATACTCACAGTGAACTTTTAAAAAGAAATATATCAGCTGGGTGTGGAAGTGCTCTCCTATAATCCCCGCACTTGGGAGACAAGGATTGCTGCAAGTTCGAGGCCAGCATGCCGGGCTACATACTGAGTTCAAGGCCACCCTGAACTACATTTTGAGATCTTGTCTCAAAAGAAAAATTTAAGACAAGAAAAAGAAGCTATTGAAAATAATTATTTATAAATTCTAGAACTTGTAAAATTGAAGTGAAAATTTTATCGGATGGTCTTAATAGTAGATTTTAGATGACAGAAGAATCACAAACCTATAGGTAGATAACTAGAAATGATCCATTCTGAAAATCAAGAAGACAGAATATTTTTTAAAAGTGAAGGTAAGAGAACTTCAGTGAGCTGTGAGACAACATAAAAAGGTCTAATAAATGTGGCATGTGGAATCCCAGGAGAGAGGACAGAGAATGAGAAGAAAACCTACTTATAGAAATAATGAATGAAATTTCCAAAATTTGGAGAGACACAATGTACAAATTCAAAAAGTGCAGTGAACTTCAAGGAAGACTAATACAAAGAAAAACCACATGAAGGTGCATTGTAGTCAATGCATTGAAGACAAAGAATGAAGAGGAAATCTCCAATGCCAGCAGAGTAAATGAATCATCACCTATGGGACACTAACATGAAGTTCCCCTGAGTTCTCCTCAGAAACAATGAAAGCCAAGAGACTGTGGAACTCTGGCAAACTGCTGAAAGAAGGAGGAGGAGAGGAGGAGAGGAGGAGAAAGAAGAGGAAGAAGACGGAAACCTAGAACTCTGTGTCTACATCCAGGGAAAATATCCTTCAAGAAGCAAGGTAAAATGAAGATATTTTGAGATATATGGAAACTAAGAGAACTTGTCAACAGACTTCCACTTGGAGAAATGCTAAAAGAAGTCTTTCAGTTTGAAGAAAAGGATGGGGGGCCGGGGATTTAGCTCAGTGGTTTCAACGCCTGCTACACAAGCGCAAGGACCAGAGTTCAATCCCCGGTACCAAAAAAAAAAAAGAAAAAAGAAAAAAGAAAAAAAAAAAGGATGGAAATGGAGAACACCAGAAATGGTAAATACATGGGTAAATATTAAAGGATATTTATTTAGTCTTACTTTCTTTATAATACATATGACAGTTTAAAGTAAAATTTATAATAGTGTATTGTGGTGTTTACAACATATGTAGGTACAACATGTGGCACAATGGATGGGACATAGTGGGAATGAACCTATATAGTGGAAGGGTTCATAGATTTATGTGAAGTGGCACAACATAAATCATAAACAGGCAAAGAAAAACAAAGGATATGTTTTATATCTGGAGCAACTATTAATAATGCAAAATGACACTGCTAAAAAAGCAATAGATAAATTTAAATGAAATTGTAAAAAAATTTGTTAACACAGGCACAAAAAGGGAGCATAGAAACAAAACTAGAGGAGACAGTAAAAGGATAACCCTAAATCCAACCAAATCAAATTAAATTATAATAAGCTAAGCACTTCAGTTATATGGTGGTGACTGTCAGAATGCATGAAAAACCAAGACAGACACGGGGAAGACTCCAGGAAAGGAACTGAACAGATATTTCTCTGTGCCATTTCCAAGCGATTCAGTTGAGGCTCACATGGGTTGGTAATAGTAGGCTGCACAATGATGCACCATGAAAAGATAAGTAGAAGAAAGTGGGATGAATAGCAGAAAAATAAAGACAAAGAGCCCCCAGAGATCAAAGCTAATGATGAGGGATAATTAGTCAGGAAACCGTAAAGTTCATAAATGTGTTACCACTCAAGCACAGAGCTTCAAAATATATGAAATAAAAATTTCTAGAATACTGTAAAGGGATTCATTTACTTTTCCAATCCTACTGCCTTGGTTGTGGGGCTTTGAAATTTAAATTAGCTATTATTATTATTATTATTATTATTATTATATTATTATTTTTTGTCATACTGGGCATTTAACCCAGGACCTTCTCACTGAGCTCCACCCCCTTTTCATTTTTATTTTGGGTGCGCCACCACATTTGGCTTGCAGTTTTTTCTTTTTTCTTTCTTTTCTTTCTAAAATTGTGGCAGTGGAGATTGAACCTAGGGTCTATGCACTAAGCTACATCCTCATCCCATTTAAAATTTTCTTCCATTTTGAGACAGAGTCTTGCCATGTACTTCAATAGCCGTGGCTGGGCTCAAACTCGAGGATTTCCGGCCTCTTCCTGCCTGAGCCTCGCAGGTAGTTGCGCTAAGGGCGGAGCGCCGTGCTCCTCCAGGACAGGCCGTTTATTGAAGGAGGGCCGCAGGGGGTGTCCAGGGCCCCGCCCGCGTGGAACCTTGGGTCAAGCCCCGAGCGGCAGGTGCGGGCCTCGTGAGGCCCCTGGCTCTGCCCCCTGAGCTCCCGAGCCCCCACGTCCCCTCCCCCCGCCGTGCAGAAGCTTCCAGAACATTCTCTGGGGTGGCAGGGGCGTGTCGAAGCCCGGGGGTTTCTGGGAGCTCACACAGCTCTTGGCGCTGTGGCCGCGCGCGGGCTGCTGGCTGCGAGCTCGGACTCTTCTCGAACTCCTTGCACCCTTGGCGTGGCGTGTGACCGCGGAGCCGGGACTCCAGGCAGAGAAAGTGAGTGGACTGGGCTCGGGGGGTCCCGGGGAGGGGGCGAAGGCTCCTCCGCGGCTGAGGAGGGAGCGGCGGGCGCAGCGGCGGTGCCTTCTGAGGCGCTGGGGTCCTCGGCACCTGAGGTGCATGTCGAGCGAGCGAGCCGGAGGCTGCCGCGGGGCGCCGGGCGAGGGCGAGGGCGCAGGGAGGCGGCGTCGGCGGCGTCGGCGGCGTCGGGCACGAGGTGGTGGCAGGCAGCGCGGCTTGGGCTGCGCTTCGGTTGGGTCGGGAGGCGGTGCTGGGGTGCGGGCTGCGCGGGCGCGAAAGGAGAAGGGAGGCCGCTGAGCGCGGAGGGACAGCAGGTGGGTGGCGGCGCTGCGGCTGGGCCGTGGCAGTGGTGGCTTTAAGGGCGGAGGTCGCGAGCCAGGGGCCGGGTAGCTGGTGGGGCGCGCGCGAGTTGACTTGGGAGGTGGCGTCGGGGCTGGAGGAGGCGGGAAAGCAGGCCGTGGAGCCTGCGGGTGCAGGAGCGACAAGAGAGCCAGACTTGGAAGAGGTGGGCGGGAGGAAAGGTGGCCGAACAGGGGAGGACAGGGGCCACACGAGGCAGGCGCCCCGGCAGCTCGCGGCGCTCGGCTGGGGCCCGGAAAGGAGGCGCGGGACGGGGCGCCACGGGCGGGGCATCGGCGTTGGAGGTAGAGGGCCGAAAACCAGGTTTCGGAGCTCAGAGGGGCGCGCGAGTGGCGCCGCGGGGAGGAACTTGGAGGTGGCCGGCTGGCGGCTGCGTGGTGGGGAGGGAGGCGCGACCCACCACGGAGGGGCGCCAGACAGGGCCGGAAGGGAGGTCGCTGAGCACGGAGGGACGCGTGGTGGCGCCGCAGCGAGGCAGCGCAGGCGGGAAAGGAGGTTACGGAGCGCGGGGGCGGGCTGCGGCCGTCGGACTTGGAGATGGCGGGTGGGAAAGGGGCCCACCAAGCTCGGAGGGACTGGGTCACGCCATGGGCCCCGGGTGCTGGCTTTCAGGGCCGGAAGGGAAGTCGAGGACCGTGGAGGGAAGCGGGGGACGCCGTGGGCGTGGGAATTGGAAGCAGTGACTGGTGGGCGGCTTTGTAGGCGGGAAGGAGGCCGCCAACAACAGAGAACAGCCAAATGCGGAGGTGGCAGGCCAGGGCGTCGGAAGTACAGGCTGCTAAGTGTGGGCGCTTGGCTTCGGAGGAGCGGGCTGGGGCCCTCGGCTGCGCTTGGTGGGAAGGGAGGCCACCGAGTGCAGAGGGAGGCAGCAAGCCCGTGCCAGGGACAGGCGTCAGACTTGGAGGTGGCAGGCGGGCGGAGAGCGCTTGGCTGTGCACGTGTGCGGGTGGGAGGGGAGGGAGGGGAGGCTGCTGACTGCGCAGAGAGGCGACCGCGGTGGGGGGGCACAGGGAGGGAGGTGGCAAACCCGCACCAAGGGCTTTGGACTTTGACTTGGAAGCAGCGGAGAGCGGGCAGGAGGGGCTATGCTTGGAAGGAGGCCGAGCGGGAACCCCCTCACCTCCGGTCCCCCCCGCACAGATGAGCGGATCTCCTGCCCAAAGGGCTGCCTGTCTTGTATGTATGTTGGACCGCTGCAACAGAGGGCACCCTTATTGTGAAGTAATAGTGTATGGCTACTGGCCGCAGGTATGTGGAGCCTGAGAACGGAGGAACCTCTGTGTGGGAAGGTCAGGCCAGAAAGCTAGTATCTGTGCACATGGGGGGACCCTGTCTGGTAGCTGCGTGTGTGGCTGTGCACTGCTAAGTGGCTGACTCTTAGTGGCTCGGGAGGGGGTGGGTGCATTGTACATTTACCAAGAGAGACCATACATTGGGCGGTAAATTCTTCTTAAATTGAGTACAGTGGTGTGTGCACCTGTAGTCCCAGCAACCCAAGAGGCTAAGGCAGGACAGTTGCTTGAGCCCACAAGTTTGAGACTAGCCTGGGCAATTTATTGAGACCCTATCTCTAAAATACAAAAAGTAAAAAATGGCTGAGGATGGAGCTCAAGGCACAGGCTGTGGGTTCAAAGCTCAGTGCCCCCCAAAATGTTTTCATAAATTTAAAATGATTCTACCTCATAAGTTTTGATCACACTAGAATTCTATTTAAAATTAACAATAACATCTCTAAATATTTGGAAGTCCACAAGTCAGAGAAGAAATTAGAAAGGAATTTAGAAAGTACTTAAAACTCAATATTTAAAAAATTACAACTTACCAAAATTATGAGGCAGCTACAAGAGCCAGAGGAAATTTTATTGCTAAAAATGCTTGTATTACAGAAGGTAGAAGAGCAAAAATAAATTAAAAAGTCAAATGAAGAAATGATAGAAATAAAAGAGGCAGTGATAGCTACACAGACAACGGATTTATTTAGAGTAACCAAATTGGTAAATGCTAATAACAATAGCAAGAGAAAAAGTGTTAATGACCAACACCAGGAGTGAAAGAAAGGGTATTATTATAGGTCACACACACATTAAAAAGATAGGAAATATTAAGTACATATTTATGCAAAAATGTCAAAAACAGAAGATTTCACATTTCTTGGTAGGGCGGAGCAACTTACTAAATCTGACCAGATGAAATAAAAAGAATAGCTAGCCCTATAAATTTTGTTATCAAAAACTTTCTCAAAATCAAACAACAAAATAGGGAAGAGGACAAACTCCTGATCCTATGCTGTTGAGGCAGATGTCTGGGGAGCTGTGTTATCTGACACCAACACCCCTTTCTCCTTTTTCCCATCCACAGGCCTCTCCTGAGACTGCAACAGTCAGCTGATACCCTGTGCAGTCATGCTCCCTTCACCCAGCTCCCCGGCTATGGGGCTGTCCATGCTGCAAGATTGGTGCAGGTGGATGGGTGTGAACGTGCAGCACTGCCTGCTCATCATGGGCATCCCTGATGACTGCGAGGAAGATGAGTTCCAAGAGATACTGCAGGCTGCGCTGAGACCCCTGGGCAGATTCCGAGTGCTCTGCAGGGTGTTCAGAAAGGAGCTTGGAGCCAGGGTTGCTTTGGTCGAGTTTGCTGAGTATTTAAACCGAAGTTTGATCCCCCCACAAATATCAGGCAGTGGGGAGCCCTGGAGTGTGATCTTCCTGCCCCACGTCCCTGATTCTGAGTTTCAGGAGAGTCAAAATCTCCCTGCACAGCCCCAGGGGCAAGCAGTGGGAGAAAGCGTGGGTAAAGGAGGAGCTGCAAGTGAGGGAGGAGCTGCAGCTGAGGAAGGAGCTGCAGGAGTTTCAAGTGAGGCAGGAGCTGCAGGTGAAGCAGGAGCTGCAGGTGAAGCAGGTGTTTCAGGTGAGGAAGGAGCTGCAAGTGAGGCAGCAGCTCTTGGTGAGGAAAGAGCTGCAGGTGAGGCAGGAGCTCCTGGTGAGGAAGAATCTGTAGATGAAGACACTTCAGGGGCTGCAGCTGAGCCAGGGGCTGCAGCTGAGGCAGGAGCAGTGTGTGAGGCAGGGCCTGAAGATGAGGAAAGAGATGAACTTGAGCCAGGAGCTGTAGATGTGGCAGGGGTAGCAGATGAGGCAGGAGCTGCAGGAGAGCCAGGAGCAGTAGGGGATGCAGATGAGGCAGGAGAGCCAGGAGTAGCAGGTGAAGCAGAAGCTGCAGGAGAGCCAGGAGCAGCAGGTATGGCTGGAGCTGCAGGTGATCTAGGGGCAGCAGGGGATGCAGGTGAGGCAGGAGCAGCAGATGAGGCAAGAGCTGTAGGAGGGCCAGGAGCAGCAGGGGCTGCAGGAGAGCCAGGAGCAGCAGGGGCTCCAGGTGAGGCAGGAGATGCAGGTGTGGCAGGAGCTGTGGGTGAGCCAGGAGCTGCAGGTGAGCCAGGAGCTGCAGGTGAGGCAGGAGCTGCAGGTGAGCCAAGAGCAGCACGTATGGCAGTAGCTGTAGGTGTGGCAGGAGCTGCAGGTGAGCCAGGAGCTGCAGGGGCTGCAGGTGAGGCAGGAGCTGCAGGTGAGCCAAGAGCAGCACGTATGGCAGTAGCTGTAGGTGTGGCAGGAGCTGCAGGTGAGCCAGGAGCTGCAGGGGCTGCAGGTGAGGCAGGAGCAGCAGGGGCTGCAGATGAGGAAGGAGCAGCAGGTATGGCAGGAGCTGTAGGTGTGGCTCCAGCTGCAGGTGTGGCAGGGGCTGCAGGTGAAGCAGGAGCTGCAGATGGGGCAAGAGTGTCAGATGAGGAAGGAGCTGCAGGTGACATAGTTGAAGGTGCTATAGGAGTTGTGGGTATGGCAGGAGCTGCAGGTGAGGCAGGACCTCCAGAAGAAGGGGCCTGGGATGCAGCAGCAGCGACCCATCATAGAGCAGGAGCCCAGCAGTGGGATCAGGCCCTGCAGCCCATCCTGGAAAACGTGGCATACCAGGAACTGAGACCCTTTTCCGGGATTCCAGAGCAAGACCCTGAAGAAGAGTCCTTCGAGAGCTGGCTGAACCATGCGAATGACATGCTGTACCTGTGGCGCCATATATCAGAGAGGGAGAGGAGGAGGAGGCTGGTGGAGTGCTTGGAAGGCCCTGCCCTGGATGTCATTTGCGAGCTCTTGGAGGAGCACCCAGACATCCCTGTGCAGGACTGCCTGGCCATGCTGGTGCAGGTGTTTGGGAACAAGGACATCGGGGTGACCACACGGCTGAAGTTTCTGATCTGCTCACAGGGGCCTCGGGAGACGCTCTTGGCCTATGTGATGCGCCTGGAAGGCCTCCTGCAGTCGGCCGTGGAGAAGGGCGCCATCCTTCCAGCCGCCGCAGACCAGATGCGAGCCCGGCAGGTGATGATGTGGGCCAGGCCGAACTGGATTCTCCAGAACAAGCTGAGAAGGATGCAGCTGGAGAGGAGGCCCCCTGGCTTCCGGGCGCTGTTCCACCTGGTGCTGGAGACCGAGGCCTGGGAGGCAGCCTTGGCTGGGAATGAGCTGTTGGGAGGTGAGGCCACCGAGGCTGGGCCATCCCACCGAGAGGCTGCTGGGCCTGGGCCTGGGCCTGCCCCTGCTGTGGAAGATGCTTCGCAGGCCTCCCCAGCCGGGGAAGAGGCCAGTGCCCAGGCTGCTTCTGACTCTGAGTGTGCTGCTGAGGTTGCTTCTGATACCAATGATGCCACAAAGTCAACCACTCAGGAAGACGAAGAAACCTTTGGTCCTGCAGGCCTAGGCCAGGCAGGGCCCTCTGAGGCCCCTGAGGCTTCCACCTCAGCCCTGGTGTGCAGTGTTTCTGGGGCAGGTCCAGGAGGGCCTGGCTATGGGCCAGAGAGCCTCGCCCAGGCAGCAGAGCAGGGGGCTGAGGAGTTCATTCTGGAGGGGCTCAAGGCTGTCCTGGAAGAGTTGGGAAATGAAGTTGAGGATGGGGAGATGAGCCACCCCGAGTCCTCCTCAAGAGAATAGGCTCAGAATGCCCAGGGGCCTCCTCTCTGCTCAGGCGGCCGGCCCCAGTGTCAGGGGGAGGTGAGGCCAGGGCCACTGGCCAGCCCAAACCAAACTCTCATATCTTTCCACTCCCCAAAGGGCCCCTGGCCAGTACCACCTGGCCTTCCAAGTGACCCAGGCGACCATGGGTACACTAGGGAGAAGAGGCCATCTCAAGTGTGCCAGCTGCCTGGCTCTCCCCACGGGGGACCGCCCCATCACCCCTCCATTTCCTGTTCCTGTCCCTGGTGCAGACCGCTTTCTGCCCTGGGAAGCCCACTCGTATGTGTAGGGCCCATCGTGGCCCTGGGTTCAGGCGAGCGCCCATCCCCACGTCAGCCGCCTTTCTTGTGCAAAGCTTTGCGGTGTGCGCCTGTGCATGTGTGTGTGTGTGTGTGTGTGTCAGCCCCGGGCAGAGGTCCCAGCTCACCTGGCCCGCACAGCCGGCCGGCCACCTCCAGGCCTGGGCCCGTGCTGTGAGCTTCCTTCTGTGCCAGCCAAGGCTCCGCCCGCTCCTGCCCAGTGTCTGAGCTTAGCCTCTGCTTCCTCCCGCTGGATCTGGGCCAGCCGCCTGCCGCTGGTTCTCATGGAGACATGTGCGTTGTTACCTGAACAGTTCCTGTCTGGAGACCCCGGGACCCGTCCCGGGAGAAGGAGGGAAGGATGGACCGCGACGGAGTCACCCTGTGACTGTGACTGCGGCTGTGATTGGGACACGACTTTGGACAGGATGAACTGGGCCAGGGATGGAAGGAGAAGGCCGGGCCTGCTTGGGTGTTCTACTCATGCTGTTATTTGTGACTCAGTTTCTTTGGTGTGGTGGAGCATTCCTTGTGTTTTCTGGTGTCTTGGATTATCTGTGCCGGCCATCTCATAGGGCCACTCCACAGTGGGTCAGCTCCCTAGAGAGTTCCTTGAAGTGACTATGCATTGTCAGAGGCCATCATTCTGGCCAGGGGCAGATCTGGGCCCCTTGGGGAGGGACATGTCTGGAGGGCCCAGCACGGCGGGGTGGGGCGCGGATGAGACACCTTGTCAAGAGCCCTGGGGCAGGTAGGACCTGTGGCTTGTAGTGGTTGTAGCATGGTCCCATTTGTGGTGACATCCCCTTCTTTTCAATGGTTTCAGTTAATGTTTCTCTTCAATAAATTTCATCAAATGTTGCAACCAAGCTTCCTGTCTGCTATGGGAAATCAAGGGAGGGTTCAGCTGGGAATAAGAGGGGGATGAAAGGGCAGAAAAAGATCCCTGCTGAGCACCCGTGGGAGACATTGAGAATGGGAGGGTAAATGTTTCATCAAGGAGGCTGACTTGAGGAAGGCTTAACAATATTTTAGAGGTGAATGGTGAAGTTTTGAAGTTTCATTTATCTTTGAATAGGGATGGTCTTGTATGTGGGGGTTTGAAAAATGCTTGGGAGTGATGCTTGTCTCCTTGATTGGGGAAAGACACCTCTGGGATCCTGTAACAGAGGTTCAGGACTGCTGAGTGAGTAATGTGTGTGCTAGGGGTATGTGACAAAGAACAGTTTACCCGAAGGTCCGGTAGCACCCTTGGTGAGAAAGCCAGTATTAGAGTGACTAGGTTTATGCAACACCCAGTGTTATTTGGGTTATTCTAAAACTGGAAAATCTATCTCTTTCATGACAATGACAACTTATTGAGTAACTGAAAATCTCTAGGCATTGTGGGGCTTCGGAGAGAACTGACACAAACAGGTCCCTACACTCTCCTCCTGCAAACAGGGTTCTTGCAGAGGGGAGCAGGCCAGTAAAGGAGGGGCATACAGGAGCTGGGGCAGTGCTCTCTGAAGGGGGGAAATTGAGGCAGAGAGCTGAAGATTGCATGTGAACAGAGCCACAGTTTATTAAAAACTTAAATTTTAACAAGTTTTGAGCATTAAATAATTCATTAAAGCATTTGAAACTAGAAGAGGTTCAGAGACCTCTGCTTTAGCAACATAAGCAGTGAGCTTTTATAGGTTAAATGTGGAAACAGTAAGGAAACTACTTGATTGGCTACAGCTTACATTTCCAATTGGCTAAGCTTACATTTTGTCTTACCGTTTACTTTGGGCTTTAGTTTGCCTATAAAGGCATCCAAGATAATGGCCTCCCAGTTCAGTTTTTTAGAAACAATGCTAAAGGCATGGCACATACCTTGGCCCTCAAGAAGAAGAGCTTGATATTACAGTGCTGAAAAGTGGGTTAATGAGCAGAAGATAGGGCCTTTTGGAGCCCTATGGGATGGGGAAGATTATGGTTTCATGCTGAGGACAGGGATGCTGTTGGATCATTAAGGTGGGCCTGGTGGACTCAATTCTTTTTGTTCTGAGTAGTTGGCACCTTATGAGGCCAAGTCCACCTCCGATGACAGGAGTGTAACATGTCAGGTCTGGGCTTTCCTAGCTTTCCTTGGAGCTAGGGTAAGAGCATGTAAATTTGGCCCCATCAATCAGATGCACCCACTGCTTTCCGAATGGGGGCCCAGATGGGAAGGAGCAGGGGCCCCATAGGTTACAACTGGGTGGTGACAGTGCCAGCTCCTTTCTAAGGAGCAGTGGAAGCTCTGGTTCTTGTGGCACCATCTGCTTCCTGCATGAATGGTACAAGCCACAGTATTTGTGCTCACTTGTGGGTGGGAGGCATAGAAGTGCCATTGCCAGTCCTGCACTGTGGTTTGATTTGGGCCCTTGTTCCTCTCTGGAAAGTCCCCAAGACTAGTTTTTCAGCCTCCCCATACCTGCGAGAAACTCCTTTGGTTAACTCCCTTCAGACTTCCATCAGCCACAGTGAGATATGATTGCTAATGATCCTGATGCTCCAGAGGTTTTTCTAATCATGTGCAGATAAGAGCGTCAGTGCTCACAGCAGCAGGCATCCCTATTGCAGCTCCTCCCCTGGGGCTACTCTGCTGGAGCCCAGGATTGATGCTTCAGGGCTCCTGTCTCCCCAGAGCTGTCCAAGCTTCTCCAGTCCTGTCTTCTTTAATGGCCCCATCTTACAGCAATATATCCCATTCCTGCCCCATCCTTCCCGCTTTCTGGGCCACAGTGGGGACATGGCCCCAAGCTTTTCTGTACTTTAATGCCACTTATTCCCCAGTAGCCTTCCACAGAAGCATTTCCACTTTACTCCATTTCCTGTAGTCATCATATGACCTGTTTGGGAATAATGCCCTATGCCCATCAGAGCCAGTGTCGGCAGCATCTTGTCATTTTGTTGGTCATGTCAATCTAAAAATATCAGAGATTTTCCAAAGAAAAATGAGCACATTAAAGGAGGTTGAGGCAAGGGAAAGTTTTTAAAGGTAAAAATGAGGAAAATTATCTTCGATATTTTGAAACAGAAATCTTTGACCACAATGATTAATAACTAAGGTAACATCAGTCCAAGGTTGGGTAGACAGTTGCTGGGCAGATGTCTTCACAGAAGTACTTTTTGGTAAGGTTGTAGTGGGTCCTTCGCAAGCTTGTGATCTGGGCAATCTTTTAGGATAGATACTATCAAGGAGTCACATGTAATGACCCTTCCTTCATAACCTTGCAGCTTTATGTTTTGTTAGGGTTGACACAGCAATTCTAATTCCGACAAGTTGCACATTTTTTTCACTCTACTGACCATGCAATGATCCTTCTTCTTAGTTCTCTTAGGGATTTTGGGGGAATTCCTCACTGCTTGCAGATTTGGTGGAAAGTAGGGGGCCTGTCATATCACTGAAGGAGCAGGGACCAGCCAGGAGCTGGGCATGTGGTTCAGGCTTGGAAATTGAATACCTCGCCTGGGTCTTTGAATCAGAACAGGAGTTGCCAGGTTGAGGCATGGTTGAAGACCTGGCTCCTCCTGGCAGCAGACGGTGTGCTTGCCAGCCTGCATCTGCTCTTGGCCTCTGCTTGGGTTGTGGGAGCCGGGCCCACCAGAAGCTCTTGGGGAGTTCCAGTGCTCCAAACCTGGTCCCTGGCCTCTGCCCATTCTATGAGCCCCCAGTAGCCACACAAATAATTTCCTCTATGTTTAAGGGAGCCAAAGGCTTTCTTGGTGCAAGCTGACTACTGCCTGACCACATGCTGCCTGCCCTTGTGGCTATTGTGAGGCCCTCTGAGACATTGGTCCTTTCACAACTCTGTTAAGCCCTCAATGCCACCACCAAGTATCCTATGAGGGCAAGGCCTGTGTCTCGTTTATCTTTGTGTTGGGTATAGTAAGGTCTTCAGGGAATGTGTGTGAAGGTGACCCTACCAGTCCCAGGCTGTCCCTATCCTGTTCCCATTGCTGTGATGAAAGCCAAGAAGGAAATGACACCACGTGAGGCAAGCACACTTCCCCCAAGATTTGAGGACTCTCTTGGGCATTCCCCTGTGACCATTTCCCCAACCCTCTTCAAATGAAGAGCCTTACACATCTCACCTGGTGTCTATGTGTGCCATGGGGCCTGGAGAAATGTCATGGATTGCACATTTCATAGTGACCCCACCAATCAGTCAGTGAACAAATCCAGGGGGTAGAGAGGCCTTTCCCACCCCACAGTCATGACCAAGTTCACCACCAATCATTTCTACCACTTCACATGGGAAGTTTCTACTTCCCAAACCGCGGAGTGCATCTAACAGCAAAGCCAATCACAAGATCTCCATTTCAAGTCTGGGGTCTCACCTATGCCCCAGATCACCCTTTCTGAGAAAAGAAAAAACAACTGTGCTGCCTTCTGTCATTGCACCAGAAGGCATCTGCACAAATGCCCCAAGGCCAGTGGGGACTGAAGATCTGCTGCCCTCCTGTGGCCCAGCATGAGGCCGAATGCGTACAGGAGGTGGGGCACTAGGTCTAGGGGAAGCAGGCTGTCTTAGTTATTTTTCTCGTTGCTGAGATAAAATACCTGGCACCCGAAGTTAAAGGAGGGAAGATTTATTGTAGCTCACAGTTTGTGGAGGTTTCAGTCCATAGTCGGCTCGCTCCAAGGCAGGGCAGCAGGGCAGAGGGGCAACGCAGAGGAGAAACAGTCCATGGTGTGGCAGGCAGAAGGCGGTGGGAGCAATCCTGCCTTGTTTCTGCCCCTTTATATCCCATCCAGGCTACAAGCCTATTGATTGGTGCCACCCACACCCAGGGTAGGGCTTCCATTGTCCACACCCTTAATCCACATTCACACACCCTGCTCCAGCCACCTTTGAAACGCCCCACCTATGACTGTGTCGGGCTTTGAGGGGACACCTGAGTACAAACCATAACACAGGCCCAGGTGGGCAGGTGCTCAGCTGTGGAAGCTAAAGATGTGGGGTCCTTGGGGAACACTGCCTGGGTGGTGGGCTTTGCCTGTTATCTCTTGGAACTCAGCTGAGGGGGAGGGGTGACTCTGGTAGAGAATAAACAGCAGGGCACAATGCCCCTGCCTGAGAAGCCCTGCCAGCCACACTTAGGATCGGCACCTTTCTGCAGAGATGCTGCCATTGAAGTGCACCTGGACACAGGTAGAGGAGAGCCTGTGAGATGGCAGACGGAGGTCCTGGGATGGGGGAAGCTGGGGACAACATTGCAAAGTGTGTGTGCTTGTACGAGCAGGCACATGCGTGCGAGCATGTGGGGTGTGTGTGTTGGGCAGGGTGGCTTTACTCTCAGCTGCTCTCACCTCTGGCTAGAGTCTGAGGCTTCCAGTGGCTTTCAGTGGCTTCCATAATCCCTGTAAGCAGAAGGAAAGAGACAGCACTGGATCCAGCCCAGGGTGAGACACAAAAGCGAAGCTACTTCAACCAAGGGGTGGAGCAGACTGGTTGTTGCTGGAGCCCCATCACCAGTGCCACCCCGTGTCCTATTCCTTGAAGCTCCTAGGACATGGTGAGGACCTTCTCCACAGGCCTTGGCCGTGCCTTTCACAGTCCCTCCTCATTCTCCCTGCTGTGAGCTCCACTGGGACGCAAAGCCCACAGCAGTCTGGCTTCTTGCCCTTGTGCAGCATCTCCACTGTCCCAGCCAGCCCTGTTCACTGACGGTGCCAGAGGCAGGGCTGGTGTGGCTCACAGGGCTGTGGCTCAAAGGGGGTGAGACACCAAATCCACTGAGCGGATGGCCTTCCTCCAAGTGCAGAGCTGCCAGGTGCCCTCCTAGCCTGTGGCCCTCCTCATGCCGGCTCATCTCTTGGCCACGGAAAGGACCATTGTATTCAGCAAATGGGCACAGCCTCATCCTCTGTAAGAGGCTGTGAACAATGAAAGGGAGGCTGCTTGGTGAATGCACACAGTACCTGCTTCTTGGGGACACTTCCAAACTGGCCTGAGCAGGTCCCCAGAGGATAAGTAAGGGCTCAGGCTGAGGGTGGCCTGGCAGCTGCCTGTCCTCTGAGTGACCACCTTGCAGGCCCCAGAGCCCATGTCTTTCTGAAGATTTAGGACTGGAGAAACCCCTGAGCCCCACTCTCAGGATGGACAAGTTCTCTTCTCATTGAGTAAGTTGCCATTCTCTGTACCTGTTGCACTCCAGATGGCAACTTGGCTGTGCCTTGGGTAGCTTTTCAAAGAAGCCAAGCATGAGCTATCTTCCAGGGCTGTCGCGGAGGCAGTGTTGCTGGCCTGAGGGCCCATGCTGCTCTCCCTCAGTGGCTCTCCAGGAACTCTGAGTTCTCTCTGAGTTGGAGGCCCCGGTCCAGCCCTGTCCTCTGGCATTATCAGCTTAGGTGTAGGTGGTACACTCAAGAAGGCCACAAGAAAAATTTGGATGAAGCAGAAGCCATATTTTTGTTGGTTTGTTTTTGTTTTGTTTATTGTGTAGAAGTCAGTATAGGCCAGGAACCACGGTGGCCTGCACGGCACTGCCAATCTGCTATCTCACCTGGTCTGCTACTCCCACAGTGTGATCAATCTCCTTGCAGGTCTCCAAGTGCAGGCCCAACTGCAAGTGCAGTGGCTCCACAGGGAAGGGCACTACAACTCCTGTAGGTCCCCCTGCTGGAGGTTGCCGGCAGAACAGCCTCTGGCTCCTCCCACTCTCCCTGCTTCTCAGCACTTCTGACTTCAGCCCCATCAGCAAGCACAGATGAAACAGCTGGGCATAGACCTCAGCCCCCAACTGTGATGGCTGCAATCCCATGAGAGATCAGCTGTCACTCAGGAGTCATGCTTTGTGCAGAACCTTCTCTGGCACATGATGGCTCTTTCCTGGAACAAAGCCTGTCCTGGGTGCCCTCTTACCTGAGAAGGCTAGCTCTTCGGTCCCCTGCTCTGTCCTGCTCCCTAGGAGCTCCTGAGCTGCCTCCCTGCCTGCCTTTCAGGGGTTGCTTCAGGCCACATTCTCTTTAACCTCTTCCCAAGTGGGTAAGAAGGACCTTGATCTAATGCCCCAGCCACAGGAGGAGCAGCTAGATCTGCCCCAAAAGCCTTGTCTTGCCCAGCAGAGGAGCTAGAGCCAGGTGGTTGGAGCCCTATTTGTTAGCTACTTCCTGCCATGGTGGCAGATATGGGTACATCCCCTTGTCTGCACTGTCTTCGGTTCCACTGAGAGATCCCAGCTTGCTCGGAGCTCAACTACTGCCACCTGTGAGACCTATCCCAAAGGCTTATTGTGACATTTCCCTAACACAATAGATATGGCCCCACAAGTATGGCACCTGGCAGAGAACAGGGTTCAGTATTTTCCTGATCCTCTAGCTCAGATGGACTAGGCCGTCCCAGCTCAGTGTGGTTTTCAAGCTGGGGCTACAGAAGCCCCTTTCCCAGATCAGGACTCCTGGTGATTTAGCCTCCCCATGACCAACTTGGCATGGGGACCACTGGAGCTGGGGTGCTCTGTGTTCATGGCCTATAATGTTATCTGCCTGCTAAAGATACAGACTTCAGAAAGGAAATTCCTTCAAGGCCTTGGGCTCTTTTCCTTTCCAGTTATACAGAAAAATGGCCTTTCTTCAAAGACAACTTCAAAGAGAAAAATACCATCGGAAACTGTGTGACAACCCTAAGCCACAATTAGCCAGCAGTCCAGCCAAGCACTGCTAAGTCTGGGCAGAGAGCAGGGGGAGTGAGCCAAGTCCACAATGCCAAACTAGAGCTCAAATCAGATTGCCTCCAAGGGGCCAGGGATTTAGCTCAGTGGTTCCGCTGCCTGCCTCGCAAGCGGAAGGACCTGAGTTCGATCCCAGGTACAAACAAAACAAAACAAAACAGATTGCCTCCAAGTTAAGGGTCATAGTCCTCAAACTCATAGAAAAAAAAATCCCTGATTAGAGTAATGAAACTTAAGGCTAAATGCCACAGGAGCCACAGAACACCCATCAGAGAACGTGGGGGTGCGAGATGATTTGAAAATATTGGTGAAAAGAAACCACATTCACAAGCCAACACAGGTCTTATGCATAAAATGGTAGCAGCAACTACAAAAATAATAAGAGGATTGGTGATGCTGAACATTTTCTCAGACTTGTTGGCTACTTGTGTACCTTCTTTTGAGAAATGTCTGTTTGGGTCATTTGCCCATTTTAAAATCAGATTATTTGTTTTATACCTTTGAGTTGTTTGAGATTCTCATACATTCTGGATATCAGTCCCTTGTCAGATCATAGTTGGCAAATATTTTCTTCCATTCTGTAAGTTGTCACTTCAACACGTTATTTTCTTTTCCATGTAAAAGCGTTTCAGTTTGATGTGACCCTATCTGTCTATTTCTGCTCTTGTTGCCTGTGCTTTTGGGGTTATAGTGAAAAAAATATCTTGTTCTTCTCAAGCCTTTCCCTTATGTTTTCTTCCAGTGGTTTCATAGTTTCAGGTCTTACTTTTTAGAAGCATTCTTCTGCATGTTAATACCTATTTTCCCAGCATCTCTTATTAAAGAGACTGTTTTTTTTTAATCCAATGTATATTTTTGGTGCCTTTGTGAAAAGTCAATTGGATGTAAGTACATGGATTTGTTTGTGTGTTCTCTGTTCTGTCCCAATGGTTTATGAGATAATCATCTCATCCCAGTTAGAATGACTACTATGAAAAAAGACAAAAATAAAGCATACTGGTGAGGATGGAGAGAAAGGGGAACTCTCATACTGTGTTGGTGGGAATATAAATCAGTACAACCATTCTATGTTTTTCTTTTTGGTACCAGGAATCGAACTTGGGACCTTGCACTTGTGAGGCAGGCGGTGGAACCACTGAGCTAAATCCCCGGCCCAAGTACAACCATTATAGAAAACAGTTGGGAGTTTCCTCAAAAAACTAGAGATAGAATTATCACGGGGTCTAACCATTTCACCAGTGAATGTATAACCAAAGGAAAAGAAATCAGTATGTCAAAGAGATATCTGCTCTTCCACATCTACTGAAGCACTATTCAAAATAGCTAAGATATGGAATAAATCTAGGTGTCCATTGATTAATGGGTGTGTTAGCCAGATTTTTGTTTTGTTTCTCTCTCAACTTTTTATTTGCTTATTTTTGTGAGACACAGTAAATACATTTCTTGTGGGGTAATTGGTACATATAATATCCCATTTTCATCCTTTTTACTCCCCCTCCCCTTCTTCCCATCTCCCCCATCTCCAGAAGCCCTTCTATCCCTTTCAAAAACCAACACTTTGATTCATTGATCCTTTGTATTGTTTTATTTTAATCTCAATTTTAATAAGTTCTGTTCTGATCTTTGAAATTTCTTCTGTTGGTTTTAGATTTGTATCGTTCTTGTCTTTCTAGGACCTTGTTGTTTATTTGGGATTGTTCTATTCTTTCTATGTGTGTGTTTACATCTATGTCATTCCCTCTTAGAACTGCTTTCATTGTGTCTCATGGTTCTGGTGTGCCGTGCTTCCACTGTCATTTGATTCTAGGAACTGTCTAATTTCTTCCCTGTTTTCTTCTGTGATCCATTGACTATTTGGTAATGTATTATTTAATCTCCATATGTCTGTACACTTTCTGTGGTTTCTTTTGTCTTTGACTTCTAGCCTCATTGAGCTATGATCTGATAGTATGCAGGGGATTGTTTCTATTCTTTTGTATTTATTTAAGCATGCTTTATGGCCTAACATAGGATCTATTTTGGAAAAAGCTCCATGGGCTGTTGTGAAAAGTGTGTATTCTGTTGTTGGATGAAACACTGTAGATATCTGGTAAGTTTATTTGTTCAATAGTGTGGCTTAACTCTGATGTTTCTTTGTTGATTTTTACTTTTTTTTTTGGTACCAGGCATCAAACTCAGGACCTTGCGCTTGTGAGGCAGGTGGCAGAACCACTGAGCTAAATCCCCGGCCCTCTTTGTTGATTTTTTTGTCTGGTTGACTATGCTAATTGTGAGAGTGGCATATTGAAGTCCCCTACTATGACTGCATGGTGTCTTCTAGGTTCAGTAGATTTTGTTTTGTAAAATTGGGAGTGTCTACATTTCACTTATCTTCTGTATTGTTTTATTTATATTGATCTTTTGTATTGAGGCACAGATATTTACAATTGTTATCTTTTCCCGTTGAACTGTTTCCTTTACCAGTACATAGTGGCTCTCTTTGTCTCTTCTGATTAGTTTTGGCTTGAGTCTGCTGTATCTGAAAATAAGACGGCTACTCCTGCTTGTTTTGGGGCTCCAGGTGAATGGAGTATCATTTTCCATGCTTTCACTTTCAGTCTTTGCGCTTCCTTTTGGATGAGATGTGTCTGCTGGAGCAATGTGTGATTGCATTTTGTTTTTATCCAATCTGCCAGTCTGTGTCTTTTGATTTTGGAGTTGACACCATGGACACTGAGAGTTATTGTAAGATGTTTAGTGAATCATGTCATTCCATTATTTTTTCCAGTGCATTTTCCTTTTGTTTAACTAATCTCCCAGTTAGACTTATACTTTCCTTTGGGCTCTTTGGTGCTGACTGCATCCCTGTTTCTGTCTAGGATTTCCTTAAGTATTTTCTGTAATGCTGGTCATGTATTTCCTTAAGATTTCTTTGTTGTGGAAAGTCTTTGCTTCTCTGTCAATTTTGAAGGCTAATTTTGCAGGATATTAAAGTCTGGGTTGACAATTGTTTTCTTTTAGGGCTTGTAAAACTTTGCTCCAAGCTCTCCTGTCCTTTAATGTTTGTGTTGAGAAATCTAAAATTATTCTGATGGGCTTGCCTTTATAGACTATTTTCTGTTTTTCTCTAACAGCTTTTAGTATTTTCTCCTTCTGTTGATCCTCTGGAATTTTGATTATGATGTATTATGGAGAGGTTCTTTTTTGGTTATGGCTACTTGGGATTTCATATGCCTCTTGTACTTGAATATTGAATTCTGTCCTTAGATTTGGAAATTTTTTTGCTATGATTTCAGTGAATAAATTTTTATAGCTTTTGAGTCATCCTCTAATTTTTCCTTTATTCTTATAATTCTGAGGTTGGTTTAAAAATTTTTTTTGAGTCCTCTAGCAGCTGTTGGATCCAACTTGCATGGTATCTTATTGTCATTTTTAGGGTATCATTGAGTTTATGATCTACTATACCCTCTTTGTCTCCTATTTCTGACTTCACATTGGTCACATGTTACCTTTGCTTTCCACTGAATTTTTCATATCATCTATCTCTGCATGCCTTCTTTTCATAGTTTCTTATTCTTTTCCAATGTGGTCATTCATGTCTTGTATTGTCTCACTTACCTCAAGTAGTTCATTGTTTGTTTCATCTTTAAGCTCATTTAGCATTTTATTGGTGAAGTCTTTTATCTGTTTAACTTTACTTTGAGCTTGTTAAACATGTTATGTAATTGCTTATATATTTATTTTATCTCGTCACACATTTTGACCATTTTGTTTTTGAGTTTTTTACTTATGGTCTTCTCCATTTCAGTGTTTGTGAGATCAGCTTTTGAGAATCAGGCGTCCTGAGAGGCATTTTCTTGCCTTTGTTTCCTCATGCTTCTATTATTCTTATATTGTAAGTTGAAAATCAGGATAAAGAAACTGTGTCACTACTGTGGAGATCTTTTTAATTAGGTTCTGTCTCTCTGTGATATATCCTTGGGGTTGGTTATGTTTTGGTGTTTATAGCCCTTCAACTTATTCAGCATAATATTTGAGAGTCTGCTTTGTGTCCAACCTTCTTTTGGGGGCTTGATTCCCAGCACCACTCAGAGAGAAGAAAACAAACTGCAGCAATGTTGACAATACAAAGACAAACAAGATATTGGTATACAGTAAAAAACCAATTAAAAGCAATAACTATGTCACAATTAACCAAAGAATAGAAATCAACAATAATAATAGAGTCGAAGACTAACAGGTTATTGATATACTATAAGAACAAATAATAGCCACAACTGTACTATCCTTAACAGTGGGAAAGAGATCTGCAGTAATAATGTGAATAGAAATATAAACCAAATATTGACATACAGTAAATACCTACTAAAAGTAACAACTGCACTACTGTTAACAATAGAAAATAATTCAGCAATAATGAGTCCACTAAACAGCTAAATGTTAATAAAGTTTAATATTAATAATAATAAAAATGGAAAGGGTAGGAAGGGGAAAACAAAAAAAGTAAAATTTAAAAAGAAAGAAAAGAAAGTGGAGAAGGAAAGAAAAGTAAGATTAAAATCCAATTAAAAATAAAAGAAAGTTAATAGAATTAGGTAAAAGTAACAGGAAAAGATATACAAGAAAAAGAAAGGCAAGAAAATAGAATAAAATAAATAGTAAAAAGTAGAAAAAAATGAAATAAAAACAAAACCAACAAAAAAGCAAACAAAGAAAAATGAGTAAAAAAATCCCTATGTGTGTTTGCGCGAGTGATTTCTTTCCAGGGCCTGTGGTATTTGAATTGACCAGATATGAGTGGGAGATAGGGAGTCATACCTATTTTGTTTCCATAGCCACTTTTTGCTATGTGTATGCTGCATCCTGCCCTGCCTTTCCCTCTGGACTTGGTCAGTCAATGGTATGTTGTCTGCCTCAGGGATGTAATCACTCTAGCAGCTTTTAGTGTTTGTGCCCTTCTGTGTTCCCCAGGTTACTGCTATCTCTGACTGGCTTTATGGCCTGTGGGCTCATGAGGTGCCTTCCTTGCTCCAGAGGTCTCTCTGTCCATACACCCCAGGATGTGGCAACTGTCCAAGCCAAGGTGTGTCCCTGATCGCATTGGCAGATGGGAAAAGCAAACAGACCACTGAACTCTGTACTGGAGCTAGGCAGTGAGGGGGGCCATGCTCTCTGTTGGATTTAATGTCAGCACTTTCGGATCCAGCCCCTACAGAAAACCACACAACCACCTGGCTGCTTGCCACAATGGGTGGGACCACCATGTGCTTTACCGCTCGAGCACGCCACTGTTTAAACTTATCAGGAGTTTAACTAGCCTGTCCCTTCTACATGACTGTCTTTTGTGACTGTCTCTCAGTCATTGTGGTAATGGGACCTCAGAGACCCTGAAGTGAAGTTGTTCTGTGACTTTTTTCATTTCCAGAGTAGTTCAGTCTTAAACAATAACCCCCCCCCCCACACACCCAAATGGCTTCTGATTATATCATTCTCAAGTATGGCAGGCACTGCAGTGAATTTCTTCTTCAACTCTACCCTGCTGTGTGGAAGGAGTCATGTTCAGAGCAAAACCTCACACTGTATTTGCAGCCTACAATACTGTGGGCTTTTGTTGGTGTTAGTGCCGGCCTGGTCCGTTGTTTCTCTCTGAGGCTGCTGATCTTCTCTGGGTTACCTTGTGTTTGTGGAGAAAGGTCCCCTGCCTGGAAGTGGGGTTAGCATTCCCGACTGTGTCCTTATCTTGGCATTGTCTTCACTTTCTCTGTAGTTTCTAGTTTTCCTGACTGCTCCTTTTTGATTTCTGGATCTCTATTTCTTTTTCCTTTGCTAAGCTGTTATTTTTCAGGTGTCTCAATTCCATGGCCCCAAGAGGCTGTATTTTGCTGCCAGTCTTTACTCCACTGTTGGATACCTGTTATAGAAAAGGGTGTGTTTAAAAGCCTTGGCAATAAGCTGAGAGTGGTGGTGCGTGCCTGTAATTCCTGCACTCTGGTGGGCTGAGACAGGACTATTGCAAGCCAACCCCAGCCTGAGCAATTTAGTGACCTAGTGAGACCTTGTCTCAAAATCAAAAAATAAAATGAGGATGTAGCTCAGAGTGAAGGCCCTGGGATCAGTTCCTAGTTCCACAAAAACAAGAAACAAAACAAAAATAAATGAAACCTTGACAATCTAAAATTGACAAAAATCAGAGGTGGAGGACTGAAGCTGTGGAAGGAAGTTTGTTAGGGACTATTTCTTCATGTTGTCCCAAGGAGTTATTGGATGCTGTGTCGAAACATGCTCTAAGTGTACTATTTCAAATAGGTTAGCAGTTTTTACAGTTTTATTCCTTAACTTTGGTTGGATCTTTTAGGAACTAATACTTCTTATAAAGAAACATTTAATACAAGGTCAACAATTATTTCAGCTTCTTTTTCTTTGTTCCCACATGATGTGAGTGTAAAATTTCAGATTAAACACTATATATGTACAATGGCCCTTAATGAGTACAATTCAGTGATATTAGTATATTTACAAAGTTTTGTAACCCTCACCATTAACTACTCTGAGACCATTTTTGTTACCACAAAGGAGTCTCTGTCCCCATTACCAGTTACTCTTCAAGTCTCCTGGCCCCAGCTGCTGCCCATCACTCCTCTACTCCCTGTCTCTGCATTTGCCTATTCCAGATGTTTCATAGAAGTGGAACCCCATGGTATGTGGAGCTTTGTGTCTAGCTTCTTCCAAATATTTAGTGCATTGGGTAGTTACATATTGGGAAAGTGGTCCTGTTTCACCTGCCTATTCCTGTATCTGTCTGTCTTAATCTTTCGTACCCTTGGGTCTGGGGTGATGTTAATGTGGGTATTTCTTGGTGCTGAGATTTAGAGTGGATTCAGTGTCATCTTTGGACTCTTCTGTAACACTTGACTTTTTCCAGAGAACATATTTTCTCTCCTCCCCTCTCCTTGGTAGTCACCTTGCAATGATTCTCTATCCTCCTCGGGTATTGATTCAAATAATATTTGCCTTGTTCCTCCTATGTGCAGTGGTCCCACAGTGGAGCCGGGGGCCTGGGCCAGAGGGGTCGAAGGGAGTGTGAGGAGGAGTGATGGAGAGTTGGGGACTGCAGAGGGGCTGAGAGGACAGAAGACCCTTCCCGGGGCCCGGGAAGACCTCATGCCTGAGGAAAAAGGGGGCACCCAGGGGATGCAGAGATGGGGCATCCATCCTGAGCGCCTGGCCATCCTCAGGCACAGCAGGCCTGGGGGGCAGCCCTGAAGATGTGCTTGATGCATATAGAGACAGCAAGAGACTCCAGTCTCTGCAAGGTAATCTCATGGCAATCTGCCCTCGGCACAAGTGGGATGTGTGTGTGTGTGTGTGTGTGTGGTATGTGCACACATGTGTGCATATGTGATCTGTGAATGTGTGTGGCACTTCCCATAGATGGAATCAGGTCATGTTCTATGGGAAACCAAGGCCAGTGGGGCCCTTCTCCAGTGCCATACCACTCTTGCTCTGGAACTCTGTTGGGTGACGAGGACTGGGCTGGAGGCCAGAAATGTTGCCCCCTCCCCAACAGCTGCCAGTAAGAGATGAGAGAGGGCACTGCAAGCTGTGCCGCCATCTCCAAGCAGCAGCTGCAAGGGCTTGTCCCGGCCTGGAATTTTCCGGAGCATGGAGAGGGTGGGAAGTGCTCTCCCCCCTTCTGCCTGTCCCTTTCTCTCCTACCTCTCTTGGTCTCAGTCCGTGTCACACACACGAACACAAAGCCCAGAGGCTTCCGCGGAAAGCGCAGACCCTGCTGGGTACAAGATAACCCTGTGTGGCTTCTAGCGAAAGCCAAGAATTATCTAGCCATTCCTGTTCCCAGAACTGTGCTGTTTCCTAGGCAACGCATTTTGTGTAATCATGGTCAAGGCAACGTACATTTCTGCTCAGAATCAAGGTCACAGTATAATACTGATTCACCACGGCAACAGCAGACTACTCATCTGACATGGGAGATGGAATTGCAATGAAAACCACATGCAAATTGCTAGTTCCCCAGTAAGTCTGCCCCATGTAATAAATTTGATTACCATGTGATCTAGAATCCATGTCCTTAAAAGGCACAGAGTCCCTTGTAGCTCAATATGTGTAATTGGCCAGACAGAGTCAGACAGGCAGATGGTAACACTGGTAAGCGGAAGTGTCACAGCAGGAGCCATTAGACTTGGCGTGGGCCTCAGGGCTTTAGTTTAGTCCATAAACCCATAAATGAATGTTTCTCATTGTGAACAAGCTCTGTGCAGCTCCAAGTCAACCTGTGTGCCGGATGAACCGTGCCCCAGCTTGCTGTTGTCCACGCAGGCATCTGTTCTGTGACAAACAGTGGTTCTGGAACAAAACCTTGTAGTACAAGGTTTGATCGTGTTCCAAATTTCTTGGCCCAAGGCCAGTTGTTGGTCACTCCTGGCTCACGCCACTCTTTGGTGCCCTGAAATCCGAGAGAGGTGGCAGCATCTTCTCTACTTTGATGAGCGTGGGGCTGGGGCCACTGTGTGTTCTGTGGGTCAGACCGAAGTGCCCATCCATCCACCTGCCAGGCCCCTGCTTGGGAGGTGGGAGAGGAGCAGGAGCCTGTGGTCTGAGTGGCACCTAGGAGCATCTCCTCTGGGTGTCCTCCACCTGCCTGCCATGCCTGCCCGAAGCCTTGAAGCTAGCTCAGATTCAAGTCCCCCTCTAGGTGACAACAGGTGAGGATGGGGTCTCTGGAGGGCTCCCCGGGAGAGCAGTAATAAGAAGGGTGGGTCCATTTTATCCATGTCCCCGAGTAAACAGCCAGAAAGGACGCAGAGATCAGTGCCACACCCTCACCCTCCACTGAGGCCCGAGGCGCAGGAAACGGAGGTCAGGACAGGTGTCAGAGGAGCCAAACAGGTTGGGGGTACTCACGGCTTTCAGGATGCCCCTCCAGGGTCCTCTCTTCCACTAGAGGGAACCACTTCCAGAAGCCCTGCCTGGTGACAAGAACTTCCATCCTGGCCAGCAGGAAGGGCTGGGCTGGGCGGGTGCTGGTGCTGGTGAGGACAGCTGTCCTCTGTTGGAGCTCGGCCAGTGGAAACATGTGTTCTAACTCAGAGTCCTGTGACGCAGGCCAGGACCACTTGCTTGTGTGTGGCTGCCCAGGAAGGACTGCAGGCAAACTCTGGGCCCACGTGGACAAGGATTGAAGCCAGCCTGCCAGGAAACTCTCGACTCCACTGCTTTGGTTACCAACTTTCCTAAAGTTATGTTCCGTTTGCATCTTCTGGTTCAAGGAAATGGCAGGAACACCAAAGCAGATGCCATGCTGGACACCTCCCTCATCTTACTTCCTCTCCAAGCACCGCTCTCTTCGCTGATCCCTCCATGGCTGGGCGCACTGTGCCTGAGAGGATGTGGCTCTGGAGATCCCAGAGAACGAAGGGGGCAGCTGTTAGAGAGGAAATGAACACACAGGACAGAGAGAGATGGGGAGGGTGCTCTGAGTAGGTGACCTTGGCTCTGAGACCTGTGGCTGTGAATAAATACCTGAGATCAATCACTTAAAGGAGGAAGCCACACAGTATGTTGGCTCATAAGTTTTGAGGTTCCAGTGCATGTTTAGTGGGTTGTTGCTGTGGGCTTGGGTTGAGGAAGAACATCATGGCAGGGAGGGTGTGGTAGAGTGAAGCTTCTCACATCATGGCAGCCAAGAACCAAAGAGAGCAAGGGCTGGGGAGACAACATCTCTTCCCAAGGCATGATGCTGGTGACCTAACTTCCCCCCACCAGCCCCAGCTCCTAAAGGTTCTGCCCCTCCCAACAGCACTGCAGGCTGGGGACCACACCTTTCACATCTGGACCCTTGGGGACATTCCAGATTCAACCCAAACTGTTGAGCATGTTGGGAAACTGAGGTTCACATTGGCCAGTGATGTGTTCAGGATGGTGCTATCCACAAGTGGCTCTGCCATGCTGGATTTTGGAAGTCCCGTTCTCCTCAGGGTCTATCACTAGCATATTTACTTGGTAAGCATGCTTCTTCCCTGCCACCATGCCCATTTCTTTCCCTCTCAAGCCTGCCAAGTCCACAGGGCTCCGCTCCTCAGGGCTCACACACAGCAGTTGTTGTTCAATGACACTGAGGTTCATGGAGCCCCTGCTTGGCCAACCCCGGGCTAGGAGGTTGGGGCTGAGAGGGAGATGCAGGGCTCCCTGCAGTCATCACCCTCCTTCCCTGGCATCTTGTGAATGGGCCACCAGATGACCTCCAAGATCCATCTGGAAATCAGGGCAGCAGCTGATCGTGCTGGCTCCCTAGATGGGCTCCCTCCCCATAGACTCCCGGCACTGCCATGGGCCTCTGCTATCCTCCTCCAAGCCCTCATCCTTGGCCCTCACACCCTTCTTCTCCACCTCTTGTGGCAACTGTGGCTCCCATGTCTCCAGAGGCACTGCCCCAAGTACTCCTTGGGACAGAAGGGGCCAGCGCCCTCTTTGTCCCGCAATGTCACTTCCTGCATTCCCATTCCTTCCCCACCCCACACATAAGAGCTTGGCCTTTAGCCTTGCCCTATCTAGTCCTCCTCATCTCCAGGGTCCCTGTTGTTTATCGGTCCCCTGCTCTCAAGGGCACACCCTAGCCCTGGTCCCCTCTGGCCTCGGCACCTCTCTTGGCCCTCCTGTCCTCCTCCATCTATATATTCACATGCCCCTGATGAGACAGAGTGCCCAACCCCTTCCAGCCTCCCTTCCTTCATGGCTGCCCCCACCATCTCTGAAGCACCATTCTCCTCCCCATACCCTCCTTCTCCCTGGCTCTTCTGCGAAGCTGCAGCCCTGAGCCAACGTGTTTGCCTTGGCCACTCCATTACGGAGAGCAGAAGTACTTCCAGCACTGTGCCAGGGGCAAAGGTGCAGCAGGGAGCCCAGATGGACCAGCTTCCTGCCTTGGTCAGGAGTGTGGTGATGACATCACAAAATGACTTCCAGTTATAGAGACACTTGCCAATGGTGACAGTGATGCATGGGCTCTGAGTACAGAAAAGGGGTCCTGATGTTGTCTAGGAGAAGAAAAAACAGTCCTGAGGAAGTGACATTGGCACTATGACCTGTGGCAAGGGAGGAGATGGGAAGTGGGGTGGGAGAAACACTCCCATAGAAGGAAGAGAAGCTATGCAGGTCCTGTGCATAGGGTTCCTATGGCTAGGGCCCCAATTAGATAAAGCAAGAGGAAGAGGAGGGGCAACGGAGGCCAGGCTAGTGGACACAAGCTGGGGGACATGGCTATGGGAGGCAGGAGAGCACTGAGACCACACATGCATTCTAGGTGGAGATTTTTCCTTGCCTGACCCACGGTCCCCCTACCCTGGGGCTGAATCACCATTGGGAAGGGTTAGTCAGCTACTGCTGCATAACAAGTCACCATCCATTTATTGGCTTGTAGTTCTGTCTGTTGGAAGTTCCAGGAGTGACTTGACAGCTCCTCTGCTCAGGGTCGTGCAAGGCTGAAGCCCAGGATTTCCAGGCTGGATGCCTCACTGCGGGCCCATGTGCAAGTCTGTTAAGATTGCTGGTCACATTCAGCTCCTGTGGCTATTGGCCTGAAGTCCCATTTCCTCTCTGGGTGTCAGCAAGGCCTCCTAGGCTCTCAGAGGGAGCCTTCACTGATCGCCAAGTGACCCTTTCCACTTCCATGCCAGAAGGGGACTTTGTCATTGAATCCATTCTGTGCCTTGGATCTCCGACTTCCTTGTCTCTGGCCTCTAGATGCTGTCAAAAGGGCTCCTGCCATCATCAGGTCAGGCCCACCCAGAGAGTTTTGGTCTCTTAAAGTCACTCACAGGGCTGAGCCTCATCATATTCCCAGGTGAGGCATCACACAAGGTGTGTACCCCAGGGCCAGGAAATTCTACCAAGCACCACAGGCCTTCCATGGCATCTCTTTCCATTTGCTAGTGCCTACAATTTATACTTTTTTTTTGTTTGTTACCCTGGATCGAACTCGGGTCCTTGCACTTGCGAGGCTGGCGACAGAACCACTGAGCTAAATCCCTGGCCCTACAATTTATACTTTTTAAGAAAAAGAACATAATAGTTATAAATACAAAATTGCTGAGTTCCTCTAAGGCCCTGAGAAAGAGCCTGTGCAAGTAGGAAGCCCAATCCGACGGCGGACAGGAGAGATTCAGGTGACTAGGGCCACACTCACTCCGGAGGCTTCAGGCAGAGCCCTTGCATGCCTGTCCTAGCTACCAGAGACGCACTGCTGTCACTCCTCCACTTCTGGCCAGCAGCCCGGCTTTGTCCAGTGTCTCTCTGCTCCTGTTCCCAACCTTCTCCCTTTAGAAGGGGACGTGGGGCTGCACTTAGGGCCTTAACTACATCAGGTCCGTGTGGTCACGCATGTTCAGGGACTAGGTCGTGGAATCTTGTGGGGCCACTGCATGTCTTGTGGGACTGGCCACATGGGCCCTGGCAGCACAGGAGGGACAGAAGCCTAAGAGCATTGAACAGGTGAGCCTGCCCCGCTGGAAAACTGCTCTTAGAGGGGATTTTCAGCACAATCTGAATGGTGGATTGGTCCTTGGTCCCTAGACTTTAACTATGGCCATTTGGGAGGAGGGCAGGACGGAAAGGTCTTGGCCAGCTGAGAGCTCACACGGAGCTCATGTCCTTGGCGTCACCGAGAAGGGCTAGAGGTGGTGGTTTGGCAGGTCCCTGAGGAGCTACCCAAGGGCTCACACAGGCCGGGGGGGAAGGGGTCACCTCACAATTTTCTGCTTCCCACTTCAATTGCTTTCTCTGTTTGCTTTGTTCCTTTTCCTTTTTTTTTTTTTTTTGAGATAAGTGTCTCTATGTAGCTCAGGCTGGTCTTGAACTCACTTGTAGCCCAGGCTGGCCTCGAACTCATGGCAATCTTCCTGGCTCAGCCTCCCGAGCACTAGGATGGCAGGCTTGTGCCATCACTCTGCTAAAGCAATGTGAATTGTGAAAGTCTGAAATTCAGTTCAGCCAGGTGTGGTGGCGCATGGCTGTGATCCCAACGCTCAGGAGGCTGAGGCAAGAGGATTGCCATGAGTTGGAGGCCAGCCTTGGCTACAAGTGAGTTCAAGGCCAGACTGGACTACACAGTGAAACCTTGTCTTTTTAAAAAAAAAATCTCTGTTTGCCTTAGATGTTTACATCAATGCCCAAACCAAGATGCTCTTTGGTCCTGAAAGGGCTCTGTGCTCGCTCCAGCCCATATCTTGCTGCTCAGCAGCCCCATGCTCTCGGTCAGGGTGACTCGAGGCCCTAGGGCCTTCTCTCCCCCCTTTCTCTTGCCACTTGGCTGACTGGACTTTGCCATGGTCTCCTTCCTGCCCCCATGGTCTCCCATCTCGACTGGCTCACACTTCCCCTCCATCCCTGGATCCGTGCAACTGTCTTCTTACAGCTCACCTGGCTTGCAGGCCACGTTGTCACTACCAAACCTTGAAAAGTACAGCCACATCCTGCCCTCTCCTGCTTACAGTCACCCTGCAAACAGAAGCCAGAGCAAACAGGAACTGGCCCTTACAGCCCCACTGTCTCACCTGCCCACTCTGTGCACACAGAAGCTGCCAGAGCCAGCCATGCATGTCCCGTGGGCACATCCCACCCCTGCCTAACTCTTTGGCACTCCTTTGTCGGTTCAAGTCCCTGCCTCTCCTGTGGGATCAAGCCCTATTCTGCCTCTTCCCTGCATTCTTCCCATGGCCATTTCTGGCTTCTGTACTGGCTGTAATCCTCCCTTCCTGCTCCAAGGACACACTTTCTTTGTTCATTCACTTGAGCATTAGTTTCTTGTGGCAGCTATAACAAAAGTGCCACAAGCCATGTAGTTTAAGACAGTGGAAATGTAATCTCTTACAGTTCAGAAAGTCAAAACTGTGAAATCATGGGATGATTCTTGCCTCTCCAAGCTTTTGGTGGCTCCCTGGTTTGTGGTAGAATCACTCTCAGGGGCCTTATCACTGGATTTAGGGCCCACTTTAATGTGGGTGGTTGTACCTGGAGGTCTCTTCAGTACAGTGCTTATGAAGTACATCAGTACATGGGGCTGCCTTTCTAATGAGACAGGCAGAAAACAAGAGACAATGAGCACATCAAGTATGTGACAGGTTGGGGTGTGACAGGAGCCAAGAGGAGCCACATGCCCAGGACAGGCACCTAGAGACTGAAGGGGATGAGCTGTGTGCCATGTTCTAGAGGTTGGTCTTGGAGCCAGGGGGCCTTGCATGAAAGCAATAATTTGATAGAGACCCAACTGAAGCAGATATCAATGAGACCCGAAGGTTTTGCACAGGTACCCTTGCCTGACACCTTCTCTCAGCCTCAGTGCCAAGTGAGCCAGAAGTGCTGTCCTCAGAAACAGCCCACATGCAATGATGGCTGGGAGTCCAAGAACCAATACCTGGCATCTCAGTCTTGATATCCACCTGCTCACAGTGGTAATTGGCTGGATAGCACACCTGTTACTTACATCCCTTCCTTCTCTGTCTCACTCCTCCATTTTCCTACTAGGCTTCCTTGGATCATTTCCCAAATCAACCATTAGCACTCAAGTGGTAATTTCAAGATCTGCTCCTGGGGACCCAATCTAAGACAGAAAATCATCGTACACAAAGCATTAGCATTCCCATTATACCATCACTCTTCAAAGAGAAAATAAGATAGAGACAAAGGAAATACAAATCACAAGAGCAATACAAACTAACCTAGGACTAAACATAACAGAACTGAGCAATACATATGGAGATCACTATCAACCTTACATGGAAGGCTATACCATTTTGAAGAAAGAGAAAGGTTGGCATTGTAACGATGACAGTTCTGTCCTGAACTAATCTCTGAATCAAAGAGGAACCCAATAGATTTGTGGAATCTGACAAGTAGATCTGAAAATTTGCATGTATGAATGAAGAAATATTTGGAAAAGGAAGAACAAAGGAAGGCACTCAACTTATCAGATATCTGGACATTTTTCAACTCTAGGAATTAAAATAATCTGCCACTGGCTCAAGAATAGACAAATAGATTAATGGAATAGAAAAAAGAAAAAACTTGACATATATAGTACACGGCAGGGGACATCACAAGCCAGTGGGGAAAAGGAGAGTGTCTTCAATCCACAAGGATGTGGCAATTCCATGCTTCATGTATAAGTTTAGGGTATTAAAAAGTGCATTTGTGTTATACTTTTATATTTAATTCTGAGAAAATACATAGTCTTTTTGTCAACAAAAATTATTGAGAGAGAGGAGAAAAAGGAGTAAAAAAGTAAAGACACTGGATATAAGTAATTCTTGTTAGTATCTGTGTTTGAACATCCCTAGATTAGAACATGACCAGTGGGCATGCCCTACTGAGGTCCTGAGTCATGTGGAACACACCGAATCAGCCCACCCCAGCAACAATCCACGGGACCCCCCCCCCCCCGCTCCTCTGTACAGCCACCTGGTTCCACACTACAAAGATGCAGAGGACACTGGACCACCAGACCATGGTACTAAGTCCCACTGCTCCCAGCCCAGAGGTAGGGGCTTCTGAGCTGTCATCCCACTGCTCCTGGACCAGAGGAAGGGGCTTCCCGGCCACCATCCCTCCTGCTGCTCCCAGCCCACAGGAAAAAGGGCTTTTGGGCCACCATCCATACCGCTGCTCCTGGCCCCTGTCCAACCTCTCCCAGCTCAGAGGAGGTAATCCATGCAGGGGCCAGCAGCCCCGCCACCCCAGTAGAAATGAGAAAACATGTAAATAAGTCTCAAAACCAGACTTCCAGATCACCTACAGCAACCCGAAAGGGAAATGAGATGGAACACTCTGATACTCAACCACCTGGACCCACTGAACTGGCAACAAAAGGGGATCTGGAAAAAATAAATCAGAAATAATTTCTCAGATAACAGGAGAAATTGTGCCCCTAGTGCAAGACATGATTAATAAATCTAGAGAGGAGCTCAGGAACATGATGGACTCTCAACATAGGAAACAAATGGAATTCATAAAACAGATGCAAATAGATTTCCAGGACATGAAAAATTCAACTGAAAGTCTACACAGCAGAATGAGCCAATGTGAGGACAGAATTTCAGATATAGAAGATAAGATTGCAATTAGTGACCAGGAAAAGAAAAATTGCTTCAAAATTATAAGGGAACATGAGAAATCAATCCAGCAGCTGCTAGACGATGCAAAGAAGAATAACATAAGACTGATTGGAGTCAATGAAGAAACAGGAGAGAGTGCAGATGACATAAAAAAAAAAACTGTTCACAGAAGTGATGGCAGAAAACTTCCCAAGCAGGGGAAAAGAGCTTGACATACAGATAAGTGAGGCATATAGGACTCCAAATAGCCTTGATAAAAAAAAATCTACACATAGGCATATAATTGTTAAGATTCCAGAAACTCAACAGAAGAACAAAGTTCTACAAGCAGTTAGAGAAAAGAAACAAATCACATACAAAGGAACGCCCATCCGAATCACAGCAGACTTCTCAACACAAACCATCAAGGCAAGAAGAGCTTGGAGTGACATATTCCAAGCCCTAAAAGAAAACAGCCTCCAACCCAGATTGATGTACCATGCAAAACTATCTTTCAAAATGGATGGAGAAATAAGATACTTTCATGACAAAGAGCACCTTAGGAACTGCATAAATATCAAACCACTCCAAAGAATTTTACACAATATCCGAGGAACAGACATTGAGGGTCACAACCCCAGGAAGCAAAGCAGAATGAACCCATCTGGCATGACAAGAAATTAAATGTAAAGGGGGAGAACCCAACAAAAAGAAAAAGTCATGGCAATGATAAGTCAATACATTTCAGTTATAACCATCAATGTTAATGGTCTCAATTCACCAATCAAAAGAAATAGACTGGCAGGATGGGTCAAGAAGCAGAATCCAACAATATGCTGCATACAAGAAACACACTTCATTCAAAAGGAAACTCATAGACTGAAAGTTAAAGGGTGGAAAACGAGACTCCATGCGACAGGAACCTGAAAAAAAAACAGGAGTAGCTATCCTCTTTGCAGATCAAGTAGATTTCAAACCAACACTGATTAAGAGAGAGGAAGAAGGACACTACATCCTTGTAAAGGGAAGAATCCAAGAGGAAGAGATGACAATCATAAATATCTATGCACCAAACACTAGTGCACCCAACTATATAAAACAAATACTAAAGGACATGAAAAGTCATATATGCACTAATACAATTGTAGTGGGGGACCTCAACACCCCACTGTCACAAATAGATAGATCAACTAGACAAAAAATAAGTAGTGAATACTAGAACTCAATCGAACTCTTGAACAAATGAACTTAACAGATGATTACAGAGTCTTCCACCCCACAAAATCAGAATACACATTCTTCTCAGCTGCACATGGGTCATTCTCCAAAATAGATGACATACTCACACATAGAACATGTTTAAGTAAGTGCAAAGGAACTGAAGTTATCCCCTGTATATTATCAGACCATAGTGCGATGAAATTGGAGATCCATAGCAAAAGAAACTCAAAAAATTTCATATACATGTGGAAATTGAACAACACACTTCTGAATAACCAATGGGTCACACAGGAAATTAAAGAAGAAATCAGACAGTTCCTTCAATTAAATGACAATGACAATACAACATAATGGAATCTATGGGACACAATGAAAGCAGTCTTATGAGGGAAATTCATAGCAGTGAATACATATATTAGGAAAACAGAACGAGCCCAATTAAACAACCTGATGCTGAACCTCAAGCTTCTAGAAAAAGAAGAGCAGGACAACCCCAAAGCTCATGCAAGGGAGGAAATTATAAAGATCAGAGGAGAAATCAATGCAATGGAGACTAAGCGAATGATACAAAAAATCAATGAAGCCAAGAGTTGGTTCTTCGAAAGAATCAACAAAATTGACAAACCTTTAGCCAACCTTGTCAGAAAAAGGAAAGAAAAGGCCCAAATCCATGCAATTAGGAATGAAAAGGGTGAAACTACAACAGACCCAGCAGAAATCCAGAGGATCATCAATACCTACTTCCAGAACCTATACGCCAATAAGATGGACAACACAGAAGAAATGGACAGATTCCTAAATACATATGAATAACCAAAGTTGAACGAAGAAGACTTAAAAATTCTGCACAACTCAATATCAACCAATGAAATTGAAAATGTAATTAAAAACTTACCAACTAAGAAAAGCCCAGGCCCTGATGGCCTCACTGCTGAATTCTACAAGACATTTAGAGAGGAACTGCTGCCACTACTGTTTAAACTCTTCAATGAAATTGAAAGGGAAACAATACTCCCAAATTCCTTCCTGGAAGCAAGCATCACCTTGATCCCTAAAGCAGAAAAAGACCCAACCAGAAAGGAGAACTATAGGCCAATCTCACTAATGAACATAGATGCCAAAATCCTTAATAAGATACTGGCAAACAGAATGCAGAACATCATCAAGAAGATCATACACCCTGATCAAGTGGGATTCATCCCAGGGATGCAGGGATGGTTCAATATACGCAAATCAATCAATGTAATACATTATATCAATAGAGCCAAGGATAAAAACCATATGATTATCTCCATAGATGCAGAAAAAGCATTTGATAAAATCCAACATGCATTTATGATAAAAACCCTACAAAAAATTGGAATAGATGGTCTCTACCTCAAACTGATAGAAGCCATCTATGAAAAACCAACAGCCAATATCATACTAAATTGTCAAAAACTGAAATCCTTCACACTAAAATCAGGAACAAGACAAGGATGTTCACTGTCACCACTCTTGTTCAATATAGTTCTGGAAACATTAGCCATGGCCATTAGACAAGAGAAAGAAATAAAAGGAATAAAGATAGGAAATGAAGAAGTCAAATTGTCATTATTTGCAGATGACATGATACTCTATATAGAAGACCCCAAGAACTCCACCAAAAGTCTTCTAGACTTAATAACCAAATTCAGTCAAGTAGCTGGTTACAAGGTCAACACACAAAAATTAATAGCTTTCCTCTACACCAATGACAGACTCACTGAGAGAGAAGTAGGGCAAATAATTCCTTTCACAATAGCATCCAAAAAACTGAAATACCTAGGAATCATCCTAACAAAAGAAATCAAAGACCTCTTCTCTGAAAACTATGGCACTCTGAAGAGAGAGATTGAAGATGATATCAGAAAATGGACAGACATCCCCTGCTCCTGGGTAGGAAGGATTAATATAGTGAAAAAGGCCATACTTCCAAAACTCCTATATAGATTTAATACAATTACAACTGAGATCCCAGCAGCATACTTCATGGACCTTGAGAAAACAATCCAACAATTCATTTGGAACAAGAAGAGACCCAGAATAGCAAAAGCAATTCTAGGTAACAGAGACATGGCAGGGGGTATCACAATTCCCAACCTGCAACTCTACTCCAAAGCTACCGTGATAAAAACAGCATGGTACTGGCAAAGAAACAGACCTGAAGACCAGTGGAACAGATTAGAAGATGCAGAAACAATGCCAGGCACACTCAGCCATCTCATCTTTGATAAAGGAGCCAAACACCCTCACTGGAGGAAAGATAGCCTCTTTAATAAATGGTGCTGGAAAAATTGGGCTTCAACTTGCCAAAGATTAAAACTAGACCTATATCTCTCACCATGCACTAAACTAAAATCAAAATGGATTAAAGATCTAAATATTAAAATAGAAACTCTGAACCAGTTGGAACAGAGGTTAAGTAGAACCCTTGAAGACATTGGTGTAGGAAAAGATTTTAGGAACAAAACCTCAGTTGCCCATGAACTAGCACAAACAATCACCAAGTGGGATCTCTTCTTATTAAAAGGCTTCTGCACAGCAAGAGAAACCACTAGCAGTGTGAAGAGACAACTCACATTGTGAGAAAAAAATCTTCACCTGCTCTTCCTCAGATAAAGGTCTACTATCTTGAATGTATAAAGAACTTAAAAAGATCAGATCTCCCAAATTTAAAGACCCAATCCAAAAATGGGCATCTGAAATGAACAGACATTTCTCAGACAAAGAAGTAGAAATAGCAAATAAATACATGAAAAAATGTTCAACATCACTGGTCATTGGAGAGATGCAAAGGAAAACAACACTGAGATACCACTTCACTCCAGAAAGAATGGCTGCTATCATGAAATCAACCAATAACAAATGCTGGCGGGGCTGTGGGGAAAGAGGAACCCTGCTCCACTGCTGGTGGGAGTGCAGACTGGTGCAAGCACTGTGGAAATCAGTATGGACATACCTCAAAGAACTAGGACTGGAAGTCCCATTTGACCCCGCTATTCCACTGCTGGGGATCTTCCCCAAAGAATTAAAAGATTCATACCACAGTGATATATGTACGCCCATGTTCATAGTGGCACAGTTTGTAATAGCTAAAACTTGGAAACAGCCCAAATGTCTATCAACTGGAGACTGGATAAAGAAAATGTGTTTTTTTTTTTATAAAATGGAGTACTACTCAGCCATAAAAAATGAGAAATTAGAGACATTTATAGCTAAGTGTATGCACCTTGAGGCAATACTCTTAAGTGAAATAAATAGGACACATATGTATAAATACCGAATAGTTTCTCTGGTGTGAGAAACTGAAAGTGTAAATAAGGACTAAATGTATAATAGGTCATGTGAAATAGGAAGAAAAGGGGCAAAGGGGAAGGAAGTGGGAGGGCTAGGGGAAAGGATAGAAGGAAATGGGATTAATATGAGAAAATGGAAAAATAGGAACAAAATCTTGGTAAATAGGGAGGACTGGAGGGGTTGAAGGGAGGGCTGGGCAAGGGTGAAAAATAAGAACCAAGAGAGATTATGTAAAGGTGCAAATTTCCAATGATGAATGTCATTATATTGTATACCTAAAGTGTACCAATGATTAGAATGAATAATCAATAATGTAAAATAGGAAGAAAAGGTCCAAAGGGGTAGGGGTAGTGGGAGGGGCAGGGGAAAGGAAAGAAAGGAAAGGAAAACTGATGAGATATGGAAAAAATGGAAATAAAGTCTTTGTAAATAGGGAAGGGTGGAGGGCGTGAAGGGAGGGCTAGGAATGGGGAAAACATAAGAACCAAGATGCATTATGTAAAGGTACAATTCCCAATGAGAAATGTTATTGTGTTGTACCAATGTACCAATACAAGAATTATAATGTACCAGTGAACCAATGTACTACCATGTACCAATAAAAGAATTAAAAAAAAAAAAAAAGAACATGACCAGTGAATTAACAAAGGTAGTGTGATGCCATTAGTGGAATTTTATAAAATCAATACATGAACTGCTGTATAATGTGTGTGGGCATAAAGCGTATGTGGACATGTGCAAACCAAAGGGAAAGAAGGATGCACTCCAAACTCATGAGATGTAAGGAAGAGCACCAGGAGTTAAAGAGAACTTTAGCTATATGGGGAAATTCTGTTTTCTCTAAAAAGTGGTTGGAAGTAAATATGAAAAAATGTTGACACTCATCACTTGTTGGGATAGTACAAGCATAGGTTTTTGCTATTAGCTTTTATTACTGTTTGTAGTTTTCTATAATCTTTAAGTTTCTCATTAAAATGTCTAAGGGGAATAGAACTTGTAGAAAAGGACTTAGAGTTTGGATTAATGGGGTTCATCAGTTAAAAAACCTTCCTCTAGATCTATAGCCATAGATGAGGTTGAGGGGATCCCTAGACAGAGATTTTTTATTCCTGTTCTGACACATCACTTTGAAGGCCAAATGTTTATTAACCATGAATTTCAAATTGTTTCATAGTGTCCTACTCCCTTTCTAGGAAGAGATTTACTAGCAAAACTGGGGGCTAAGGCTAAAATGGATTTTACCTGTTGGGACTACTCCAGTTCTCTTTGACCTAATTATCTAACAGGTGGATCCTGCTTCATAGTATAATAAAATACCCGACTTAAGAAAACCCTTATTTTTCTCTAAATCAGAAAAGAAAGGAATTGCTTTAGGTATCTTGACCCAAAGGCCATGACAAGAACTCTGTCCAGTTGCATACTTTTCAATAAGCTAGGTGGAGTGGCTGCTGGATGGCCAGCCTGCCTGAGGGCAGTAGCAGCTACAACTATGCTAACAGAGGAAGACTTTAGGACAGAAACTAGAAGTCCTGACTCCCCATAAGTTCAGAACAATTTTTGAGACTAAAGGTTACTGATGGTTAACAGAAGAATGGCTTGCCAAGTATCAGGCCATGCTCTTAGCTGCTCCTGAGGTTATCATAGAACTTGCAATGCTCCTAATCCTGCCTTTCTGATGCCTACAGGCCCACAAGTTAGCCACTCTTGTGAACAATTGATCTTCCAGACCTATGCAAGAAGGCAGGACATCAGTAACCTGTCCCTCTAAGTTCCTAGAGAGGTGTTGTTCACTGATGAAAATAGCTTTGTCCAAGAAGGATATGGAAAGGCAGGTTATGCAGTTGTCAGTTCAGAATAGGTCACTGAAGCCAACTTCCCCCAGGAACCTCTCTGAAAGATCAGTGCTTGTAGTTCTTACTTGGACATTGATATTAGGAAAAGGCAAGAAGCTATGTATCTACACAGACTCCAAATATACTCTTCTGGTGCTACATGTCCATGAAGCAATCTGGAAAGAAGAAGCTTGCTGACTAATAAGCAATCATCTCTAAAACGCAAGCAGGAAATTCTACACCTCTGAGAAGTAGTCCATCTTCGGATGCAGGTTGCTGTCATTCATTGCAAGGGGCCCCAAAGAGACATGTCTACAGTCTCCTTGGGAAATCAAAAGGCTGATAGGGAGACATGAAGGGTAGCCTACAGGACCTTAAGACCCTAGCCTTATTCCCAGTTCCTTAGGAACCATTCTGGGTCCTTCCTCAAGGGACATAGTGGCAAGCTATAAAAATCTTACATGGGAAATGATCACTAGAATTTTCACAGGACTAAGAAGAAAGCTATTCCTGAGAACCACTGGGAGATCTGAGGCTCCTCTTCAGAAAGCAAGACTCCAGTATTGCTTTGGGTACAGATAAGCAGAGTCACTAATGACCCTAATTCACCACAGCTTAAACGGACACCTGTATTGAGGCTCCTGTTTTTAATTAGACCCATTATGTGAGTAATCTTGCTAAGGCTATGGCTCTCAGGATCTCAATAATTTATCTAACCCCACTCTGCCATAATTTTGTCCTCCACAAGAAGTGTGGAAATCTGACCTGCTCCTCATATTTGGTTTCTACATCCCCAACATAATAGTAAACTTCACTAATTCTTTTCTCATTGTCTTCTTATAGTTTTTCTCTTCAACCCAGCCAGTGACCCATAACACCCCAAGGTAGCTAGAGAGCATACAATCTCCAGTAGGTACAGTCTATAGCCTCTTCCACTTGGAAGAAGCTGTAGAAGACAGAGACCTCTACTCCTTTAGCACCCCATAAAGAATTATGGGGGATATGTGTCTCTCAGGGGGGAAATGAGATAGGAAGGTAGGGCGTGGCTAAACTGTCTGGGAAAGGAGATGCAGCAAGATTCTGGACCATATGTGCAGAAGAGTTCCCAAAGCTCTGCACATGGACTTCTCATGAGAATTTGAGCAGCTTTTTTTTTTTTTTTTTTTTTTGTACTGGGGATTGAACTATTGAGCATCATTTTGATAGGATGACCTAGACCTGACATCAGCCCAAGGAGTGGGTGATATGAAAAGGAAAGACCACATTGAATTTTTGCCACTGTGTTCTCTCTTGCATGGTGGTCCACCCTCCTGTTGTAAGGTATACTTCTTGTCCTATTTTTACTTGGCCAAACTCACTCTGCAGATCCGGTTTCTTTTTCTACTTTTAGTAAAACTTTGCTACCATCAACAACAACAACTGTTGGGAGCAATGCTACATAATTCTAGGGAAAAATCATTTGAGTAGGCCTAGTTCTCCTGCCTACAGGCCAGCTATAACACTCCAAGACATAATTCCATTTTGGCCTCAGGTCACAAGGGAGATCTCAATGATCCCATGATGCTGTAATGCTCCAGGACAAGACCACACCTGCGGGAGACGCCCTGGGAGGAACCAAATCTTCATCTGTGTAGTTCCTGGGAGGAACTAAATCTTCATCTGCATAGTTCCTCTGTTCTTAGAGTTCCGCCTGCCCCCACCCAGTCTTTTGTTACACCTTGTTCATCCCAATGTGATACTGAAATCTACATATTCATTTGTTACATTTGTTTCTCCCGATGTACTAAATAAAAGGTGCGGTAAACTGGGGGCTTTCGTCTTTGCCCCCCAGAGCAGCACTGATCAGACCCAAAGCTCAGCTTCTTCTCAGTCTCATTTGTCTACCTTTCCTGTAATTCGCCGTGTGCTGCCGTGGCTCACAGGAGACCAGGACTCACAGCAGAGGTTCTGGTAACGTCCCCTTCCCCTGTTCCCTACAAACAACAACAACAATGAAGTATGCCAGCTGATTCCATAAAAACTACCTGATAAGGAAAAAGCAAAACAGTCTTCATTCAGAGACAACGGTTAGTGTTGAGAACATTGTAGGGGTTACTAAATGAAGTTAGCAAGGTTGTAGAACATATATCTGTATATAAAATTAATTGAATTTATGTATACTAGCATTAAACAATACAAAAATAGAATTTAAAAAGAAACAATTTTATGCAAAATGGTGAAATCTCTATGGAGGGAATTTTGCCAACAATAGTTGGCAAAATTATATATAAATTTTATTCTTTGATGCAGCAATCCCACTTGTAGGAATCTACCTTCAAGCCAAACCTTTCCAAAATGAAAATACAAATACATAATGTTATTTATTTCAACTATTCCAATAAAAATATTGGAATATAGGAAGTTGAGCAAGGGTGAGGGCACACTTCTCTGAGTCCTTCTTTGTGATTAGTGTGGACTTTTGAAGTCATGTTAATATTCTTCATATTCAGAAAACAAAATTAAGCCAATAAGAATAGAGAAGGAGAAAAAACATAAAACTGAAAGCAAATGAACCGAGTTGCACATCAACTGAACGCCATAAATACAAACTAATCCAGGTGACAGAAACAGACACTCTGACCGTCCACCCTCAGATTTGAACAGGGTTGCCAGGGCATGGGCCACTTGCAAAGAGATTGCAAGTTCTTTTAAGTTGGTTTGTAGTGGGAAATGTGAAAGACTATTGAAACTGTCTTACATGTATCATAGGATTGAGCAAAGGTGTCAATGTGCTGTTGTTGGGAGCTAGAGGTTTCACAGTAGAAGAAGGAAGGTACAAGTATGTAATGAGAGGAGACAAGAAAGAACCTTCTGGAGATGGGTTTGGAATGAAGGTATAGATGTGGGCCTGTGACTTCTAAAAGATGCACATATACCCATGTATACACATGCATAGGTATATAAATATATATATATATATATATATATATTTTTTTTTTTTGGTACCGGGGATCGAACTCGGGTCCTTGCGCTTTCGAGGCAGGTGGTGAAACCACTGAGCTAAATCCCTGGCCCCTAGGTATATAAATATGTCTGTGTGCATGTATGTTAGTACCCATATTTGCATACACATATACATATGTCAAAATGAGCATGAAAAGTAATGTTTTGAGTCATTTCAGGACTTTGAGGCAGCCACAACAGTACAACTTGACACTCATGTGAGAGGACTTGGAGAGCTGCTTCAGAAAGTGGGAAGAATGATGGAATGAGTGTGTCCAAAGTGAGGAGAAGTATTCTGAGGGGATTAATGACAATGAACCTTTTACTGTAGTAATTAAAAAAGTAAACTATTCACCACATGTTTCAATCACACCTCCTATAGGTTCCTACTCCATGCTTTCCCTTTCCTCACAACTCATCTGCGGAAGAACTTGGGCCGTTTGACCTGAATGGTGTCTCATGCTTCAGTCTAGTCCTTCTTGTTCATTATTCCTGCAAATTGGCAGCTGGATCCAGAGCACGATCATTTGCAAGACTAGGCCGTGTTGTGTCCTCCCATCATGTCTGGCTCGTCATGTCTCTGTGATGTTGGGAGCTATTGAGGCTGAGTGACTAGATGTATTGATTCATTTGGGCGGGATTGAAAATTGGTGACATTCTGGTTTTCTCATTTATTTTTTATTAACAGGAGCACTTTTATAAAGAGCTGCTACCTCTCATCTACTATTTGGTTACTCAGTTGTATAGCTTGTATACAAAAAGCAGGATAAATATTTGATTCTTTCCTTTTATTGATCAGATTCCAAAATTATGATTGGTTTCTTTGTATCTAACAGTGATTAATTGGAGATCTAAAAAGTACAATTACAAAATATAGATATAAACATATGGGATAAGTTTCAATTCATTGCAATTACTATTCTTATCAAAGTATAATTTATCCCAGCTTTGGCCAATGAGAGCTTTTTTATTGGGCTCCTGAGTCATTTTTACCTGACTTGGATTAGTAATTTTGGATTGCTTTCTTGCTTAACAGTGTGACAAAATGTCACTTGAAAGTTAACTTTGCTGTGTAAAATACCTTTGGCTCATACTTTCTTTCCTTGGTGTTGTGGGTTGAATTGTGCCCCTGATTCATGTTGAAGCCCTAATTACCTATTCTTCAGAATATGACCTATTGGAAAATGGTGTCTTTACAGATTTTAATTAGTTAAGATGAAGCCATACTGGAGGGAGGTGGGCCCTCATTTAATATGGCATCTCTATAAAAGGAAACTTTAACAGGGACACATTAGGGAAGAACACCATGTGAAGATGAAGACACCAATTGGGGCTATACTTCTACACACCAAGGGATGCCAAAGACTGCCAGAGACCAGAGGGTGGGCAGGGGACATAGAGCAGGTTCCCCTCCCAGTCCCCAGGAGGAGCCAACCCTGCTGATACCTGAGTCTCAGACACTGAGCATCCAGAGCATGGTGAGAAAACACACTTCTATTGTTTAAAGCACTCAGTTCGAGGCACTTTGTTACAACAGCCCTAGAACATGAATACACTTGGGTATCTTCAATATATTGCTCCCTTCTCTGTCAGCATAAAGCACCTTTGTCAAGAAAGGTTTGACGAGAGGAACTGAAAATCAGACTTCATTTGCACAGAAATGTCTGCCTTTCCAGAAAGCAGCAGAGAAAGCACCTGAGAAAGCAGCCATGCTGTTTAGGCAGTATGTTTGAGATAACCTCTATGATCGCATCAGTACTCGTCCATTCTTAAATAACATTGAGAAGCGCTGGATTGCATTCCAGATCCTGACAGCGGTGGACCAAGCACACAGATCTGTAGTCCATCATGGGGATATCAAGACTGAGAATGTGATCAAGACTGAGAACCAGTTGGAACTGGGTTCTTCTGACTGATTTTGCCAGTTTTAAACCTACTTATTTTCCAGAGGACAACCCAGCAGATTTCAACTATTTCTTTGATACCTCACGGAGGAGGACTTGCTACATTGCTCCTGAATGTTTTGTTGATGGTGGTATGTTTGTTACCGAGTTAGAATACATGAGAGATCCTTCAACTCCACTTGTAGACTTAAATAGTAATCAGAGAACAAGAGGAGATTTGAAGAGAGCAATAGATATTTTTTCAGCAGGTTGTGTGATAGCTGAACTTTTTACAGAAAGTGTATCATTGTTTGATCTCTCTCAACTTTTGGCTTATAGAAATGGACATTTTTTCCCTGAACCAGTGCTAAATAAAATTAAAGATCTCAGTATCAGAGAATTGGTAACTCAGATGTTTCATCGTGAACCAGATAAATCTTCAGCCTCTAAAGATTACTTAAAGCAGCAGCGTGGCAATGCCTTCCCTGATATATTTTACACTTTCCATCAGCCTTACATGGCCCAGTCTGCCAAGGAAACATTTCTCTCTGCAGATGAGCATATTCTGGTTATACGGAAGGATTTGGGCAACATTATTCACAATCTCTGTGGTCATGATCTGCCAGAAAAAGCAGACGGAGAGCCTAAGGAAAATGGGCTGGTTATCTTGGTGTCTGTTATAACATCCTGCCTACAGACCCTTGAGTACTGTGATTCCAAACTTGCTGCTTTGGAACTCATTCTCCATTTAGCTCCAAGATTAAGTGGAGAAATCCTTTTGGATCGGATTGCTCCCTATCTCTTGCATTTCAGCAGTGATTCTGTTCCTAGAGTGAGGGCTGAAGCCTTGAGAACATTGACCAAAGTTCTTGCGCTTGTCAAAGAGGTTCCTCGCAATGATATCAATATCGATCCGGAATACATTCTTCTAGGAATAGCCCACTTGGCCCAAGATGATGCTACTATCGTTAGGCTAGCTTATGCTGAAAATATAGCTCTACTGGCAGAAACAGGTCTGAGATTCCTGGAATTAGTACAGTTAAAAAATCTTAACATGGAAAATGACCCTAGTAGTGAAGAAATAGATGAAGTCACACATCCTAATGGAAATTATGACACAGAACTCCAAGCCTTACATGAAATGGTCTGGCAGAAAGTTGTCACTTTGTTAAGTGATCCTGAAAATATTGTGAAACAAACTTTAATGGAAAATGGAATAACACGGCTATGTGTATTCTTTGGACGTCAGAAAGCCATTGATGTTTTGTTGTCTCACATGATCACTTTCTTAAATGATTAGAATGACTGGCATCTGCGTGGAGCTTTTTTTGATGGTATAGTTGGTGTTGCTGCCTATGTTGGCTGGCAAAGCTCCTCAATTCTCAAGCCCCTGTTGCACAAGGTCTCAGTGATGCTGAGGGATTTGTTATGGTGAAAGCTCTTAATGCTCTTACCTGTATGTGCCAGTTAGGGCTGTGACATTGCCCCATTCTTGTGTCACCCTAACCTGTGGCTATGCTATGGTGCAGTGGGATTTATCACAGTGGTCGCCCACCAAATAAGTACAGCTGACGTCTACTGCAAACTGATGCCTTATCTTGACCTGTACATTACCCAACCAGTAATACAGATTGAAAGAAAACTTGTTCTGTTCAGAGTTTTAAAAGTGCCAGTAAGTCCTTCTATATTTGATTATGCTTTGAGGTCTAAAGATATTACTAGCTTGTTCAGACATCTTCATATGCTTCAGAAGAAAAGAAATGGATCTCTCCCTGACTGCCCTCCACCTGAGGATCCTGCCATAGCACAGCTTCTGAAGAAACTGCTCTCACAGGGAATGATAGAGGAAGAGGAAGACAAACTTCTAGCACTAAAAGACTTCATGATGAAATCTAATAGAGCAAAAGCAAATATAGTGGACCAGAGGCATCTTCACGACAGTACTCAGAAGGGTGTAATCGACTTGGCAGCTCTGGGCATAACTGGGAGACAAGTTGATCTTGTTAAAACCAAACAAAAACCAGATGACAAATGAGCTAGAAAACATGTAAAACATGACTCAAATGTAAATGAAGAATGGAAAAGCATGTTTGGGTCACTGGAACCAACCAGCATCCCACAGACCTTGCCTAAAGGAAGTGACCAGGAGGTGATTCAGACTGGGAAGCCTACTCATTCTGAGTCCTCTGCTGGCATTTGTGTTCCTTTGTCAACTTCTCCGCAGGCTTCAGAAGTAACAAATGTCCAAGATAAAAAACCAGTAATACAGATTTTAAGTAGCACAGTTTTACCATCTACTTACCAGATTCGAATTACCACTTGTAAAACGGAACTTCAGCAAGTCATGCAGCAGAAGCGGGAGCAGTGCAATGCTGAGAGGATAGCTAAGCTGATGACGGAGAATGCCGAAGGGAGAGGAAACCACCGTCACCTGGATGGCATCCTAAAGGGCTACTAGTTGCACATCTTCATGAACACAAATCTGCTGTGACTCGAATTAGAGTCTCCGATGAACACTCACTTTTTGCAACAGTGAAAATCTGGAACAGCCAGAAGATGGAAGGGAAGACCACCACAAGTAGGTAACATATGATTGGAAATGGATCAATTAAGCACTCAAATCAACAAATATTTCTGGAGTGCTTACTCTGTAACTGCCACCATTTTAGGTGCCATAGATATGGCAATGCTAAATGGGAAAATTCCTTGTTCTGTAGAGCTTACTTTCTAGTGGAAAGTGAGAGACAAGTATAAATAATGACATTGGGCTAGATGGTTAAAAAAATGTTATGGAACAAAATACAGCTGGAAAGGGGAATGGGAAGTGCAGGCAGGGGTGGGGTAGAGGAGGATTTTAAATAAATTGGCCAGACAATACCTCACAGAGAGAAATGATGTTTGAAAGACTTAATAAAAAGTAAGGGTAGGAGCCATGTGGATGTGTATTCCAGTAAGCAGAAATAGGAATTTCAAAAGCCTTAAGGAAGAGACATTTTTGGTGTGTTTGAGGGATAGCAGACAAGCCTGTGTAGTTGGAGCAGAGCAACCCAGAGGCAGAGAGAGGTAGGAGGGGCTAGAGACTGGATATTACAGGCTGTTGTGAAGGACTTGGACATTTTGTGAGAAGGAGCCTGTTGAAGAGTTGTTAGCAGAGGAAAGACATGATCTGCGTTAGATGTACTCTGGCTTTTGTGTTGAGAATAGACTATGAAGAGGGGTAAGGCAAAACAGTTAGGGGACCATTACAGTAATTACAGGAGGGGAGATGGTGGCAGAGGCCTGGTAGTATCGGTGTAGAAAAGGGGAAAGGTTTATATTTTGGAAATGTCTTGATGTTAGAGCCAACAAGATTCACTGACTAGATTAGCTGGAGTATGAGCAAGAAAAAAGTAAAAACTGATGAAATGGCCAGTGGTGTCAGGACAAGATTCCTTTCCATAAGTATTTTAGATTTGTACAACTGTATAGCTGTGTCCCTGTCTTGACTTGCAGTCTGTCTCCAACTCCATTTTTTTTTTGTGCTCGCCTTTCCCTACACTGTCACCAGTGAATTCATCAGTTCTTTGTTTTCTGTACTGTATTCTAATTTCCTTCAAGATTTAACTCTTGCCTTAGTTTACTTAGTTTGCTCTGTTTATTTATTTAGGCCCTTGCACTTTGTCCCTTTCCCCAGATTGCACTGGGATTACAGGCATGTGCCACAGTGGCAAGCTATAGTTGCTTCCCTTTCTGACGTAAAATTTATTATGTTATAAAATGCACAGATCTAGCTGGGTGTGTTAGCACACCATCTGTAATCCCAGCACTCAGGAGGCTGAGACAGGAGGATTGCTGGGATTTTAATACCAGCCTGCATTGCATAGTGAGACCCTGTCTCAAAACAACAACAACAACAAAAAAACCAAAAGAAAAAAAAAAGAACAGATTTTAAGTAAACCATTTCATGAGTTTTCACAAATATATACACCTTTGTAACCTGAACCCCACTGTGATATAGAATAAAACCGCATCCGAATAGTAAAAAAAAAGGTTTGACGATTACTTACTTTTCTTTCTCTTGGAATTCACTTGCTCTTTTTTTTTTTCGTAGATGCCCAAAGGGTATTTTCCCTCTTTGTATTTAAGTCCAGTAAGTTGACTAGAATGGCTGGGAGTTGATCACTTGAGTCAATACTTAGCTGCCTGCTCCAATCATAGCTTTAGTATTTGTTGGGTTGCCTCACGTTGGGTTTTCTCTTCAAGAACTCCTGTCATTCATGTATTTGATCTCTGCTGATCTTCTGCTTTGTGTCAAATTCTTTTCATTTATTTCTTCATTATTTTCATGTTTTAGATCTTTTAGTGCATTATCTGTTGGGTTTTTGTTCTTGTGTTCCTTCTAGTTGACTTTTCACTTCTGACTTGTACAAATTTTATTTCTAAAAATACCACACAGAACCCCATTAATATGTACAATTAATGTGTTAATAAAAATTGTAAAAAGAAACATTTTAAATATTTTAGGAAGCCAAAAGATAATAAAATATTAATTAGTCTTATAACATAAATTCTCTGTTCTCTAATTCTGATTTATGGTTTTCTTCTATGTACTGCATTCTTAATTTCTTCAGCTGTTTTTGAAATATTAATTCCCATTTTTCTTGGTTTTGAGGACTTATCTCTCCACTGTGCCTTCACTGCCTTTACAGATATGATTCTGCCCTTTATTTAGTTATTTTTTAAACAGTGGCTTCTGTTATAAGATAAGATATGGATTTTCCCTTGATATTTTTCACGTGAAAGTTTTCTTCAACTTCTACAAGGAGGCATGCTGCAGGGTAGCTTTTCTAACTTCACCCATCTGCATTTCGGGTTGTTTCCTTGTGGTGATCAAAAATATGATGGCTGCTGATTTCCATGCACACCTGGCTCTTTTGCAGGGCTCTTGCTGGTGGTGGTTTGTGCCCATCCACTGAGATTCTGGGAGTCAGGGAGGAGACCTTTCCACCTAGGTTTATGAATGATAGCCTCGGAGTTTTGGTTTCGCTGTCCGGTTCTGTTTCATGTGAGGATCTGGAGAGATCAAAAAGCTTCACTACCACCATGTTCCCACAATTTCCTGAATTATTTTGAAGCGAATTCCAGACATCCTATTATTTCACATAAATTCTGTGTACCTCTAAAATATACTCTTTATTACAGTATGTCTACAATCCCATTATCACCAAGAATTAACAATTCTCCCTTCCCTTTCCTCCATTCCCCTCCTTCCTTCCTTCCTCTCTCTCTCTTTCTTTCTTTCTTTCTTTCTTCCTCTCTCTCTCTCTCCTCTCTCTCTCTCTTTTCTTTCTTTTACTGAGGATTGAACCCAGATCCATCCCCAGCCCTTTAAATTTTTTTTTTTTTTATTTTCAGAAAGGTCTTGCTAGGTTGCCCAGGCTGAGCTCAAACTTGTAGCTTCAGTGTTGAGATTAGAGACATGAATAATTATTTATTTTCTTAAATTCTTTTATTGGTACATTTTAGGTACACAATATGTTTACATTTATCATTGGGTGCTTGTACCTGTACATGATGTATCTTGGTTCTTATTTTTGCCCCATTACCTGTGTGCCCTTCACCCCCTCCACCCTTCCCTATTTACATAGACTTTGTTTTCATTTCTCATAATTTTTCCTTTCCCTTCTTTCCTTTCCCCTTCCCCTCCCACCTCCCCTATCCCTTTGGAACTTTTCTTGCTATTTCAAATGATCAATCATTCATTTTAATCATTTTAAACCTTATTTACACTTTCAATTTCTCACACTAGAGAAACTATTCAGTATTTACACATGTGAGTCCTATTTATTACACTTAAGAGGATGGCCTCAATATGCATCCATTTAGTTATAAATGTCTCTAGTTTCTCATTCTTTATGGCTGAGTAGTACTCCATTTTATAAAACACTACACCTTCCTTATCCAGTTTCCAGTTGATGGGCACTTGGGCTGTTTCCAAGCTTTAGCTATTACAAACTGTGTCACTATAAACATGGGTGCACATATATTGCTGTGGTATGATTCTTTTAATTCTTTTGGGAGGATACTCAGCATAGGAATAGCTGGGTCAAATGGGACCTCTAGCCCTAGTTCTTTATGGTATCTCCATACTTATTTCCACAGTGGTTGCACCAGTCTACACTCCCACCAACAGTGGAGAAGGGTTCCTTTCTCCCCACACCTCTGCCAGCATTTGTTATTGGTTGATTTCTTGATAGCAGCCATTCTTTCTGGAGTGAAGTGGAATCTCAGTGTTGCTTTCATCTGCATCTCTCAAATGACCAGTGATGTTGAACAATTTTTCATATGTTTATTTGCTTCTTTTACTTCTTTGTCTGAGAAATATCTGTTCATTTCAGATGCCCATTTTTGAATTGGATCTTTAAATTTGGGAGGTCTGATTTTCTTAAGTTCTTTATATATTCTAGATAGTAATCCTTTGTCTGAGTTACAGCTGCTAAATTTTTTTTTCTCACATTGTAGGTTGTCTCTTAGCTCTGTCGGTGGTTTCTCTTGCAGTGCAGAAGCTTTTTAATAAGATGAGATACCAGTTGTTGATTCTTTGTGCTAGTTTCTGTGCTACTGAGTTTTTTTTTTTCATAAACTCTTTTCCTATGCCAATGTCTTCAAGAGTTCTACCTAACTTATCTTTCAGCAAGCTTAATGTTTCTGTCTTAATATTTAGATCTTTAATCCACTTCAATCTTAGTTTAGTGCATGGTGATAGGTATGGGCCTAGTTTTAATCTTTGGCAGGTTGAAATACAATTTTTCCAACACCATTTATTAAATAGGCTATCTTTCCTCCAATGAGGGTGGTTGGCTCCTTTGTCAAAGATGAAGTGTCTGAGTATGTCTGGAGTTGTTTCTGCATCTTCTAATCTATTCCACTGATCCTTGGGTCTATTTCTTTGCCAGTACCATGTTGTTTTTATCACAGTAGCTTTGTTTTTTTTTTTGTATTAAATTCTTTTATTGGTACATTGTAGGTATACAACACAATTACATTTCTCATTGGGAATTGTACCTTTACATAATGCATCTTGGTTCTTATTTTTTCCCCATTCCTAGCCCTCCCTTCACCCCCTCCACCCTTCCCTATTTACAAAGACTTTATTTCCATTTTTTCCATTTCTCATCATTTTTTCCTTTCCCTTCTTTCCTTTCCCCTGTGCCTCCCACTACCTCTACCCCTTTGGACCTTTTCTTCCTATTTTACATTATCGATTATTCATTCTAATAATTGGTACATTTTAGGTATTCAATATAATGACATTCATCATTGGAAATTTGCACCTTTACATGGTCTCTCTTGGTTCTTGTTTTTCACCTTTGCCCAGCCCTCCATTCAACCCCTCCAGCCCTCCCTATTTACAAAGATTTTGTTCCTATTTTTCCATTTTCTCATATTAATCCCATTCCCTTCTATCCTTTCCCTTAGCCCTCCCATTTCCTTCCCTTTTGCCCCTTTTCTTCCTATTTCACATGACCTATTATACATTTAGTCCTTATTTACACTTTCAGTTTCTCACACCAGAGAAACTCTTCGGTATTTACACATGTGTGTCCTATTTATTTCACTTAAGAGTATCACCTCAATGTGCATCCACTTAGCTATAAATGTCTCTAATTTCTCATTTTTTATGGCTGAGTAGTACTCCATTTTATAAAAAAAACACATTTTCTTTATCCAGTCTCCAGTTGATAGGCATTTGGGCTGTTTCCAAGTTTTAGTTATTACAAACTGCATTGCTATGAACATGGGTGCACATATATCACTGTAGTATGATTCCTTAAATTCTTTGGGGAAGATCCCCAGCAGTGGAATAGCGGGGTCAAATGGGATTTCCAGTCCTAGTTCTTTGAGGTATCTCCATACTGATTTCCACAGTGCTTGCACCAGTCTACACTCCCACCAGCAGTGGAGCAGGGTTCCTCTTTCCCCACAGCCCCACCAGCATTTGTTATTGGTTGATTTCATGATAGCAGCCATTCTTTCTGGAGTGAAGTGGAATCTCAGCGTTGTTTTCCTTTGCATCTCTCAAATGACCAGTGATGTTGAACATTTTTTCATGTATTTATTTGCTATTTCTACTTCTTTGTCTGAGAAATGTCTGTTCATTTCAGATGCCCATTTTTGGATTGGGTCTTTAAATTTGGGAGATCTGATCTTTTTAAGTTCTTTATAGATTCGAGATAGTAGACCTTTGTCTGAGGAAGAGTAGGTGAAGATTTTTTCCCACATTGTGGGTTGTCTCTTCACACTCACAGTAGCTTTGTGGTATGGTTTCAAGTTGGGGATTGTGATACTCCCTGCCATGTCTCTGTTACCTAGAATTGCTTTTGCTATTCTAGGTCTCTTTTGGTGCCAAATGAAATTTTGGATTGTTTTCTCTAGTTCTGTGAAGTACATTGTTGGAATTTCAATTGGCATTGCATTAAATCTATATAGTAGTTTTGGAAGTATGGCCATTTTCCCTATATTGGTTCTTCCTACCCAGGAACAAGGGATGTCTTTCCATTTTCTTATATCCTCTTCAATCTCTTTTTTCAGAGTGCTGTAGTTTTCAGTGTAGAGGTCTTTTGCTTCCTTTGTTAGATTGATTCCTAGACATTTCATTTTTTGGGATGCTATTGTAAAAGGAATTGTTTCCCTAATCTCTCTCTCAATGAGTCTGTTATTTGTGTATAAGAAGGCTATTGTCTTTTGAGTGTTGGACTTGTATCCAATTAATCTACTGAATCTGTCAATTAAGTCTAGAAGTCTTTTGGCAGAGTATTTTGGGTCTTCTATGTAAAGTATCTTATCATCAGCAAATAATGACAGTTTCACTTCTTCCTTTCCTATCTTTACTCCTTTTATTTCTTTCTCTTTTCTAATTGCTGTGGCTAATGTTTCCAGAGCTATTATTGAACAGGAGCAGTGATAGTGGGCATCCTTGTCTTGCTCCTGATTTTAGCGTGAAAGTTTTCAGTTTTTGACCATTTAGTATGATGTTGGCTGTTGATTTTTCATAGATAGCCTTAATCAGGTTGAGATAAAGACCTTCTATTCCAATTTTCTGCAGGGGGTTTATCATGAATGGGTGTTGGATTTTGTCGAATGCCTTTTCTCCACCTACTGAGATGATCATATGGTTTTTGTCCTTGGCTCTATTGATACAGTGTATTACATTGATTGATTTGGATATGTTGAACCATCCCTGCGTCCCTGGGATGAATCCGACTTGGTCAGGGTGTATGATCTTCTTGATGATCTTCTGCATTCTGTTTGCCAGTGTCTTGTTGAGGATTTTTGCATCTGTGTTCACTAGGGATATTGGCCTGTAGTTCTCTTTTTGAGTTGGGTCTTTTCCTAGTTTTGGGATCAAAGTAACACTTGCTTTCAGGAATGAATTTGGAAGCATTGCTTCCCTTTCAATTTCCTTGATGAGCTTAGAGAGTAATGGTGATAGTTCTTTAAATGTCTTGTAGAATTCAGCAGTGAAGCCATCAGGACCTGGGCTTTTCTTTGTTGGTAAATTTTTTATTACATTTTCAATTTCTGTATCTTCTTCATTTAAATTTGGCAATTTGTATGTATCTAGGAATCTGTCCATTTCTTCCATGTTTTCCATTGTAGTAGAGTAGAGGTTCTCTAAGTAGGTATTGACAATCCTCTGGATTTCTGCTGGGTCTGTTGTGACTTCATCTTTTTCATTTTCAATTGCATGGATTTGAGCCTTTTCTTTCCTTTTTTTTTGATAAGGTTGGCTAAAGGTTTATCGATTTTATTTATTCTTTTGAAAAACCAACTCTTTGATTCATTGATTTTTTTGTATTGTTCTCTTAGTCTCTATTGCATTGATATCTGCTCTGATCTTTATAATTTCCTGTCTTGTATGAGCTTTGGGTTTGTTATGCTTTTCTTTTTCTAGGAGCTTGAGGTTCTGCATTAGGTTATTTATTTGAGTTCTCTCTGTTTTCCTAATATGGGCATTACTGCTATGAATTTCCTGCATAGAACTGCACTCATTGTGTCCCATAGATTCCTGTATGTTGTACTGGCATTATCATTCACTTGTAGAAACTGTCTAATTTCTGCTTTAATTTCTGGTGTGACCCATTGGTTGTGTAGGAGGGTGTTATTCAATTTCCATGTGTTTGTGAGGGTTTTGCGATTTGTTATGTTACTGATCTCCAATTTTATTGCACCATGGTCTGATAATATACAGGAAGTAACTTCAATTCTTTTGCATTTACTTAGACATGTCCTGTGAGCTAGCATGTGGTCGATTTTGGAGAATGACCTGTGTGCAGCCGAAAAGAATGTGCATCCTGATTTTCTGGGGTGGAACACTCTGTCAACATCTATTAAGTCCATTTGTTCAATAGTTTGGTTCAGTTCTAGAATTTCATTGGTAATTTTTTGTCTAGATGATCTGTCTATTTGTGATAGTGGGGTATTGAGATCCCCCACTAGAATTGTATTAGTGCTTATTTGGTTTTTCTTGTCCATTAATATTTGTTTTGTATAGTTGGGGGCATTCATATTTGTTGCATATATATTTAGGATTGTTATCTCTTCCTCTTGGATGGTTCCCTTCACAAGGATGTAGTGACTATCTTTGTCTCTCTTAATTAGTTTTGGTTTGAAACCTACTTTGTCTACAAATAAGATTGCTACCCCTGCTTTTTTCTGGGTTCCTGTCATGTGGAGAACTGTTTTCCATCCTTAACTTTCAGTCTATGAATTTCTTTTTGAGTTAGGTGTGTTTCTTGCATACAGCATATTGTTGGATTTTGCTTCTTAATCCATTCTGCCAGTCTATTTCTTTTGATTGGTGCATTGAGGCCATTAACATTGATGGTTATAATTAATAAATATCGACTCATCCTTGTCGGGGTGTTTTTCTTTTGTTGACTCTTATTTCTTATTTTTCCCCCTTTCCCTTTAGTTTCTTGCCTTGCCTGGTGGCTTCTCTCTGTTGGGCCTCATGGAGTTGTGACCTTCATCGTTTTTTTCTAGGATATTGTTTAGAATTACTTGGAGTGCTGGTTTGGTGTTCATGAAATTTCTCAGGTGTTCTTTGTCGTGGAAATATCTAATTTCCCCATTGAGTTTGAGAGATAATTTTGCAGGATACAACTGTCTAGGTTGGAAGTTATTTTCTCATAGGCCTTGAAATACTTGACTCCAGGCTCTCCTTGCCTTGAGGGATTGTGTTGAGAAGTCTGCTGTGATTCTGATGGGCTATCCTTTGTAGGTGATTTGTTTCTTTTCTCTAACTGTTTGTAGGATTTTGTTCTTCTGTTGGGTTTCTGGGATCTTGACTACTATATGTCTAGGTGTAGATTTTTTTTTTGATCCTGACTAGCTGGAGTCCTATATGCCTCACTAATCTGTATGTCCCATTCTCTACCTCTGTCTGGGAAGTTTTCAGCTATTACTTCTGTGACCAGTTTTTTTTTTATGTCAATTGTACTTTCTCCTGTTTTTTCGTGGACTCCTATCAGTCTTATGTTATTCTTCTTTGCATCATGTAGCAGCTGCTCGATTGATTTCTCATGGTCCTTTACTATTTTTAAGAAATCTCTGTTTTCATGGTCACTAACTGCAATCCTGTCTTCTTTATCTGATATTCTATCTTCACATTCCCTTAATCTGCTGTGCATATTTTCAATGGAGTTTTTAATCTCTAGAATATCTGTTTGAATCTGTTTCATGGTTTCTATTTCTTTCTTATGTTGGGCATTCATGGCTTCCAGCATGGTTCTGAGTTCATCTATTTTTTTTATCTGTTTCTGTTCTAGAGCCTGTAGTCATGTCTTTCACTCTGCTCACCATTTCTGTAGTTATCTGGGAGATTATTTCTGCTTTGAATTTTTCTTGAGCCTCATTCATCTGTTTTGTTACTTTCTGTGCTATCAGTTCAGGGTATCCAGGTGGTTGATTATTGGACTTTTCCACCTCGTTTCCCCCAGAATTTGCCTTTTGTGGGGTGGAAGTTCGAGTTTGTGGCTTGCTTAAATGTCTTCTCATTTTTGTTTTTTGTACTATCCTTTGTTTAATTCCTGGGTTGATACTTTGAAGTTGCTTATTGTAAGTACCTTTGTTGCTTGTATTTAGAACCCTTATGGAATGATTGCCTCTCAGAGGTGTCTTCCAGATATTGCTGGTCTTTAGGTTTTGAGTCTCTAATGGCTCTGAGGCTATCTCATTTTCATTATACCAGGGAGGACAACTGATTAGATCAATCACAACACCTTAGCCCAAGTGATACAATCAGCAACACCATAGCATCAAGTACATGTTAGAAAATGACAATTTGTGGTAGTTATTAATCTATCACCTTTAACTGTGTGAATTAAATCCAAATCGAGGACCAATCCAACATATGTTTATAGTGAATAAACTCTTTAATGTAGCAACTTTACCCCTCAGGATGAGGAGTTAGAAGAAGTTGGAGATGGAGGGATAAGTAGGTAGAAGGATAGGGGAAGGTTAGCAGTGAAGCCGGAGGACACAGGCAAGAGAAGGAAAAAGAGAAGAAAAGAAAAATATATAAGAAATACGAATTAGGTCCAGAACAGGAACACAAAGGGAGATGAAGAACAATGTGAGACAGCAAGGGAATGAGTGAGAGAGAGAGAGAAAGAAAAGACAAAAGAAAGAAAACAGAGAAAAATAAAAATTTGAAAAGAAAAATTTGGTAAGAAATCATCCAATAACAAATGCTGGCAGGGTTATGGGGAGAAAGGAACCCTTCTCCATTGTTGGTGGGAGTGCAGACTGGTGCAACCACTGTGGAAATCAGTATGGAGGTACCTCATAGAACTAGGCTTAGGGGTCCAATTCGACCCAGCTATCCCCCTGCTGGGTATCTTCACTAAAGAATTAAAAGAATCTTACCACAGTGATATATGTGCACCCATGTTTATAGTGGCACAGTTTGTAATAGCTAAAGCTTGGAAACAGCCCAAGTGCCCATCGACTGGAGACGGGATAAAGAAGATGCAGTTTTTTTATAAAATGGAGCACTACTCAGCCACAAAGAACGAGAAACTAGAGACATTTATAGCTAAATGGGTGCATATTGAGGCCATCCTCTTAAGTGTAATAAATAGGACTCACATGTGTAAATACCGAATAGTTTCTCTAGTGTGAGAAACTGAAAGTGTAATTAAGAATACACATGGATGAAATGGCCTAATAACATATTTCTCAGATTGTGTTTCCATTGTGTGCCATATGACTATATCAAAATTTAAAGTAGGGAGAGGTTTGGCTTATGTGGAGTCTGCTAACTGGAGTTTTTTCCCAGATCATTATTTGTTTAATGTTGATTTTGGGGAACTTTCTGAAACAAATCACAGCCTCTGGTGTCTTGTTGGTGCTTGAGATGCTTTTTTTAATTTAATTTTTTATTTTTTGGTACTGGGGATTGAACTCGGGTCCTTGCTCTTGTGCAGCAGGCTGCGAAACCACTGAGCTAAATCCCCAGCCCTTGAGATGCTTTTTTAAGTTATATGGAAAGATCTTTAAGTGCTTTGCAGTTTTGTTTTCATTGAGCTCTACTGTATTTGAATATTATTGAGGTTTTTTCCCCTTTCATTGTTCTTCTTTGAATGGTTTTAATGTTTTGTATGTGTGTGTGTTTGATAATAAAGTTATTTTTAAAAATTTGAAAAGAGTAGAAAAAGAGAAAAAAAATAAAAATAAGAGCAAAAAATAATACTTTTGAAAATAACAAATAAAAGATAAAAATGAAAGGCCTCCTTCAGGGTATGTCTCTGCTGTCACAATAGACAACATGGGCAGCAGTGTGCAGATATGTCAATCAGTCTCAGCAAGCCAGTCACAGACCCATGAGATTCAGGCAGATTTCTAGCTGCAAGTCCCAAGTTGAGCTCCCTGTCCTTCTGCAAGTTTCTATTGCAGGTTCCAGCTGCCTTTCCCCTGAAGATAGTCCAGGTTCTGATGGGAGGTGATGATCCCTCCAACTTACCAAGCACGGTGGTCTGGTGTGCCTTTATTGCAGAGATTCTCTTCACTTTTCCAGTGGGCTTCAGTTTTCATCAGGGAGCCTGAGAGAGGCCCTCTATCTGTTGTTCACTTCTGTAGCTCAGGACAATGGCCTTTATGCCCGCCTGTGCCTCTGTAGTGTGGAACCAGGTGGTGGCACAGCCAGGCCAGAGGTGGGGGGTTGGGGTGGGGGTTGCAGGCACCCGCGCTGCTAAGCTGTTCACTGGTGGGTGTGTCGAGGGGTCCTCACCGTTTCGCTCTAATTCTTTTAATATTGTCAAATAACAAGTTAGTGTTGACATTCTCCATTGTCACATTTTTTCTTTACAATTTGAATCAGAAGCCAATTGAGGTCCACATCTTGACCTATCATCTGTTTGTCTGTCTGTCTGTCTATCTATCTATCTATCTATCTATCTATCTATCTATCTATTTTTTTATGATAGGATCTCACTATGTAGTCCAGACTGGCTTTGAACTTGGGGCAATCCTCCTGCCTTAGCTTCCCAAGTGCTGAGATTATGGGTGTGTGCCACCACACCTGGCTGATTGGTATGTTTTTAAGTGTTTTAATTTATAGGTTTTCACTCTATCTCATTTTTCTTCTTGCAATTTATTTGTTGGACAAAATGTTATGTATGCTGTAGACTTCCCCACTGATGGGATGTTGATGGTTGCAGCCTTGTGAGATAGTTTCACAATTTCTCCTGAGCTCCATGTTTCCTGTGAATTGGCAGTTGAATCCAGAGGGTTGGTCAGATGTAGGTTTGTTTTTTTCAATTTTTTTCACATTTTTATTTATTTAGTTTAATAAATTTTATTTTATCCCGTCCCCCCTTACACTCCTGGTTCATTTGTTGTTTTTAGTTTTTGTACTAGGGATTGAACTCGGGTCCTTGTGATTGCAGGGCAGGCGGTGGAACCACTGAGCTAAATCCCTGGCCCTGGTTCATTTGTTTTTAACAGGACTAACTTCACATGAAGGCTTTAACAGATCTCTCTCAGTAACTGGGAGGGAGTTCAAGGAGATGAAGTAGCAGTGAGGATGTGGAGCTGGTCCATAGCTGTCAGCCTGAATGAAAGAACAAGTAGAGAAAGCACGCTCCACTGCTGACTCACATCCGCCCTCAGCACACAAGGAGATACCTACAATATGGAGCATATACTGGCCACCCAAGCAGGTTTTGGAATGTTTGAAAGAGTTAGGATCCTTTAGAGCATGATCTGTGACAGTCACAATGCAATTAAGCTAGAAACCTCCAAGAAAGGAAAAATAAACAGAGCAGGCCCTGATCTTTGGGTGCTGGCCTGGCATCTACAGCAAGGCCACCCTGTTCTTCTATTGGACATAAAAAATCTCATAGAATCCCAGCCTCTGACAAGGCTACCCTGAGACTATGAGAAAATCAGACAAAGCAAGGCCATTTTATAATTTGTCTAAACAGAGATAAAAAGCAAGGTCACCGTGCAAACCACAAAATACCAACCCCTCCCTCACACTTGCCTGGCTGATGTGGTGACGCTCTCCTCCCCAGGCTGCCCTGCTAGAGAGAAGATCCATGGAGACCCCGGTCACGGAACTGTGCTGCTTTCCTCGACCTGTCCCCTAAAGCCCTCAATCAAAGTCTCAATCTTGCACTATGTTCTCTCTGGCCCTCTCACAGCTCCTCACCATGTTGCTCTCCCTTGCTCCAGAGAGGAGACACCTGACGGAGTCCCCTGTAGGTGTGCTGCTGGGAGTCCTGGGCAGGAGGGTGTAGACACACACAAAGAAAGGATAACAGGGAAATCCCCATGTGTTTGGAAATGGGGAAATGCATGTTGAAATAACTCATGGCTCAAAGACAGTGGCATGGAAATTAGGAAATATTTCATTGAATGATAAGACACATTACACATTTATATCAGTCAGCTGCCTGACACGGAACAGATGGCATAAGCAAATTGATTAATTTAAGAAGAGTTAAATGAAGAGATTGAGGTGGCTTTATAATAATGTCAACTCAGCTAGCCTGAGCCACATTTCCTAGAATTCCCTTCCCCATAGGTTTCAGTTAGATGGGCCACAAAGGAGATCCTAATAGGAGATTTGGAGAAGGGAAGAGAAACATATGTAACTCACAAGTTTCCTATAACTAGAAGATAGAAAGAAAAAGAAAAGAAAAAGACTAATGACACTGTGGAAAATGGGTCAAAGACTTGAATAGACACCACTTTACAACAGAAGAAACCCAAACTACACACAAACACATCAAAGGTGCTCAACCTCATTTTGCTCCACAGAGCTTTGAGCTCACACTGCTGTGAGCTATTACACACCATTGCATGCCTGCCAGATTGGCTGAAACTGAACTGACAGTTCCAAATTGGCAAGGCTCTGCGGGACTGGGGACTTTCATCCACTGCTGGTGGGAATGGACACTGGAAAAAGGCATCTTGTAGTAAAAATGGAATATTTCCTTATCAGCTGGAAATGCCCATGTCAAGTTGCCAAGCTCTGAGGAAGCATGTGTACATGGGCACCAGTGTACACAGTTGTGATGCTTCGAATAGTGTGCTCCCAAAGGATTTGTCCACGTGCTGACCCCCGGATCCTGTGAATGTGACCTTATTTGAAACAAAGACCTTTGTAAATGTACTTAGTTAAGGGTCTTGAGATGAGATCATCTCAGGTTATTCAAATAGTCCCTAATTCCAATCAATGACAAGTGTCTTTATAAGACAGAGATGGGGAGAGACAGACAGACAGACAGACATGTGGAACGATGTGGCCATGAGCAAAAGGATACCTGATGCCACTGAAAGCTGGGGGAGGTGAAGAGGGTTCCTTCCTGGGGCCTTCTGAGGGAGAAGGACTTGCACTTTGGGCTTCTAGGACTGTGAGAGAACAAATTTCCATTGTTGCAAGGCACTACGTGTGTGGTACCTGGTTACAACAGCCACAGGGAACCAATACAATGATGCACTGGTGCATTTGGTGGCTGCAAACAAATGAAACATCTGGGAGGTATAGAATTAAAACAGACATCAAGTAATATAGTGGAATACTCTACCAAAATAAAAAGGAACTATATATATAATATACATCGGTGCGCAATAAAGAGCTTTGAATAAAAGAAGCAAGATGCAAAAGAATACATAAGTTACAATTACATTTATGTGAAGGTCAGAAACAACAAAATCCAACTATATATATTGTTTATGGATGGGTGGATGTTTAAGTGGCAAACACTGATGCGGAACAAGGAAACGGTTATTACAGAAGTTAGGGAGGGAGACGAAGGTGATTTTAAGGGACACACTCTGCCACTTATATGCAGCTCTTGTGGGGGGTATGGCTGTCCGAGTATGTTCACTTTATAGGTGTATAGCTACAAAGTACAGAAATGCCCAGGAATTATATATGAGGTACATAGTTCTGCACCTGGGATATACTTCATAATTTGAAAAGTCTGAACAATACAAATGAGATAAAATGACAACTGTTTGAATATGTCTCTGTATCTGGAAAATTCAAGAAAATTACCAAAAAAGGATTACCAAAACAGGAGAATTTTGTAAGCTGGTTGTGTGTATTTAGACAAGCGAAAAGCTAAAAAAGCATGATGAGTTAAAATAGTTAACCAAAATATAAAATAGCTAGAAATAAATTTTTATAAGAAATATGCAAAAATCTATGCGAAAAAACTGAAAAATGTTCCTCAGGAATATAAAAAGGGCACAAATGAGAGGAAAGGTGGATTATGTCCTCAGGTAAGAAAATTTATCTTCATAAATATGTAATATAGCCCTACACCAATCTATAAATTACATACGATCCCAAAATTAGATGACATATTTTTGGAACTTGTCACATGATGTTAACATTACCATGGAAAACTAACGGAGTGAAATTAGAAATATTCTGAAAAAGAAGATTAATGAGAGTAGTACAAGTCTCACCAGATTTTAAAACATAACAAATGTATAGTAATTTTAAAAATGTAGTGCTAGTGTATTAATAGAATGATACAACAGCAGAAAAACACAAGGTCTAAAACATCTCAAATACAAGCAAGAGTTACTTAACTCTGATAAAAATGTTATTTCAGCTCCCTGGAGAAAAAATGAATTATTCATTAAATGATGCCCGTTTGGGAAAAAGACAAAGATGGATCCCACCTCACAACCAGAAACAAACTAATGTTTGGATAGATTAAAAAACTAAAGAAAATGAAACCATAAAAATATTAGGAGAAAACATGGGAGATTCAAAATATACTGGAGGAGGAAAGATCTTCTAAAATGTGACATAGGTCTCAGAAGCCAAAAGGAAAAACTCCATTAATTTAATACATAAAAAGGTTCTTCGATAGAAAATTACCATTAGCAAAGTCCAAGGCTAATAATAATAAGCTGAAAAAATTATTTGCAATTCAAATCAGTTAATAATCCTATTATATAAGTAGCTCCTGCAAAATAGTAAGAAAAATGCCAACAATACAATAGAAAGATAGGCAAAAAAATAAATTATAGCTCACATGATAAAAAAGAAGACTTCTAAATGAATCAAAATGAAAGGTACAGTGAGACACCCATTTGAACTTATCAGATTGACAAAAGAGCCAAGTTTGATAAGGCGATGTTGGCGAGGGTGTGGGGAATGGGCACTCTCGAATGCCTTAGAGGAGTTGGAACTTGCACAAGTTCTATCAAGGTAATGTGGATCCATAAATGAAAATCATAAATGCATGCCCCTTTTGACTCAGCAATTCCACATCTAGGGATTGATTCTACAGATATATTTGCATATGTGTGAAAAATAAGGGAATACTAGATAGATATTAAAGACAGTGAAGAAATTATGTGCTGACATGGCACCATCTCCAGATATATTGTTAAATAAAGGGCAAAGGATAGTGCAAATAGTATGCTAGCATTTGCGTAAAAGAAGAATGTGTGTGTGTGCCTCTGGGTGTATGTGTGTATTTATCAGGGGACAATTGTTGAAGCTGAATAAAGGATCCATGGAGGTTCATTATACTATTTGCTCTTTTTTTGTTTATGTCTGGAACTTTCCCTAATGAAAATTTAAAAATATACTTAGAATAATGACAATAGAGAAAATATTTCTAAAATACACAAGAAACTGATAATACTGCTCACCTCCACAAGCAATGTATTAATTAGGAATTGTGTTCAATGGGGTAAAAGATACTCAACAATGGTGATTTCAACACAGAGTTTATTTTTCTCATGTTTTGAGATATTTGGAAGTAGGTAGTTGCTGGCTTCGGCTAGTTGGTCAAGGATGTCAAGAGAAAAATTTTTATGATTCTCTTGGCATTTTTCTTGCTGAATCAACATCAGTCCTGAAGCTTCAGCCATAAAATGTATTCCATGTGAGGAGAAAGAGGAAGTGAGTGAGTGTGTGTGTGTGTGTGTGTGTGTGTGTGTGTGTGTGTAGGGGGGCATGGGACCAAAAGGGAATAGCTCCCAGTAATTCAGTCCACTGTAAAGAACTTTCCAGAAACCCCAGCCAGTGAGGTGAATGAATGGATGAATGAATTCCATTCTCATTTTATTGACCATTCCTGTCTATAAGGGGGGCTGAAACTTGCAACACTGCTACCCTCAACAAATTCAAGTTCAAATTATGAGCAGAGTCAAAATAAATGCATAAAATGCCAGGAAAATATAACATAAAGAAAGCAGGTAGAACATTACTACTATCATGTAAAATAGAACCAACGCAAAAGGCTTCTAGGGAACAAATATGAATATCCCTGTATGTGAAAGACACAAGCTCAAAGAAAGTATGACTTTCTTTATGCATAGATCTTTGTGTCTGACATAGTTTCACAATACAATATGCCAAAGAAAAGGTTGATAAAAGTTCACAAAGAAATGGACAAAATCCATAACTAGAATGGAAGAAACTTACTGTATTTTCTCAGGAATTGACAAACTAAGACGAGGAAAAATAGGTAGAATACAGAGGATCTGAATCACCAGGTCCCAGACTTGACCTCACATACACAGTTATATGACAATATAGATCCTTCCCAAGAGTATGTGAAACATTATCGTAAACTGACCATGTATTGGGTCACTAGTTTAGAAACAGAAATCACACTCACTGAGTCCAAAGTATTAAAATTAGAAATGGCTAGCTGAAGGAAAGCCCCTAACAGTGACAATGATAGTTAACAACCAGAAAAAGTCCTAAAAGAGTTGAAAAGACCAAATTAAAAAACATGCACAAACTAATGGCAATTGTGGTGAGGACAGAAGAAGATGAAGAAACAAATATCATAAGAAACAGGATGGGTATAACTTTGGATACAGAGTCAAGCTTTCTAAAACTTGTAAGAGAATACTCTATGTAGCTTTAGGTCAGTAATTATGAAAATATAGACAAAATAGATAACTTTGTAGGAAAATGTGAATTGATCAAGAAGTAGAAAAATGAATAAGCCAATATCTATAGAAGAAATGTAAAGCTGGTCAAAGATCTTTCAAAATGGCAGCAGGCCTGAGTGATTTTATGGCTAAATTTTTCCAAACCTAATAAGAAAAAGATAATTCTAGAATTGTATAAGTGCTTCTCTACATTACAAAAGGTGGAAATCACCCAAATCCACTTTATGAGGCCATAATAACCCTGATGTCCAAATTGGAATAAGATAGCACAGTAAAAGCATGGTATAGAGCAATCTTTCTCTTGAACAGAAGCACAAGCATCCTGCATCATATCCACGAGGGCATTATAAGAATCCTGAGCCATGCCCGAGCATTCTCTAAGAAAGCAAAGACAAGTCAACATTAACGGTTACCAACGCAAGGCACTTCTTTACTGGTTAAAAGGGAAACATAAATATATTACCTCAATTGGTGTAGGAAAAATTTGATAAAATTCAACATCTATTCCCTCTGTCATTCATTGCCACTCTTCTCTAAGGGGCTTATTCTGATTGATGTGAGACAAGAAAGAAATACAAAGCATACGCACTGGAAGAGAAAAGGCTAATTATTCAACCATATTATGCTCATTTTCTAAAGAATCTAAATGAAGCACCTAGCTGGGTGTGGTGGTGCACACCTGTGATCCCAGCACTGTGGGAAGCTGAGGCAGGAGGATTGCAAATTCAAGCCCAGCTTGGGTAACTTAACAACTCAGTAAGACCCCATCTCAAAATTAAAAACAATTTTTTTTAAAAAAGAGCTGGGGATCTAGCTTGGTACAAAGGCCCCGGGTTCAATCCCCAGTACCAAAGAACAAACAAACAAACAAACAAAAACAATAAAAAAGTATACATACAAATTTATGAAAACAAATTTAGAGGAGCACACTGTTCTAGTGGGTAAAGAAGATATTATTAAGCAAGGCACAAAATACAGACACTGTAAAAGAAAAAGGTAATATATTTGATGACATAATGATGAAAAATACAACTTGTTCATGATAGTAAAAGCACCATAGAAGAACCAATATACTGAAAATGGCCATACTCCCAAAATTGTTGTACAGACTTCATCCAATCCCAATCAAAATACCATTAGCATACCTCACAGAGCTAGAGAAAACATTTCTGAAATACATTTGGAACCAGATGAGACCTAGAACAACAAAAACAATTCTGGGCAACAAAGGCAAGGCAGGAGGCATCACAATCCCTGACTTGAAATTATACAACAGAGCTACTGTGATAAAAACAGCACGGTAGGGTCAGAGGTTTAGGTCAGTGGTGCTCCACCTGCCTTGCAAGTGCAAGGTCCTGAGTTCTATCCCCAGTACTGAAAAACAAACAAAGAAAAAACCCCAGCACGGTACTGGCAAAAAACAAAACAAAACAAAACAAAAACAGACTGGAGGATCAGTGGAACAGATTAGAAGATGCAGAAAGAACCCCAGACACACTCAGCCACCTCATCTTCGACAGAGGGGCCAACCACCATCATTGGAGGAAAGATAGCCTCTTTAAATGGTGCTGGAAAAACTGGCTTTCCACGTGCTGAAGACTAAAACTAGACCTATGTCTCTCACCATGCACAAAACTAAAATTGAAGTGGATCAAAGATATAAATATTAAAACAGAAACACTAAATCTGCTGGAAGAGAGAATAGGGAGAAAGCTTGAGGACATAGGAGTAGGCAAAGACTTCATGAACAAAACCCAGACTGCATGGGAAATACTACAAAGAATCATCAACTGGGGCCTCATCCTATTAAAAAACTTTCACACAGCAAAAGAAATCACCAGGAGAGTGAAGAGACAACGCACAGAGTGGGAAGAAATGTTACCCAGTGGTTTCTCAAAGGACTAATATCTAGAACATATAAAGAATTGAAAAAAATCAGCCTCCCCAAATTTAAAGACCCAATCCCCAAATGGGTATCTCAGATGAATGCACACTTCGCAGATGAAGAAGTAGAAACAGCAAATAAATACATGAAAAAATGTTCAACATCACTGGTCATCCGAGTGATGCAAATGAAAACAACACTGAGATTCCATCTCACTCCAGAAAGAATGGCTGCTATGAAGAAATCAACCAACAGCAAATGTTGGCAGGGCTGTGGGGAGAAAGGAACCCTTCTCCACTGTTGGTGGGAGTGCAGACTGGTGCAACCACTGTGGAAATCACTGTGGAGATTCCTCAAAAAACTAAAACTAGAGGTTCCATTCGACCCAGCTATCCCCCTGCTGGGTATCTTCCCAAAAGAATTAAAAGCATCATACCACAGCGATATATGCGCACCCATGTTTATAGTGGCACAGTTTGTAATAGCTAAAGCTTGGAAACAGCCCAAGTGCCAATCAACTAATGAATGGATAAAAAAGATGTGGGTTTTTTTATATAAAGGATTGCTATTGAGCCACAAAGAAGGATAAACTCAAAACATTTCTAGGTAAACAAATGCACCTTTATACCATACTCTTTAAGTGAAATAAATTGAACACACATGTGTAAATATTGCATTGTCTCTCTGGCGTGAGAAAATGAAAGTGTAAATAAGGACCAAAAGGTATAATAGATTTTGTAAAATAGGAAGAAATTGCTCAAAATCATACCAAGTGTGAGATACTTTGTTAATAATTAAAATGTTTTATGCAGAAAAGTATAGTATTATTAGGAAATGAGTTGAGAGATAGATTAGCAAATGAAAATATATTCTTTTAAAATCATGATACACAGTGCTTTACCATTGTTATTCTCTAATTATTTTTGTTATGAAAAATTATTTTTTATAGAGCGGCTTTTATATTTTCTTCATTAATGTCTACTTGCATTACATTAAAATCAAAATTAAAAAAATTTTTAAAAAGCACCACAAATTAAGTTAAAAATAGCAGTGTGGTAGAAAGTATTCTCAACCTGTAAAACAGACAGAAGAGTACTACTAAGCATAAAAAAAGAACTCCAGTCAGCAGGAAAACTGGCAAAGAACATGAGCAAGCAGTTCACAGAGGAGACCTTTGGAATGAAGAGCCATAAACATTTGAAAAGGTGCTCAATTTGACCATATTAGTAATCAGAGAAAAGCAAATGATAATAAGGAGATGCCTATTTTTGCCCATTGGGGTTGCCTAAGGTTGGGAAGCCACAGGAACTCGGCTCTTTTGGAGAGAAAGTTGATAGTATCTATTTCTAAAATGCCCATGTCCTTTGAAGCCAGCACATACCCCTTCTTGGTATGCAAGGAAGACATTGTTCACTGCCTCCCTGCCTGGGGGCTGCTCCTCCTGGTGCTGGGCTGCTCAGCTAGACGATTCTCCTGGCATTCCTTGGGGTAGGTAGGTGCCATGGGAGGAAGAGCTCATCTGTGGAAAGCGAGAAGTGGTGATGGGTCCGACTTCTTTCTGACTCATCTGCTTGGAGGCCACAGGCTTGCCCTGGATTTGCACTCTTCTTCTTTTTGTACTTCAAAGCATGCCCGGGAGAAAGCTCTGAACTGCAGCTTGGTATTTCAGAGCATGGACACAGGGGGGTTTATTAAATCTTCCCCCTCTTGCCCAACATCAGGGCATTTTCAGGCTTTTGTTAATGCAAACAGCACTGTGGGCACAGCCTTACCCCAGGTGCTGAGTTAGGTGCCTTCAGTGAACAGGACTGCAACAATGTGGTGGCAGTAAGCAGGGTCCTGGGACGACTGTGTAGCCACAGCTGTTTATTAGCCCTCCAAGATCAGGTCAGTACAGATGTGGAAAGGAAGTGGTTTGAAGCTTTCATAGTCACCATGACATCTTACCTTTACATAAGTTTCACGGATTAGCGGGAAATAAACTGATCTTTCATCATAGATGACTGGGGGCTGCTCAGCTCAGCCTTATGTGAGTGAAAAACTGCTCAATTTTCCCTAAGCCTGAGTGGTGGATGTAGCTGTCAGGGTTTGTATCTAGATGTCCCCCTAAAGCCTCATGTAATCATAGGCGGGGCTTTGGGGAGGTGATTGGATCATGGGGCGGTGCTGTACTCATCAGTGGATTAGTCCTCTGAGGAGTTTATAGCTTGGGAGGTGGTCACTGGGGGAACAAACTGGAAGGGTGCGTCTTCTTTCCTGGCTCCTCCCTTACACTTGTTTCCTGGCTGCCTTGAGGTGAGCAGCTTTCCTCTTCCACTGCACCATCCTACCTTGGAGCCAGCCAACTGTGGATTAAAATTGTGAGCCAAAATAAAGCTCTCTTCCCTTAGGTCATGGGTGTTGCGTATGGTGTCTCAGAAACAAGAAAGTGACTAAGAGTAACACATTGGTAGAATGCTTGCCTACCATGTGTAAGGCCTGGGTTCCTTCCCCAGCACTGCAACCAAAACAATTTTCTGTAAGCTGCTACGTTATTCCAGGCCTCTTTGTTAAAGCCACCTAGCTTTGTCCTACCTAACTCAACATCTGTCTGATAGCTCACACCTGTACGCCAGAGACTGGGGCAAGGCTGTAGGAGCAATGCTATTTGCATTAGCAAAAGCCCAAAAATGCCAACCAACCTCACTACATCCATGCTCTGGAACACCAAGGTGTAGTTCAGAGCCCTCTCCCAGGCATGCTTAGTTAGGTGAAGAAAGTAAGGTACAGGATAAATATGGAGCATGGTCATTCTCTGTTGTATATAGGCATGTGAATGTGCAGGAAATTTCGGGACAAATTCTGGAAAAGGGAGGACTGGGAGGGGGCAAAGGATGGTTAAAAGGGGCTTTGATTTTGTCAGACTTGTTAAATATCTGAAAATGAAGCTGTGTTTCTGTTTTGATTGTGTAGTTAAAAATAAACTTAAAAGTAATACAACATGAAGAATGTTCATAATTTTTAAATAAGAATACAACACAAAATAATAATCTCACTCAATGGTCGGGCATAGTAGGATCTGTGGCATTAAATAAAGGAACTTTAGGAATGGAATTGAATATTTAGTTGTGTGACTTCATTTAGGTCATAAGTGGTTTCAGAAAAAGTCCCAGGGAGAATTCTCATCTTGCAAGCAAGAAAGAAAGCAGATTCTTCCGGAGGAAAAATTCTAAAATTGTACGCAGTTATGTCTTTGAGAAACCACCCCTGATTCCAAAAATAATAAAGAATATGAAAATATGAATAAAATAATAAAGCATTAGGGAAAAAGGCAGTTCTCAAAAAAACTTCTTTATCACAACTAAACAAGCTTCAAACCAGACTTTCTGAAATGCTTCAGGAAAACAATTACTGAAAAATTGAAAGGGAATCTTGTCTCAAGACTGCTCTAGATCCCCACTGTTTTCAGTAGTTAAAGGTATGGGGCTTTTGAGATTTGAGCAAACTTTAATCCTAGGAACAAATTTTCTTCTTGCAGTCCAGCTACTCCCTGGGGCGATTGGCATCAGGCAGCCTCGGGAGGAATTCGGCAAGGGCCAGGAAGGGACCCTAGAGCCAACGGTGGGCACCAAGGCCCAGTGGCCCTGGTTCCTGTCCTAGAAGGCCTAATCTGAAAGTTGAAGTATGAAAATGGATACTGAGAGTACAAGCACAGTTATGTTTGGGGATAAATGGCAGAATTGTTAGTATTAGAAGTTATTCTCTGAAGGTTAAATTTGGGCTTTGCCTTTGGCCATTTGGTGTTGGACAAAGGCGATTTTAATTCTCTTCCAGAGTGGACTTGGTGCTGTGGGACTTCTCAAGGGTCAAGGTCAATAGCCCCCAGTCATTCAGCTCCTCCCATTTGTCCACCCAAGCCTGCAGGCAGCTTCGGGCTGCGGGGATAGTCTTAGCTCGCTTTCTGTGGCTATTACAAAATACCTGAGACTAGGTAATTGATAAAGAAAAGAGGTGCATTTTGGCTCACAGTTCTGGAGTCTAGGAAGTTCAAGATAGGGCACCCACATCTGTTAAGGGCATGGCAGAACATGGAAGGGCAAGTAGTCCATGGGGAAGAAGGTGAATTTGCAGTAAGTGACCCATTCTCAGGACAGCCAAGGCATTCCTGGGAGAAAGGCATGAAGCCACGCAGGAGGCCTCTGCTGCCTTGACCCAGACACTCTCCCTAGGTGCCCCCCAACACTGCCACACCAGGGCTAAAGCTCTACTTCAGTTTTGGTGAGAACAAACCATATATTCACACCATAGCAGGGAGCTTCCAAGCCAAGACTGAGTCATCACCAGCCCTGACACCCAACTACTATCTGCCACCAGGACACTGGCCTCCCTCTGTGTCAGTAGCTGCCTGGAGGGGGCACAGGTCCAGGCTTCCTGCCCTTAGGAGCTGCCCAGACCTCAGCCTCCTCCCTCCAGCCCTGCTCCACCACTGTGCGCCCCTCGCCTCCCAAGCCCCCCGGTCTCCCTCTCTATGAAGCTCGAGGGCCGGTGGGGTGAGCAGAGGAGGCGCTCGAGCCCCCAACCTGGATGTGCCCCAGAACGGTAGGCTCGGGTGCCCAGGGCCTCGGAAGGATGCGGATCAGGCCCCTCCTGGGCTCGGACCCCTCCCTCCAGCCCCGCAGGCACCTGGAGGCACCCCCAACCTGGACGTGCCGCAGAATCCTCTGGGCGCACCAGTCCCCCAGCTCGGCGTATCTGCGGCCAGCGCCTCGTCGTGGTCCCCGAGCTGCGCCACGAGGCTCAGCAGCATCATGGGCACCGTCATGGGCTCGGCGGCCAGGGTCCCGAGAGCGGGGGCCGGCCCAGCCCTGACGGGTCTTCCCGCACCCAGCGGACGACCTGGTCCATCATCTCCGTGGCTTCCCTCTGCGGGGACCGGGAGATGGGGACGGGGCGAGGGGAGGTCGGGAGGGGGCTGCGTCCCGCGGGGCCCCTGGGTGGGAGCGCTGTGTCCCGCACGCACCCCAAGGAGACGTCCCCGGGGCGCTCTGGGGGCTCCCTCTCTGGGGTTCGGGAAGGGGAGGCTGAGAGGTGGAGGAGGCTGGGAGGCGGGGAGGGCAGGAGACACCTGGAGGCCCAAAGAAGGCACAGCAGTGAAAAGAGGCATTTGTGGGCCGAGGGAGCCCTGTGGCAGGAGCTCAGTGTTCTGCAGAATTTCCAGTAGGGAAGAAAAGATCTGAGCCTCTGGTGGTTGGCAGAGAACAGGGAAGGACAGAGAGCTTCAATGTCAGCTCCCAAGTGTGAAGTAGCTGAGGAGGTGACACAAGCCACTAGCCCCTTGTCAGTGAGCGGCTCTTGAAGCACAGGTGGCCCACTGGGCATCCAGCAGTTGTTTTTTTTTTTAGTACCGAAGGAAAGAGCAGGCTGTCGGCAGGTAGACCAGGAACCATGGTGGCAAAGCAGAGGCAGGGGCACCAGGGAGGTGGGCAGAGGCAGGGGCAGGGCAGGGTAGGGATGGAGAGGTGCCACCAGAGAGGGACAACACTGCAGAGCCTGAGGATGGAGAGAGGGAGCTTGTGTGCTGATACTGTGCAAATTTTTGTTTGACCCTGCAGCTTCTTTTAGTTGGAAGTGCAAGCCACACCCACTAAAGTGTAGAAATCCTAGGAGTGCAGCTTGGTGGAGGTTTCTCGCAGGTCCCACTTGTGGTGACATTTTGGGTCCACATCCATTTCCTTCTTGAGGGCAGGGACCTTGTCATTTGCTTTTGCATCTCTAAGACCACCACAGCAGGTGCTCAATAAATGCGTGTTGAATAAAGATCAGAAAAAGGATGAAGTGAGGAAGCAGAGGGATTTTTCTGACCTATTTTGCCTAGAAAAAACATGGAGCCATGTTACTACGTGGCCAGCTTTGCAAGGAAATGCATTTTGAGCCAGTATCCCAGGCTGGAAGGTGGGACAAATGCCTGACTATTGGAGGAGCTGGTAAGGGTGGCCTGAGACAGCTTTGGAACCCTCAGGGACGGCTCAGGGGACCTTGGGGGGGGGGGGCTGAAATGCAGTGAGCATCAGAGCAAAAGCTGTTTCTCTCTATGCTCCAGTAGTCCCTCCTGGGTGGGACTTTCACGAGAAATGCACTGGGGCAGAGGGTGTGATGGGGTGGGAGCTTGGGCTGGTGTGTTTTATGTCAGATGTGTCCCAGGGCCTTAGGTGCTCATAGGCGGGGATTTGGAAGATGATGGGATCCTGGGGGCTCACAGCTGAATTGCTGTTAGGAGGCAGGGTGTGGTCAGAAGAGGCAGTCACAGAGGTGTGGCCTGGAAGGGTCTATTTCCCTCCCTGGTCCTCCCTTCCTTCTCTGCTTCCTGTCCACCAGGCCTTGAGCTCTCCTCTGCCCTGCTGTACTGCCTTGGAGCCATGGACTATGGGCTGAAATGTGAGCCGAAATAAAGCTCTCCTCCAAGGTGTGAGTGTTGGGTATTGTGTCTCAGCAGCCGTGAGGAAGTGACTAAGACAGGCCCATGGGTAGCAAGCTGAGGACCACCAGGGGCTGCAGTCTTTGCAGTCATTTTGGATGTCTGAATGTTCCAGTTGGAGGCAGAGCCCCAAAGCACAACCTTATTCCATCAGATGGCTTCTTGTTTGTTCTATTGAGGTGGCTCTGGGGAAGTGACCAGGCTCAGGAAGGCAGGGGCACAGGGAGAGGGGCAAGGATGTTCTGAACAGCCCTATTGAGGCCCAAGGGGCCCCGCTGAGGAGTCCCAGGCTGCCCGAACAGCAGAGCTCACCTGTGCTGCAAGCGCACTCAGATGGAAATGTCAGCACAAAAGCACAGAGCCAGCACAGCAAACAGAAGGTTCTTTCCCATGGCTTGCAAGCAGAGCTGGCCAGGCCAGGCCAGGACAGGGGCTTTGGGAGGCAGCTGCCTTGTCACAGGTGTCAGGCATCCTGCTACCTGCTCAGAGCTGTACCGGGCTGGGGGAAATGACAGCAGTGATGAGCATGGGACCCTAGAGGAAAGATGACACAGGCCCTGCCTGGGTCCCTGCCAGAAGCAAGGGAGACAGCCCCTTTCTAGGATGGTGCTCCCTCCTGTTGGCCTCTGCCTTGGGCCTGCCACTGTAGAGCCCACTCTGTGCTTGTCCCTCCATAGCTGGGCAGCTGTGGTTGCCACTGAGCCCGCTTGCATCTGGAAGGGTGGATGGGTCAGGAAACCGGGGCTAGGGGAGATGCTCCCTTTACTGAGCCATTGGTCACCAGGAAGAGGGCCAGCCACTGGCCACCAAGAGGACTGACACCCTCTGCTTCTCCCTCTCCATCACCCTTTCCTGCTCCCCGAGGCAGGAGCTGAAATTCTGGCCTTATCTTCTGTTTTTAATTAGAATTCAGACCGGGGAGCCCTGGCAGTGATGGGGACAGGCACCGGCTGGATGAAAGGAACAGCTCAAAGTTTCTGGCAACCCCTCCCCCAATCAGGGTGCCTCCTCATGCTGACGTAGTCAGTCCCAGCAGGGACTGGGACAGCACTGGGACCCACCAAGTGGTGGCTCTCCTTGTGCAGAACTCCATGGTGAGGAGAAAGGACCAAGGGAAGAACTGATAAACAAAACTTTGACAAAATAAGCCAGGGAAGACCAATGCCATTTAACATATATTTATTGAAATCTACTCGATGCAAGGCACTGTGCTAGATTTGGTAGGGGATCAGACATGAGGGCCACCCCTGTCTTCTAAGAGCTCACAATCTAATGGGTGGGGGAGGGTTTGGGTGGGAGAGAGGAGAAGCCAAGTCCACAAACATCTCTAGTGCAAGGCTGATTATAGTGAGTGCCAGAAAACAGACTAGGGAATGAAATCTGGGAGGGACAACAAAAGAGCATCCACAACTGAAATACAAACGGGGGCAGGACACAGCTACTGTTCTCAGAGATATGCAGGGAACGTTGAGGGTCAAGCTTAAAGAGGCCATTTCTAGTTTGGAAAGCAAACCCCAAATGACGAAATGAGAACTACAGAATGTAAGTATACTATTCAGAGAGGCGTGATCAATTCCCCAATCCAATGAATTGGCCGGAAACAGTGAAACACTTTCCAAATAGAGAACAGGGTGGGCTGTGATGAACTCATTATATGCTCAAATGCTGGTTCAGGAAAGGAGCAATATGCAGACAGAAAGCCGCTGGTCAAACTCACTGAGACAGAAGGCCTAGATTTCACCCATCCTAGTGAACAGAATACGGTACCACATTTAAACAGGTGTCACAGCAGTCAGGTGGGACTTGGGCCGGGGATGCTGGCTGAGGAGAGCTTGAGGGACGCCAGCAATGTGATTCTTCTCACAAAGCAGCCAAATGGTCAAATGTAATTGGCTCTTGGACAAACTGCAAAAAGCAGAGACTTAAACTGGCTCCAGTCAAGGGCCAGGTCCTTGCTGGGGACACTCGTGGACTGACAAGAGGCGGTCGCCAGCAGTCCAAGAACACAATGCAGTCAGGCCTCCCTTGGTGTGCTGGGAGGGAGGGAGTGCTGGGCAGGCCAGGAAAGACCACAGGTCTTCAACTTGGCGCAGATCTTCAACTGCCCCACGGGGGCAGCTCCTCTACACACTGTGCGTGTGGCTCTCTCCACGATCCAATTTCGAACACCAGTTTCCTTGTTTGCTTTCCTCAGACTTGAAAGGCACGGTCCATGGTCTCCAGCTAGCTCTGTGGACTGCTGGTGCCCTAGAGTTGGGCGTTCAGTTCTGTTTTAATTAATGCAGCCTAGAAGGGAGTGGCGAGTCACACGGTGTGCAACAGGGCCACGGCCCCGGCTGCGGGCAGGGCAGACGCCGGGCCTTGCCACTGCAGACACAAAACCAAGCACGTGGAATGCAGATACCACAGGAGAAAGATGTGACTGGGCGAGGGTTACTCCAGAGATGCAAGAGTGGGGACGACACAAGAAGCAGCAAAAATGGTAAACAATTCCTTCCTTTTGAAAATTTCAGCAAGCATCCAAAACGCTAATGAAAGCAATGGAGGGTTTCTTTCTTACTGTGGTAGGAAAGAATATATTTTCATCAAAAGCCAGAATTCCACGTAACCCAGCTGCTCTCCATTTCCCTTGCAACAGGAATACATGTGGTTAGAAAGAAAAGCGAAGTGAGGTAGATACACAAATGTACAGACAAACACAACAGGATGGCTGCTTGCATCTGCCTCGGACAGAGCGATGTACCTGGAGAATCCAAGGAAATCCACCTCTTAGGTACCCAAGGGGGAAGATGAAGTGGTGAAGCTATGGGACACATGTGAAAGCCACAGACTGATTGCATTTGAAGCATGCAGACTTCACTGCCAATGCCATGGAAAGCCACTATGTCAACAGTGAAGTAAAAGACATGATCATTAGTGTTAACTTTAGATGAGGATTTGTTTGAGAGAATATTATACAGCCCAAACTAGAAAAAAGTACCACACAGAAAAAAAGTACCAAGGAGGGCAAGAAGGGAAGTCAACGTGCCGAGTTCTGGCTGGGAGCAGTGACCACTATGCTATATGCTGAGTTAATGTTAATCTAGACTTCAGTGGAACCCTTCATATCCAGCTGGACAAATGACCAATTGAATGGTCAAAGAAACGGCAGAATCTTTCAAGGTAAAGGTGCTCAGACTTGGCCCTGGTACACGTCAACATTCCTTACCCAAATGACAGCTATACAAAACATGCCCTGACAGCTTGAAAAGAGAAAACTGATCAGAGAAAGTAGTGAGTTCAGACAGATTCACAACTACTGCAAGAACAGAGCCCAGAGCAAAAGGAATCGCTATGTTACAGGTGTGTTGGTTTCTCTCCAGCCTGGAGGTCAGGATGGAGATATCCCATGGGGCCACTGTGGTGGCCTGGGGGCTCTTGGGGAGGACCTTCTGGCCAAGGTCACAGGAATCATTGTCAGACCCTACTTCCCAGGAAGGGGCCTGGGAGGCCCTTCCTGGCTGTGCCTGCATGTCTGCTGCAGCGCCTGGCCTCCAGCGCCCCCCGGGGCACAGTGGCTGGGAGGTGGTGCCGCAGGCCTGGCATGGCCAGCTTCCTGGCCAGCCCTTGCTGCTGTTCTTCCTGGGGAAGGCTGCCACCAGTGACGCCCAGCCCCAGGATGGACAGCTTCTATTTCTATGCCTCAGAGCCACCAGAAGGGCCTGATTGCTGTTACCCTTGCTTCACTGCCCCTCGTGGACATGGCTACTGCAGTCCTGGCCCCAGCCTTGTGCAGCCAGCTTCTGTCAGAATTGACACACAGGCCATCAGCAACAGAGTTTCTCTCCAAACTTCTGTTCTGTCACTCATCTTAGGTGTGACTTCGGAAGGTGACACCAGCATAGGTGGGCAAATAGCTCCCTAGTTGCCCAAAGCAGAGGCCACCAAACCAGAGTCACTCGCTGGGAGGAAGATCATTCAGGTGAGTCTTCTTGTGTCCCAGGAGATGCTGCTTTGGTGGATCTGCTGCTCAGTCACTGAATCCATTGCCAAGGTTCTCGGGAGCTCGGAGGTGGGCTGGCTGCTGCCAGGCCCAGTGTGTATACAGTGTGCACCAAGCCCTGCTGCTGTGGCCAGGGTTGTCCGATGAGCAGTCACGGAGTGCTCTGCTCGTGATGGACGTATCTCTAGTATGCCTCAGTGGCTGGGTTGGATAGTCAAGTGCTGCCCGCAGATATACAGAGTCTGCATCTGAATGAAGAACGGGCCTGCTTCTCAGGCCCATTCCTATCTGGCCCACCCACCTGATGGATTCACCTTCTGGTGGGCAGGGTTTCGACTTCTGTTTGTAATTAAAATTCCAGAAGAAAATGTCATCTTATCTAAGTACTGATGCAATGAAAGTTACGACCTACAAAACCACTACTGGGATATGTAAAAATCATCAAGAGCTTGCACAACAAAAATGTAATAAAAAGTGCTATAAAGAGCAAAGCAATAAAATTGGAAAAGAGAACATCACAATTGATATAGAAAGAACTGCTACATAGAGTCAATATATCCAAAGGTAACTTGGTAACCAGTCAAAGGAGATGAACGTACAATTGCATGCAAGCAAACAGAAGTACTATTTAGGTTGTCACACACACAAAAAAGATGACACTAGTACTCAGGAGGCCTGGGTTCCATCCCCAGGTGTGGCATTAATGAGCTGTAGAATGACAGCAATAACTATGACGATGACAGCAGATGACCTTCACTGGGTGTGTACCTTCTTGCCAGGCAGGCAGTGGGGCTGTTCCTTCTGACAGAGTTGGGAAGGAGGTACTGGGATTGCCCCCTGCCCCCATGTTGGCAGAGCTATAAGCCGGAGGGTTGGAGAAGTACCATTGAAGCCCAATACTGGGAGAGGCTCTTGCTCCCATCAAAGTGGTGCTACCTTACCCTTGAGTCTTGAAGACACCCTCTTATTTGGGGCTTCTCTCTTGCCTACTTCTTTTCAAACACAATGGTGCTGCTTGAGGACAAGACCCATTAGGCGTAATGCCACCGATGATGCTTATTTCAGGTAGGTATAGGAGTCACCAAATTGAATTGGATTATGGAAAAAAAAGAGGCAAAAACATTTAACCTTGATTAATTTTTACCAGGAGTATGACCTCAGAACAACGGATCAGATGCTTAAAAAACAGCCTTTTAAAAGGTCATTTGAAAAAGCACCACCCTAAGTGGTTGTGTTGCAGAGTTACAGGACTAATTAAAAACACACAAAACAACTGTCTTATTGTTATATGAATGTGTTATTATGGCCTGGGAGGAAGTTTCTGGTGAGAGCCTTATGTGGAGATTGTCACAGTGCTGCCATGCAAAGCCCGGATAGAAGTGACCGGATGTGCCAAGACTGGTGACTGAAAGGGCTCCCGTGGTGAGTGTATGAGTTGTTAGGATAAAACATTTCAGGAAACGGAGTGTGGCAAAAAGGCGTATTTTCTAAATTAATATATTATTCTATATCATATGTGATTTACATTATGTATGTAGAACTAAATTAATAAGTTAAATATTATAAGACATTTGAGTACTTATTCTATTTACATCCCTAAACATTTATAAATCCAAGTAGGCCATAAATCTTCTGGGGTAATCTTTTCCCGTGGGGGCAGAGCCTGGAGTAGAGGACCTCCCAGCACCCCACCCCCCAGCCACGTTTCTCTTGTCATTCAAGGCGTGAGGACTGAAGTACCCTGAAGGCACCCTGTGCCAGGCAAACTAGCCAAACTAAGTTAAAATGGGAAAAGCTATTCTCACTGCGCATAACGGGAAACACGGACACGTAGAAATTGCTGGTGGCGGTGGAAATCGGTTTGACCTCTCAGACGATAAAATAGATCGGCCCTACGAAACTGTTCATCTCGTTTGAGCCCGACCTTGGCCTCTGGGGACGGCCCTACTCGCGGTGGGTGGGCTGATGCTTCTGCAGCGCCGAACGCCTCTTGAACACGCGGCCGCACTCGCTGCACACGCAGCGCCTCGCCCCGCTGTGGATGCGCTGGTGGCGGCTCAGGCCCGAGCTCCTGAGGAAGGCTTTGCCGCACTTGTCGCACTCGTAGGGCCTGAGTCCACTGTGGATGCGCCGGTGTTTGATGAGGTCGGAGGGTCCGCGGAAGGCCTTGCCGCACTCCCCGCACATGTAGGGCCGCTCTCCGCTGTGGATGCGAGCGTGCTCCAGCAGGCCGGAGCTCTGGCGGAAGGCCTTGCCGCACTCGTCGCACTCGTAGGGCTTCTCGCCAGTGTGGATGCGCCGGTGCTTGGTGAGCTCCGAGCTCCTGCGGAAGAGCTTGCCGCAGTGCAGACACCCATAGGGCTTGGAGCCGCTGTGGATGCGCTGGTGCTCGGCCAGCCCGTTGACGGCGCGGAAGGACTTGCCGCAGTCGTCGCAGTCGAAGGGCAGGTGGCCTGTGTGCACGCGCTGGTGCTTGAGCAGCTCCTGGCGGTCGAGGAAATCCCTGCTGCACGCCTTGCACGCGAAGGGCTTCTCGGCGGTGTGCAGCTTCTGGTGCTGGAAGAGGTGGGTGTGTGCGGAGAAGGAGCGCCCGCACTCCTCGCAGTCGAAGGGCTTCTCGCGGCTGTGCACGCGAAGGTGCTGACTGAGGCCCGCGTTCTTCTTAAACCTCTTCCCGCACTCCTCACACTCAAAGGGCATCGCCTCCCTCTCCAGCTGCTCCCTCCGCTCTGCCTTGGCGTCTTCCAGGGCCCAGCTGGGGCCAGGCCGGGGCTCAGCGGCCACGTGGCTCTGCCTGTGTGCATTGAACTCGGCCGCCCCCCTGAAGACCTTCCTGCAGTCGCCACACTCCCACCCCTTCTCCTCACTGTGAACCCGCTGGTGCTGCACGAGGAGGACTTTCAGCCGAAAGGTGGCCCCACACTCTTTACATGCAAAGTGGTGTTCTATAGGCAGGTCCTGTGGGCACCCTCCCCTGCCCTCGGCCCTGGGGTCATCGGCCCTGGGGGAGCTCACGGATGTCATTTCCTGTGGCTGGGTTTCTTCACCCATCCTCCGGTGGCAGGTCACAGAGGTGCTCTCTGAAAGGACAGACATGAGGGGCACAGGAAGGAGGTGACTCTCCTGTCCATAAGCCTCATCCCCCTGTTGCGGCTGCTGAGCAAGCACCAGAGGGAAGGGTGGGAGGGGCCTGGTTACACGACCCCTCCCCCAGCCCTAACCCTGGGTCCCGCAGGCTTGGCCCATGTTCCCAGTCCTAACCTCGACCCCCAGAGCTGGGCTGAGCTTCCCCTCCCAACTTCTACACGTTTCTTTGGGTTTCTTTTCCACTCACCGGGGCGCTTAGCTTGCTCCGTGCTGAGGGAAGGGTCTGACACCAACAGGACTTGTCCTTGTGCCAGGTGGGAGGTCAAGGTAGGATGCAAAATGGGCACTCCTGCTTGTGGGAAAAGAAAGGGTCACTGAGATGGCACAGAAGATGTGAGGAAGGAGGAACACAGTGAAGCTTTCAAAGGGGCCCCCTTTCTGATTCTCAAAGACTGAGCTGGCTGTGACCTCAGGCAAATCATTCATGTGGAGCCAGTGCAGGAGGAAGCCAGGCTCTGGGATCCCTTGGGGGCACTCCAGTGCCACATCAGGTGGCCACTGTGAAGAGCTGGCCCTTACCCCACTTTCCACCCTGCAGTGTCCACACACCGACACTCACATCTTCCCAGACCCGGGGACTTCCACACCTCCCAAACCCAAGTTCCAACATGCTCTCCTAACCCTGCCCTCCATGCAGGGCCCCATGGATGAACAAGAGAGCTTGATTATGTCCACCTCTCTCAATAGCGGACTCCAATCAAATGGCCATGCAATTGGTATCATTTGTGGGTTAAAAAGTATTCTCAATTATAGTGGCAGCTTTTTTCCAATTTCTTTCCAGCAAAAGACTGAGGTGGATTCCATCTATGAATGAAGAGTTCAGGGAGCTCATGCCACTCGGAGATGTCAAGTGTGGCCACACTTTTGCATGTCCCTATAACCGAGGGACAAGATGAGCCCCTCTCCCAGCTTGAGCCCCGGCAGTGGTGAGTCTGGTCAAGGGCTGGGGCATCCTTACCCACAGAAGTCACGTGCCCGTAATATGCCAGTGTCCTCTGTTCAGGGTCCAGCTTCAGCCACTCTCTTTCTGTGAGGTACTGCACTGCATCACCAGACGGCACCAAACCCTGAAAGAATTCCCAGGGATAACCTGGCTTTCCATCTAGTCTACAACGAGGCAGGGGCGGCACAAATTATGCCAAGGGCAAGAGGTGAGGGCCTGGAGCATGTGTGTTACTAATGCAGAGCTCCAAGCACAATCCCCGAGAAGTCCTAGAGAAAGCACATGACCGAGCACCAGGAGATCTGGGCTGCTGCCCTGGGACAGCTGCCTGCCCAGAGGACAACAAGTCAGTCACACAGCCAAAGGGCAACTCAGCTCTCCCACCTGTATCTCGATGGGCACTGCAAGCCCAGTGGGCATCCATTCCTTGGCAGCCTCCAGGAGAGAAGTAGAGGGTGGGAAGGAAGGTAGCAGTCAGGGTCATGCTGGGCAAGAGGCAGAGGCTGAGGCCAGAATCAGTGAGCAAGGTGGAGGGAAGCACAGCTCACCTGGGCCTCCAGCATCTCAAGAGGGGCTGCCAGGACCTGGTTTCCCGGGGCTCCATCCTGGGGAAGGGCAAGACCTTGGGGAGCAGGTGGAGCTAAGGAAAGTGGAAAAAGCCATGAGTGACAACAGCACGGTCTCTGGGTCCCCTGGGAAGGACTGGCGATTTCTTGTTCCCTGGTTTTAAATCTTCTTGAGTCTTTTCTCTTGTGCTGGCTGAAAGGCAGGCCTAGAAAACATACCTCCAGCAGCGGGAAGAATGAATCCAGGCAGGCCAAATGCACGTGAGCCCAAGCAGAGCCAGAGAGCCAAGGGCAGGAGACGGAAGTGCGCCCAAAAGAACACACGAAGCAACAGCTGGGAGATGCAGTGTCCCTTCAGGCTGCCTAGCAGGCAATGCAAAGGTGGCATAGGCCACTAGAGTGAAGAGGCAGCAAAAAGCAGGCACATCGGCATTGCCCTGACCAGCCGGGCACTCTACAAAGCCACTCCCCACTGAACAGATTTACCAGGTGGGAGCGGCAGCTGTAGGTGAGAACCTTTCTTTTACATATTCAACAAAATGAAAAGCTACCCAAGACAACTGCAAACACAAGCCTCAAAGCAAAGATCTTCAAACACTTTAGTTGCTAAATAAAAATCTGAAGAACAATGAAAAGTTACCCTTTCTTCCAAACTGCAAAATGAGTGAAATATTCTCAGATCCTACAGTAGATGCCTCCCATTAAGGGCCTACCACTTCAGTGAGTTCAAAGAGACAGCCACACAGTTCATGTTTTGATGTCAACGCCATTCGACTCAGCATTAAGTGAAAAGGAAGCGTTTTAATACCAGCTCAAGACTACAAAAGCCAGGTGCTCCACCATGACTTTTACATAAACTTGAAGATGCTACTTTAAAAGGGATGGGCAGACACTTTTGAGTATGGCCATGATGGAGCTAAAATTCCAAGTATGGCCATGATAGAGTAACAAGGAACAGATTTCACATTCTGCCATAACCAAGTAGAAAACTGAAGAAAATGCATGTGAAACAACAGCATTCAGTTTCAGTAGGAAGCATGGGGTCAGGGTCCCCGGGAGAAACAACCAAGGCGAGTCCTGTCATGGCCTCAGCTCTTGGCCCGGAAGCAGTGTCCATACTGAGAGTGTGAGGGTGAAATGTGACAGAGTTTAGTGGCTTCACCAAGTTGAGGGACACTGACCAGCATTCAGGGCAGCTGGGGTTCCAGCACAGGGTGTGCCATGCAGAAAAAGAGCTGCAGGCAGTCTGCAGGAGGCTTCCCTTGACTCTTTACTGTCAGCTAAGCCATGGAAGCATAGAGTGAAACTCCCAAGGGCTGGGAAAAGAAGGACCAGGAAGCTCTAAGCCAGACGATTCCCAGGATACACAAAGGAGGGAGATGTTCCAGGTCTGCCCAACCAGCCTAGAGTCTCAGCAGAAAATACAGAGGGGCTGTGTCTCACTAGTAAGGAGGCTCTGTCCTTACAGCCAAAGGGACAAAGACCTGCCCTACCAAGGCTTCAAAAGCAGGCCGTAAAGGGATCGTGTTGATCCACCTCCCAAAGTCCAGATGCTCAAGAACATAATCCTGACAGTGTACAACATCCACTCCCAAATTACTGAAATGCTAAGCAGCACAAAAGTGTGACCTTAGGGCCGAGGATTTAGCTCAGTGGTCTCACCGCCTGCTATGCAAGTGCAAAGACCCGAGTTCGATCCCCGGTACCAAAAAAAAAAAAAAAGTGTGACCTATGGCAAGAATAACAAATATCCAGAACTGATGACGGAACTCACAAACAAGGAAACACAATTTAACTATGTATAAGTGCTGAAAGAAAAATAGGAGTATGATTTGAAATAGAGATACAAAAAGAACCAAATGGAATGTCTGGAAGTGAAAACAATATTTAAATTAAAAATTTCACTGCGTGTGATCAGACACTGAAAAGAAATCAGATAACCTGGAGACATAGCACTAGAAACTACAGCAAATGAATTTCAGATAGAAAGGTACATCACTGTGATTAAGTTTCTGAAAATCGGTGATGAAAAGATATAAAAGTAGCCGGAGGAAAGAGATGATGCTGTACACAGAGGAACAAAAAGTAGACAGTAAAAAAAAAAAAAAAAAAAGAAAGAAAGTAGACAAGTCAGTGACTTCTCACGCAAAAACATTTGAAGCCAGAAACAAAGCGCAATGAAACATCTGAATGCTGCACAGAAAAAAGCCCTGCCAATCTGAAAATCTATGTTTGGAAAAATAGGCTTCAAAACGAAAGCAAACAAATATTTTTCTGACGAGAGAGACAAGCCAAGAGAATCTGTCACCAAGAGTTCTGTACCTTAAGATATATGCAAGAGCCAGGTGTGGTAGCACATGCCTATAATCGCAGGGGTCTGGAAGCTGAGGCAGGAGAAGCACAAGTTTGAGTCCAGGCTGGGCAACTCTGCGAGACTCTGTCACAAAAAACCAACCAAGCAACCAACAAAGCAAAGAAAATGGAAAAAAAAAAAAAAAAGAGAAAGCAATATTGAAGGAAGTTTCCCAGGTAGAAGGAAAATGAAACCAGATGGAAAGCTGGGGCTACCCAAAGGTATGAAAAACATCAGGAATATAAATATGCAGGGAAATAAATAGCCCACACTTTTACCTTCTTCATTTTAATTTTTTTATAAAAAATAATTGACTATTTCAAGCAAAAATAGCAACAGGGTAATGTGAGGTTTATAACATGCAGAAGTGAAACATATGACTGAGTGTTTTAGCAAACCTTCTAAGATGCTGGTGCATGCTAGTAAGCCAATGTGGGGATAAAATACAACACTAAAAATATCCAAAAGAAGAAAGGTAGAGGAAAAAGGAGCAGATGGGACAAATAGAAAGTAAATAGTGGGATGGCAAACTTAAACTCAACCACATGGATAATTAAGTTAAATATAAATGGACTAAACACTCTAATCAAAAGGCAGATGTTAGACTGTATTAAAAGAACAAGACGACTATGTATTCTCCATGAGAAACTTTAAAGATAAAGACATGGATAGGGTAAAAGGATGGAACACCACACACCACAACTAATAGGAAGAATTTTAAAAAGTCCCAAAGCCATAAAAAAGGTATGCAGGGGGAGAGGGGAAGTGATAAATGTGATTTGGAGCTCTGGCGATACTACTGTAGAGCCCTAGGACTCAGGCCAAGAAGTAAACTGGAGAGTTTGATTATAAATTCACCAGATGACCAATGTAAAACAATGTGCAGATTACAAAAATATGAATTCTTCATGGAAGATGTAGGCAGCCATCATAACTCTTCACTGAAAACTCAAAGAGGGTAAAGGAAGGGAAGAAGACAGCTAAGTATATATTTGCATTTTCAGAGAAAAGACCCACGGAGGGTGACCTGTAGCTAGAACAAGCACACCCACCCTTCAGTGTGCACGCAGCCACCAGGGGAGAGTGAGTGTCTGGAGCAGCCGGCTTGCTGTTTCTATGTTGAATTCGCAAGCAGCAAGCTGCATTTCCTTGGAAGCAGAGAACAGCTGGAAGAGCTTTGGGCAAAGTGTGGCTAAGGAAGACACTGGGCATGCAGGAGGACAAAGGCTGAGGCCCAGCCTTCTGCTCACATGCACGGCCAAGATGGGCTTTGAAGATCAGCGTTTCCTGGGATGCTCATGAGGGCAAAGCAAGCATAAGGTAGGAGGGCCCCCTCGAGACAGACCCCCTGGGGTCCTCTCTGCAAGCCGCCAGCTCATGCATGTGAGCAGAAGGCCTCAGCTAGCCCTAGGATCCCAGCACAGGCACACCCCCTCCCCGCAATTTCCTCGTTCATCTATAGGTGCTCAGCAGGCAGGCCCTCCCTCTAGATGTCCCAGTGTCCCCAAGGCAGGGCCACTCTGGCCCGATGGACACACATTCATTATCTAGTTGAGTTTCCCTTCCCACATAAAATAAACTGGAGATAAGTTACTTACATAACTTATTTAAAAATTAATCTCCAATTGAAATTGATGTTTGGCTGCCAACTGGAACAGAAAGAGGGACATGTGTCCTGTCTGTACTTTTTGAGAACAAGGACCTGTGACGGACCTCTTCCCTCTGACCTCGGGCCATTGACCTAAGGCCCTGCCTTCCCCACAAGGCCCTGGCCCAGCTCACCAATCACAGGTGCTGCCCTGGCCTGGCTCAGTCACTCTGCCCAGACACACTGGCCTTCACGCACTTCTGGATATGCCAAGGCTGCGGTCTTAAAGGCCCATGCACCTGCCAACAGTTCCGGCCCCACAGCTTATAACAGGAGGCGCCTTCTAATAATTCAGAGCTCAACTCATTGTCCCCCTGAACCTCTTCACCCTCTAGCCCTATCCTAGGTTACTCAGGACACTTTCACTAACTAAAACCTCTTCTGTGAAGTTGCTTCCTTTTCCCAGGAAAAATACCAGCTCCAGCAGGACAGGGCCTTGGCTTTCTTGGTCACCCTAGAGTCCCTGGCACCAAGTTGGCATATATGTGTAATGTGTCGCAGCACAGCTGGATGCAAGTGTGTAAATGGAGTGGACTTCCATTTGCAGAGCACTTGGAACGCACATTTGGAGCTGCACGACTCCTTTTCAATAATTTAATTATCACAAGCTTCGATTATTACCACCTCTGTTTTACAGAGCAGGAAACCATGGACCCATGAAGAAAAGTGGCTTGCTTAAAGTCCAGCTCCTAAGACTTGACTTTTTGAACACCAGAGTAGAAAGACATAATATGCTACCCTGTAGTGCCAGGCCATCCCAGAACACAGGCTGGTCGTGGGAATCCTGGAAGCCTAGTGGTATGTATAGGTGTTGAGGGCTGCACTTAAACTGCCCTATTAACATTCCACTGGAAACCCTCACCGTGCAAGACACGTGCATTGTTCTCTTTCTCTCTCTTCCCTCCTCTTCTTTCTTTTCTCTCTCACTCAGGAAAAAATCACTGCACACATACACAGAATTCTTCCAAGCCACCTACTTTTAATTGACCAAATCCTCCTGAAGTTTCCATTTAATTGAGTGAATCTTACCAAAGTGTTTTCACTTAATTGGCATGATTAACTGTTGAAATCCTGGAGCCACAACCCCCAAATGAATTGCTAATTGCCCCTTTCCCATGTAGCAACAGGAGTGGCCCTTCCTGGACCAGCTCTCCCAACGGATTTGGCCTGAGAGCCCTTCAGCTCTTGATGGCCATGTGATCATCAACCACAGTACCGGAGCTCACAGATACACAGAGCTAATTTAGAAGGCACTAATATGAATGGGAGGAAAAAAAACAGGCTATACTTTCAGAAAAGGAAGCTCAACTCCACATAATTAACTGTGTGTACCAGGTAAAAGAGCTTCATAAAAAGTGAAGGAAGATAATTAAGAAAAAAGGTAACATATATTAATCCCTACTGAAGTTAAAAATAAAATTATCTTTGATCCTGAAGACAATTGGATCACTTAGAATCCATGGTGCACAACTTTTCTACTTTAAAATGATGGAACTAATCTGGAAAAGAAGCTGGACGTTATAACAAAAATGACAAACGCAGGTGTCCACTGCTTTCTGAAATGGATTGGGGATCAAGGTCAATTCCAGATAGAACATGAAATTCACTGTAGTGTGCCCAGTGGGTACAGAGAGTCCTGCTGACCTTGGACATGCAGCACTTTCACTCAGACCAGAAGGCCACAACCCAGACTTGTAAAGTGTACTCCTACTCACAACTGGGAAATGGAAGCAGAGGGAAACACTATGGGAAAACAAATCTCCAACTCCTTCTTTGACTGGGATCTAAAGATGAGCTAAAAGCTATCAACTTCCAGAGAGCACTGGCCCAGTCAAAGTCAACTGCGGATTCCACACTGGACCCAGCCAAGGGCCATGTGCGCTGCAGCTGTCTAACAAGTATCTGTTGTTTGACTACATTCAGCACAATGGTGCCTGTGTTCGTTCACCTGCTGCCAGACAATTTGGAAACGTATGCTTTCTAAAACTTGAGAGCTTGTGCAAGTGAACAAACCTTCCTGTAGTGTGCTGTAGATCCCAGTGTAACGTGGAAGCAACCAACTTACTTCAATTTATTGCATGGAATTAGAAACACTAAGAGACCCAGAAAATAAACCATTTTAATTTGATCTGGAAGAACAGAAATTGAGAGTTGAATTCAACAGCGACAAAAACCAACTCATGTCAGAAAAAGTGGGGAATAATTCAATGGCTTCTGGTCGCCTTTGAGGTTAGGATACCCTAATGATGTCTGGCTTCCAGCAAAGGTAGTTTCTGAGCCAAGGAGATTGCATGCTAAAATAGCCAATTGACCTCCTTGGGCAGGTGTCGCTCTTCCCTGGGCAGTGGAGGGGGGTGTGGGAGCAGCAGCAAGGCCACTCAAAGGAGACTTGGCTGACAGCTTCCAGAAGTTTCCAAGGTGTGCCCCAAACACCTAGAGTTCCTTGAGCCCCTAACTAAGGACCTGTAGCAGAATGTTCTCAGGCTGTGTAGCCTGAGTCTAGCCAGAAAACAATAGGTGTCTTGCAGTGTGTGGTTTAGTTCTGGGCTAGAGCAAATATGCCCGGAAGGGTAGAAATACTCACAAGAGATCTAGTTCAGATGGGCGCCTTCAGCTCCTTCTCCCGCCCACTGCTGATCACCTGGACCCCTAACCCTCCTTACTGGGCACCTTCTCTCTCCTGAGCTATGTCTCTAGGACTGTGAGAACCGTCTCTGGGCAGAGACTGTTGAGCAGCGCTTGCATATATGGAAATATAAGAGCTTCCAGAAGCAGAACAACACTCTTCACCATCTTGTACTCCCACCCACAGGCTTTCTGCAAACATCTAGACTTACCCCAAAGAGACACACAGGGATAACTCATCATGTCTCAGAACAATTGCAAGGGATTAGTCCAGCAGGTACGGTCCCACCTGTTGGGTTGAAATAATCCAGGTGAACAGAAGCAAACTCACGTGTACCTACCTTCCAGGAACCTGTCCTGCTGTAGAGCAAATGCTCAGTGGCAGGGCAGGCCATGCCAGAGGTCCCAGTGCACCCAGTGGGCCAAGATGTGAGAGCTGAGCTGGCCCCTGGGCTGAAGCCCATCTTGACCTTGACCTTCAATCGACCTGGCAGGCCCGGTTCGGGTCTATCCCTCTCTGTGCAAGCTGGCCTCTACACTGAAGTAGCAGAATCGTGATGGGCCAAAACAGAGGGCGTCTCACCAGGAAAGTCTGTTTCTCTTGGGATATTTGTGTCTGTGTGTGCCTTTTTCTGTGTGTGTGGGTGGGAAGGCATCTGTTTCCTCTCTCACTTTGCCTGGGCACCTGTCTCTCTCTCTGTTTAGGTTTCCATCTTCTTTCACTTCTATAAAAAGCCAGAAGGTAGACCAGAAGGAGATTTTGTAGTGTTTGTTGTACTTAATTGAGGAAAGGTTTATGTTCTCATTTCCCCAAGAAGACGCATGGTGTCCTACTAAAAATCAAAATAAATTGTAAGTCTGGCCTCATTGAGGCTACACTGCCTAGATTCTAAACCAAGTGTAGGGTGGGATGCTGTGGGAATCCCAAGGGGCCCTGGGCCACCCAAGGATCCCTGGCAGGTTTGGAAGGGCTTAGTTATTGTGTCAGGAACCTTGCTTGGAGTTCAGCAAGAACTCAAGTGGCAGAGTGGCAGCAGGTCTGGAATCTGCATTTTCCAACAAGTCCTCCAGGGGACTCTGATGTGGACACTAGTGTGTGTAGGCTCTGTCATCTCTAGCTCACATCCCACAAGGCTCCTGCCCAGGTGCCTCCTCAGATGGGAACCCATGGAGCCCGGGCTGCCAGTCAGACTTCTGGGAAGACTTCACACTTTCTAGATCTTCTGAGGGGTCTCTCGCCAGAGGAAGGCTAGAAATCACTGCTCCATAGGCTTCCAAATATAGACCTGGGAACAGTTTTGGGGAATGCACCAAAGTGTGCCAGACACTGTGCAAGTTGCTGCAGGGAGAGGCCCCGGGTGTGTGTGTGTGGGGGGAGGCTGGGGCAGCCCTGGTCCCAGAGGGGGTGCTATTCTGTCAAGCCCGTGAAACCCACTTTCAGAGGACAATGTCGGGGCTGAGGTTGAACAGGAAATGTTTCACTGACCGAGGAGACTGGAGAGGGGCCACCAGCCTGGCTAGGCCAATGATGGCTGGGAAGAGGGCCAGGAACTGCCAGAGGGGCACTGGGGAGACTGTGGGCTTTAGGCAGCAGGTGAGTGAGGGTATGCATGGTATGAAGATCTAAAGTCACCCAAAAAGAGACTGGAGGGACAGCAGAGGACTTGAAGGGGAGGGGGCAGTGGGGTGCAGCGGGAGACCGCGGACCCCAGAAGTGCAAGAGAAAAAGCCCCGGAGGGGGCTTGAGCTCCCTTCACCAAGCAGGGGCTGCTCACTTCCTCATGGCCCCCATCCCAGCTCTTGTGGTTCCCACTCTCTTGCCAAGCTGATGCTCGACCCTCAAGCAAATGGAAAGGAGGGACGCCCCCAGCTGGAACCCTCACCAGCACCAGGGATCGGGGTTCAGCCCCTCCCTCATATTGGAGACGAGTCCTTTAAGCCCCCCTCCTTGGCACTTGGGGCGCTGAGGGGGTCCTCTTTCTCACCTCCGACCCAGCAGTGTCCTCCGTAGAACAGCGTAGGCCTCCGCAGATCCGCGATTCCGGCCCTTGACCGCCGCCCCCTGCCCGCCGCGAGAAGGCCTTCGGGCCTCGTCGTCCCCGCTATCAGAGACCCGTCCCCTTCTGCCAAGGGCCCGCAGCAGGGCTGAGACGCCCCCTCCCTCGCAGGCTCTCCCGCGGCCCGCACACGCACCCTAGATCAGCACATCCTCTCGCCACGGGTCCCGCACGCTCACTTCGCCCCGCACATCCTTCCGCTTCGCTCACAATCACTGGGGCTCGCGCGTCCCTCCTGCCTCCCGCGTCCCGCGTCCCGCCTCCCGCCTCCCGCCTCCCGCACCATCACTCGGCCAGCACACTCTCCCGCGGTAGGCACGCTCACCCAGGCCCGGCGGCAACCGTGGTGCGGCCCTCGGCAGAGGGGAGCTGGCGTTGCCCAAGCAGGTCCGGCGTGGCAGGAAGCGCCGCGGAGCCCTGAGCGCCCGTCTGAGCCCTGCAGCCCAGCAGCGCGTTTCCGGAGCCGGGGGCGCCGCCAGGGATACTAGGGGAGCGAGGCCCCGCCCCAGACTCTGTCCCGCCCGGCCTGTCCGCTCCGATTGGTCCAAAAAGGGGGCGGGAGGGAAGGGGGCGGAGATAGGGCGGGCGAGGCAGAGAGGTGGGCCAGGCGAGACCGCGGGGAGCAGGCAAAGTGGGTGTACCAATGATGAGTGAATGAACGAGCGAACAAGCCGCCCCGTAGACGAAGGAGAGAATGAGGAACGGAAAGGACCCCACTCCCTTGGGCACCTTAAGGATGGTGGTGGGCTACGGGTGCGTAGGTCAGCGACAGAGGGCTAAGCTCAGGGGTCGGAACGCCTTACACGGTCATGCCCTGAGCCCCCCAGTGCCAGAGAGTACAGCTGTGAGCAAAACCTGACTTCAGCCCCATCCGTCCTAAGAGGGAACACATTTGGCAACCTAGAGTTTCTGTGGGTGTACAGTATGTACGGGTGTGTTTGGGGGAGTACAGCCAACGAAGAAATCCTTGATCTAACTTCAAAATCGCAGGTCTTCCTGTAATGCAAAAACACAGGATCCTTGGGTCAGAGGCACTGGACGCAGATGACGGCCACTTCCAGATGACTCGTTTGTTTCCCTAGTTACCAGAAATGTAAAACATAGCACAGCCCTGCGTTCTGCTAAGCCCTTGGGACACAAGTTACCACTTACCTGAAGATCCTGATTTCTTTAGGAAGCCAGTAATAAGCAAGGACCAAGGGCGAACACCTAAGGAGGCTGCTGAGAACTTCGAAGAATGTCACTTGAAATGACGTTCGGGAGTGGTGATGGGGTTGTGGAGCGGGCTGCAGTGAGGTCGGAGCAGCCGCAGAGGAAAGTACAAAGCCTCGGGGTCAGGAAGAACCTTGGCATATTCCAGGATCAAAAGGAAAACACAGCTGGTGTGCGTGAGCAACAGGGAAGAGAGATTGGAAAGATGGAGCCCAGTACTGAGCTGGTTCTTTTCAATTTTTATTAATAAGCATTGTTTCCTGCATTATTAGCAATAATGCTTATAACCTATTTCTTAATTATAACAATTTTACCCATTAGACAACATTTTTCTCATTTTGTCTCTACATCATATTATGAAAGCTTTGCCATATACAGAACAACTGAAAGGATTGTATCCATGTAGCAATCACTAACAGCCTACAATTAGCATCATGCTTGATTGTCCAAGTGTCCATATTTCACAGGTGCATTTCAAAATAAGACACAAGATATCATCACACATCAGGCACACTTCACTTCTAAACACTTCAGCACACATAACATTAACTAGAGATCCCCATTTAAGACTTTTTTCATGCTTTGAAGGTATAATTTATACTTAGCAAAGTGCACAAATCTTAAGTGCCCTTTAAGTAAGTTTTGACAAATGCATATGACAGACCCCTATAGGATACAGAACCTAACCAACAGCCTTGAAATTTTCCTTGTGCCCTTTCCCTGTTCATCTCTACCACATTCCCTAGAGGCTGCCACTGTTCCAATTTTCCTCACAATAGATGACTTTGGCCTATTTGCCGATTACTATTCCATATGAATGGAATCATAGTATATACTGTTTTGTGTCTGTATGCTTTCATTGACTATGATGTTTTTGAGATTTGTCTATGTTGTTGAACATGTCTGTGCTCCTTTCCATTCATTGCTAAGTAATTTCCCATTGTATGGAAACATCAGTTGTTTTATTAATTTATCAACTTGTTACCTGAATTATTTCCAGTTTGCATTACTATAAATGAAGCTACTATATAAATATTCATGTACACATTTTTGTGTAAACATACGCTTTGATCTTTCTTTGTAAACACCGGGGAGGGGAATTGCCACATCATAAGAGAGTTGTATGTTTTATTAGAAACAACCAGAATGTTTTTCAGAGTGGTTGTGCAATTTATATTCCCACCAGAAATGTATGAGCATTCACTTTCTTTCTCATCCTCATTAACATTTGGGGTTGTCAGCCTTTATTTTTATCCATTCAAGTGGGTGTAAAGTGGTATCTCATTATGATTTCAACGATCATTTCCCTGATGACTAATCACATCAGTATGTTTTTATGTTCTCACTGGCCATTTCTGTACTTTTCTTTTTAATATGCCTATTCAAATAATTTGCCCAATTTTATGCAGTTGTTTGTCTTTTTACTTGTAGATGTTCTTTTCAAAAAGAATCAAATCTATTGAGGTATGTTTGGCATACAGCAAATTGCACATGATTTGATAAGGTTTCTCCCCCTCTTACCGCACACATACACACAATTATGAAGCTATTGGCACAAGCTAGGTGGTAAACATGTCCATTACCATCAGAGTTTCTTCAGCCTCTATCAGTCTCTCTCCCTTCCTCCTCATCCCCAGGGAACCACTCACTAGCCTTCTGTTGTTACAGGGTAGTTTGTATTTTCTAGAATTTTATATAAGTAGAATAATATAATCAGTGTTCTTCTGTGTTTGGTTCCTTTCACTCAACAAAGTGATGCAGAGATTTCCTTAGTCTGTTTGTGCTGCTATACCAAAACACTTGAGACCCCATGCTGCTGCAGCTTGAAGGTGTTCCCTCTGAATTCTGGTGCCACTCGTGTGTTAGGATGGGGAGTTGGATAGGCCTTGAGAGTCCCTCTCTCACACCTGGGATTAAGGTCCTTAGTCATTTGGCTAACTCACCTATGAAGAGTGTCCCTCGCTTCTGGAGTGTGCAGGAGAAGGCCTTTACCAGACACCAAATTACCCAGGCTCAGGGATTTCGCCTAAGGCACTGGGTAACTTATAATGAACAGAGATATGTTTGTTTATCTCACACTGTTCTGGGGCCCAAGATCGAGGGGATGGCAGATTCAGTGTTGGGTGAAGGCTTCTATGTGCTTCACAGATGGTGTCTTCTTGCTGCATCTTCCTGTGACTGAAGGGGCCCAAAGGGATAAACACTGCATCTTCACATGGCAGAAGAGACGGAAGGGGAAAAAAGGCCAGGCAGCTCTCTAAAACTTCTTTCATGAGGTCATACTCTCATTCATGAGGGTCATGCCCTTGGACGTTTATCGTTTCCCCAAAGGCTGCCTCCCTTCTCCTTTTGCAGTTCTGCTGATTGGACCACCCAGGGCCTTGTGCATGCTAGCCAAGCTCTCTGCCACTGAGCTACAGCCCAAGCTCTTTTTAATTTCATTTTAAGACAGGGTCTTGCTGAGTTACTCAGGCTGGCCTCAAACTTGCAATCCTCCTGCCTCAGCTTTCCAAGTACCTGTAATGACAGGGTCATATCACCATGCTCATGCTCAGTTAAGCCCCTGCTTCTTTATATCATCACTTTTGGGTTCAAGTTCTAACATGAATTTTGGAAGGACACATGTAGCATAGATTCATTTATATTGATGGATACACAGTTCATTCCTTTTTATTGCTGAGTAGCATTCCATTGCATAGATATGCCATCATGGACTATATCCATTCATCTGTTGATAGATATTTGGGTTGTTTCCAGTTTGGAGGTCATGGTAGTCAGCTCTCTGTTGCTGTGACAAAATACCTGAGAAAAGCAACTTAAAGGAGGGAAGGTTTATTTCAGCTACTGGGTTCAGAGGTTTCAGTCCATAGTCAACTGGCTCCATTACTTTGGACCCAAGGCAAGGCAGAATATCATGATGGTGAGGCATTTGACAGAGGAGGGTGTTCACCATGGTAGGAGGGTGTTCGCCTCATAGGAAGGAGGGAGAGGAGAGAGAGAGAGAAGAGAAGAGAAGAAACAGAAGAGGAGGAGAGAGGAGGGTTGTGACGGGTGAGGGCCAAGAACAAGATATACCTTTCAAAGTCAGGCCTCCAGCATCCTACTTTCTTCGAAAAGGCCCCACCTCCTAATAGCCCATTCATCTGAGAACCTACCAATGGATCAGTACAATAAATGCAATAATCTTATAAAAATAGTGAAAAGAATATTGAATAAAATGAAAATAGTTGAATATTTTAAAATCCCAACAAGTCTGATAGACAAATGTTAATATATTTTATCCCAGTTGTGTGTGTTTGTGTGTGTGTGTGTGTGTGTCTGTGTGTAGTAGACAGAAGAAAAGATCCATAGGAGGAGAGATGCAAATGAGATGGAGACATTAATAGGATAAAAATGTTCGAATCATAAATGGCAAAAAAATACACTAGTCCCTAATGGTTTCTGGTAATCTTGAGGAGGTCTTGCTCTTTTCAGAGAATTGTAAAAAGGGTTGAAAACCAATTTATTTTTATACTAAAAGGGCAGAGCGACCCAGCTAATATATGGTTATAGACAAATGCATGTACATTCATACTGTTTATAGTCGGACACTTCTTCTACCATGTTATCATGAGCTTTCCTTTAGTAATTGTTAAAAATGTCATTGTTCTGAACAACTGTATATCATAAGAATAGATCACAATATATTTGTTGATTCAATTATTGAACACATAGATTGCTTTCCATTTTTTGCTATATTAGCAGTGGGCCAGTGAAAATGTGTGTACTTAAATATGTTTTCATACATCTACTGATTTCCAATAATTATATTCTAGAAATTAATTTAATAAGGTAAAGTATATATATAAAAAATGTTCTTACTGGCACATTATTTGATTTTTTTTTTTTTGATACTGGGGATCGAACTCGGGTCCTTGAGCTTGAGAGGCAGGCAGAGGCATTACTTGATTTTTTTGCCACATTACTTTCTAGAATAACTGTGTCAAGATATTCTCTTACTAGGAAGGTAATAAAAAATTAGATGTCTCTGAATCCAATAAGGAGGACAATATTAACAGTAGAAAAAGCCGTACAGTAACAAAACATAAAATAAAATCTGTTTTTGCATAACAGGAAAGAATGAAAATTTAGCTAAAATAATAGAAACTATAGGGAACTGAATAACAATTAGAATGTATAAGAAAGAACCAAATTAATATCTTACGTACTAAAAAATATGGTATCTCAAACTCAGGCCACATAGAATGTCTTTATCAGCAGGAGACAAATGAGTGTAATGAAGGACATTTCAGTGAAAAAAGTCAACATGAAACATAAGGCAAAATGGGTATAGCATAAGAAAACATCCATTAAAAACATCCAACATATATATATGTATATATCTACATATACATAGTTGTAGTTCTAGAAGGAGAAGAGAGAGAGCGAGAAAATGGAGTGGATTTGATATTTGCAGATGTGTCATAAAAAGTTGACAGAAGATTTCAACTCACAAATTCAAGGATCCTAGTGAAGCCCAAGAAGAATAAATATGAAGAAAACCACAACTAGGCACTTCTCCAAATTTCTGAATGCCAAAGGAAAAAAACAAACAGAAAACCAAAAACTTAAAAAATAGCCAGAAAAATATATACAACGGTACGTTCAATTGAGCATGAGTAATACTAATTGCTAAATTTTCTTCAAAAGAAACAGAAGCCAGGAGATATTGGAAAGGCACTGTAAAATGTGAAATAAAATGAGATCCTAAAAAAATAAATGGAAAGACTTACCAACTGTGGTATTTTCCCCAATGAAAATACCTTTCAAAATTGAAGGCTAAATAAGTAATTTTCAAACAAAAAATGTTGAGAGAATTCATCAGCAGAACTGCTAAGATTAATACTACGTGGGAAGCATAACACAGAAAAAAATAAAGAGCATCAGATTTGCTAAATGTGGGTAATTATAAAATAATATCCTTAACATAAAAAACAATGTCTTGCCATGTTTATAATAAATGTGTATATAAATATATGGCAAGTATCACAGAGGGCATGGAAAAGGAATAAGTAGAGTTACATGTATTTTTGTAAGATTCTTGCAATTTTATAGAAATAGTAAAAATACTAAAAATAGGCACATTGTAATAGCTAAGGATACATACTGTAACCTTCAGGTGCTAATAAAGAATACTTAACAAAGTGATATTTAAGAGAAGAGGTTTTACTAGAATGTATGATTAATTGAAAAGAAATAAATGTACCCAAAGCAGATGAGGAATAAGAAAACAAGTAGCAAAATTGTTGACTTGAACCAATTTCAGCAATTGCATTAAATGGAGGAATTTAAGAAGAGACACAGCATTAAACAAAGTAGTGGTAAAGCATCTCTGATTACAAAGTGGAGAAATTCCTTGATAAGCTTGCCAAGATCACCACTTAGGAAAATCTGATGCTGGAACAAGTCTATAACGCTGAGGAAACTTCAATGTTTTGGTGCTGTTGGCTCAGAAAGACGCTGTCTAGAGATGATGGAACGGTCCTACAAGAACCAGGGATGCCAAGGGCCGGATATGTGTGCCGGCTGTGTAAATTGGCTGTGATAGGCAGAAATTTGCATCTTTGCTATTTTGAGGCAGCAAATTTCTTAGTGGCCCCATTATGCTAACAAAAAGGCATGGATCAGCAGGGGCAGCTTTTCTGACTGCTTCCCAAACACTTTGTACCAGAGACTCACGCACAATGCAGCAAAGCTGGACAGAATGAAGACTGAAAGGTTTTGTTATTCGTGAGCAGCTGTTCTGTTCATTCTCCCGATGAAATTCTCATCAGAAACAATATTTATGTCGTGTACTGTACCCAAATGAGACTTCATGAAATCATCCATGTGACAACAGTATCCTTAGATCCACAAAGAATAAACCTAAAAGCACATCCAGAGTGTGTGCTAGCCACAGGTGCGATGGGTCTCAGCGGGGGCTTAGCATGGAGGGTGCCCTGAACGCTGCTGCGGATGCCTGGAACACAGTGACCACAACTGCAGTTGTGAATGTCCTGCGTAGCCTCTGGTCTGCAGCTATGTTTGCTGCTGATGATGAGTGAAATGGAGACTGTGAAGGAGGATTCCGTGTCAGATGAGAAAAAGTGCTGTCTGATCTTGTGCAAAAAATATACTTTCAGAGTTGTCAATAAACTGGAAGAAATGGATACCGAAGCTCTTGGTTGTTCATTTGTTGACCAGTGGTGAAACAGCTGAAATGGTTCTGAATCAAGGTGGTTGTGATAATAGTGACAATGAAGATGATGCTGTTACCACTGGAGGAAAAGTGCCTATGGGCAATGTGGTGAAAGATGTGAGGATCTATAGCAGTGTGCTCGAATGACAAATCAGGAAGTCAGTTTATAAAATCAGAGCGAGACTTCTAAGACAAAAACAGTTTTTAGTGAGGCAGAGGACGCCGGAAGAAACGTTTAAGAAAGCCATTCCTGTAGAAAGTCTGCTCGACGCTAGAGGAGTTTGTACATGTACATAACACACGAGCTTCATAACACGTGGTGGTGGGGGTGCAGAGAGAGACAGAGACAGAAACCAGGAACAAGATACAACTTTTAAAGGCTTGCTCCAAAGAACCCATTCAGCTATAAACTCATCAATGGCTCCATCCATCGATGTGGTTAGTGTTCTCACAGTCCTGTCACCTCTGAACATTGTGCCATTGAGGACCATGCATGACTGTTACTGCATATTTAAACCATAACAGGGCTAGTGCACATAAAGCTTTCTATGCATACATACTTATCTTGAGTGAATATGAAAGCGTAGGAAGGCTGGATAATATAATAGAGGTATACTTCACTTAAAAGCTACCAAACTGCCAAAGTGATTGTGCCATCTTATGCTGCTATGGTTCTGCATTCTCAACACTTGACATGGTTAATCTTTTGAATTTTAGCTATATAATAAATGTATAGTACAATCTTCTTGTGGTTTTAGTATAGATTTCCCCGACTAGTGACATCGAATATGCTTTCACGTCTTTCTTAGCCTCCTGTATATCTTCTTTGGTGAAGTGCCTGTTCAAACCTTTTCCCGTTTTATTATTATTGAGTTTTCCTCTTATTTTAAAGTTGTAAGAATTCTGTATGTAGTCTATGTACTCTAGACACAAGACCTTAGTCAGGCATGTGTTTTCTCTCAGTGTGTGGGTTGCCTTTTAATTTTCTTAGCAGTGTTTATTTTTTAAAGAAATTCAAATTTTGATGGTTAAACTTACCAATTTTCTCTTTTATGGATTGTGCTTGCAGTGTCATCTAAAAACTCTTTGTCTATCCCAAAGTCATAACAATCTTATCATATTATAGAAGTTTTATGGTTTTAAATCTAATATTTAGGTCTCTGGTCCATCTTAAGTAAATTTTTGCATGTAGTGCAAGGTACAGATCAAAATCTACTTGTGTGAATGTGTGTGTACACTTAATTGTTCTAACACCATTTGTTCAAGACTCTTCATTGCATTGTTCTGCAACTTTGTCAAAGATCAGTTATCCATAAATGCGGGCATTTATTTTGGTACTCTATGCAATCCTATTGATCTGCTTTCTATTTTTACACAAATGCCATGATACTTTGATTAGAATCATTTCATAATAATTTTTGAAATCAGATAGTGTAAGTTCTCCAACCTTGCTCTTCTTTTCAATGCTGTGTTGAGTAGTCTAGGTTTTTTGTGTTACCATGCAAATTTTAGACTCATCTCATTAGTTTCTAGGGAAAAAAAACCTTCTGGGACTTAAAAAAATTGTTATTTTTATTAGTGCATGTTTGCAGTACATAATGATTGCATCCACAGTGCTGGGTTGGCACACATGCATAACACATTTTAATGCTTTTCTCATCCCCTTCGCCTCCCTCCCCTCCTCCCTCCCCCTCCCCCCCCCCCCCCCTCCCCCCTCCCCCCTCCCCCTCCCCCCTCCCCCCTCCCCCCTCCCCACCCTCCCCCTCCCCCCCTCCCCCCTCCCCCCTCCCCCTCCCCCTCCCCCTCCCTCCCCCCCCCTCCCCCTCCCCCCCTCCTCCCCCCTCCTCCCCCCCTCCTCCCCCCTCCTCCCCCCTCCTCCCCCCCCCTCCCCCCTCCCCCCTCCTCCTCCTCCCTCCCTCCCTCCTCCCTCCTCCCTCCATCTCTTGGCCCCTTCCTGTTTGTAAAGGATTTATCTCTCTGTTTCCCATTACATTTTTTTTTTTGTGGTACCAAGGATTGAACTTGGGACCTTGCGCTTGCGCGGCAGGCGCCGGAACCACTGAGCTAAATCCCTGGCCCTCCTATTACATTTTATTTTGCTCTTTAATTTTTTTATACTTTTGGTTTCTCATATAACTTGAGATTTTTATTAGGATTGAATTGAATCTGTAGATAAGCTTGGGAAAAAATCCACATCTTACCAATACAGATCCTTTTGACCCGTGAACAATGTTTTTCTCTCTCTCTCTTTTCCATTTATTTTCGTCTTTAATTTCTTTCAGCAATATTTTGTAGTTTTGAGGGTACAGGTCTTTCATATCTCTATCAGATTATTCTTACGTGTTTCATATTTTTGATGTGGTTGTAATTGATATTGTTTTATAAAATTTTAATTTGTAATTGTTCATTGCTTGTATATAGAAATGTAATCAATTTTCTTTACTTATATTAGGCAGCATCCTGAAAACTACCAAATTCATATATGAGTTCTAGTAGCTTTTCAGTAGATTCCATCATTTGGTTTTCCACATAGATAATTATGTCATCTGTGAATAAAGGTGGTTTACTTCTCTCCCAGTCTGGATGCTGTTTATTGCAGTTCTTTGTCTAACTTTCTTGGCTAACACCTCCAGTACAAAGTTGATCAGCAGGTATAAGAATAGATATCACTTTCTTGTTCCTGATTTTAGGAGGAAAACACTCATTTTTTACTGTTAGGTATGCAACTAGCTGTAGGTTTGCCATAGATACCCATTATCTTGTTTTTCTGGGAAGCTTTGTGTTTGTTTAATCAAATGTTGATTCTGCATCTATTGAGTGTATTATACACTATTTCTTTCTTTAGTTATTCATATGCTGAATTACATTGAATAATTTTCAAATGTTCAAACCAACTTGCATTTTCATAATGGACTCCAGTCAGGATGCGTTATTTTTAACATATTTAAAAGTCAATTTGCTAAAATTTTGTTTAGAAAAATACAGACCAATATGCTTCATGGACATACATGTACTTTTAGGAATGGGAGTGGTATTGACAAATAACGGAATATTAAATAAAAGAAATATTATGTATAACTTTATGTCAATAAAGCTGACAACTTATGTAAATGTACAAATTCCTTGAAAGACACAAGTAGCAAAGCTCAATAAAAAAGAAATAAACTATCTGAATAGCCCCACAGACCTTGTTTCTTCCTTTAATAGTTGGCAGAATTCCCAGTGAGGCAATCGGAATCTGATATTTCTCTTGAAAGAATGTTTTGAGCTATAGTTTTAATTACTCCTGCAGTGTCTGTGTCCAGGTATGGGTGACAGCTTGTGGCTCTGCAAAGCCCTCTCCACACACATGTGGGGCGCCCTTTGGCAGATGCCTGCTCTGCTTCCCCAAGCCGGTCTGTCCATGGTGTGTGCTGTGTGGGGCCCTGAAGATGCCACCTGACATCCCAGTGGCATCAGCGCCCTCTCTCCACGCTCAGGGACCCGCTTGCTCCTGGTTTGCATCTTAGGAGGCGGGCAGCTCTTCATAGAGCGCCTTGCTGTCCTTCCTTCCTCCCTTCCTGAGCCTTGGAGTGTGCCTCTTCCTTAAGCTATGAAGTAGCGCATCTAAAAGTTGTCTGCCTACTGCAAGGTTTTGAAATAATGCTGTTTCTGATACACAATTTTAGATATGTGTAATACCTAATATGATATAAAGTATTTTCACAGCTGACAATGTCACATATACTGCTAGCACTAGTATGGTTTGTTGCCTATGTTGATAATTGAAGGGAATGCTCAATTTTAATATTTCTAGTAGAAATAAATATGCATGCTCCCATCTGATTTCATAGACCCTTTGAGTTAATGTTAATGTTGAGATCTTACTTGCACAGATAGTTCCCTCCCAGTAACGTCAGAAGCCAGCCGAGCACATCATGGGTGCTCAGGGAGCACCTGTTGAGGGTGCAGTGGTGCTCTGTGGAGGATGACACTTTTCTCGTCAGGTGTCTGCAGTGCCCCAAGTGTCCAGGGAGCCTTGCTCCTCTGCCCACCAACACAGCTTGGGGCTGGTACCTCTCACACCTGCTCCTCGGCAGCCTGTGCACTGTGGCCTGCTGGGCTGGGCTTGGCGCCTCTCTCTGGCCTCCCTTGGCAGTCACACCCTGTCCTTGTCCCCCTTCTGTGGGCCTGTTCCCCAGGTGGCCTCCCAGTCTTCCTTGGATGACAGACAAGATGGCTTGTTCCTTCTGAAAATGGCAAAGAGCAGCCTGGCAGAGGGTGAAGTCTGAACTTCAGCAGGCCCATCCGGCTTGGCTGTCCCAGGCCTTGTTCTCGAAAGTCTATCATGGGGAGGGGCTGGACATGAGGGCTCTGATCCCTCCACCGTGCCTGGATGGCAGGACCTCTGTGTCATATTTAGGCAAGCAGCCCCTGTGCAGCAAGGCCACTGGTGTCTGCACCTGGCTCTGACGGCCTTCCCCTCAGGCCCCACAGTGTCCTTCTGAGGACTGACGTCGATCTTGGGGTGACACCTGGGGACTGCTCCACACAGGTGACAGAACACCTCCCCCATTGCTCCTCTGACCCAGGCAGCTGTGCCATGTTCTGGGCTTCCCATTACCCACACTCAGCTGGCAGAAGCCACCCTGTTGGCAGCAAGCAGCACCTGTCCCTGTTAGCGACACCTGGTATCTCAGGACCACACTTCCTAGGCCCAGAGCCAAGCACATCACCAGCTGTTGGAGGCTGCCAACCTGTCAGGTGACAGCCCCAGGCCAGGGCTCCCCCTCTCTGGCCCCCAGTCTCTCTGGGGCTTCCAAGGGCCCTTAGGGTCTGAGTTGCTGCACACCCACTCCCGATGTGTGTGGGGAGAAGGAGATCTTTGGTTTCCCACACTTCCGTGCTGGCAGCTGGAATTCCATCCTAGCTCAGAGGACTGGGCTCTTTGAGTCCATCATTCTCACTCTGACCTGAGTCGAAGCTTCCATTCCGCTCCACTGTCCCCACAGAACGCCTGAGTGCCCCTTCTATTTCAGGGGTTCATCCAGAGGTCCCCTTACCCCTTCTCCTACATAGTCCCCGGTGTGCCCTCCTTTGACTCTTTCCTTGTCAGCCTGTCGGGGTTGGGGCTCTGCTTCCTCTTGGCCTCTGCTCTGCACACTCAACTCAGGCTTCCCTTTCTCTCCAGCTTCCCTGCCTTTGGAAGAGTGATGCTTCAGAGGGAAGGGAGAGGCCTGAATCACTGGACAACCACTAAGAAAGCCACTAAGAAACAGGACAACCACTAAGAAAATAACCGCCAAAGTGTACTAAAAGAAATGACAAAGGAGTTCAAATTGTGTTATAATATATCTGTTTAACCCTAAAGAAGGCCATAATGAAGGAATAGTGGGACACACCCATATGTAAACAGAGTGGAAAATATAATTCTACCTTCTCAGCAATTACACAAAATGCAAATGGCTTAAAGATTAAAGATGCTCGATGTCATTAATCCTCAGAAAAATGTAAATTTTAGCCACAAGATACCATGCCACACCCATAAGGCTGGCTGGAATCAAGAAGATGGACAATAAGGAGCGCTGGCCAGGAGAAGCTGGACTCTTTCTGTACTATGGGAGGAAGGTAGAACTGGCTTCATTAGAAACCAAGCAGGAAGATCCTCAAAGGATTAACTGTAGGGTCGCCACATGACCTGCAGTTCTACACTGTCAGAAATAAAAGCACACCAAGTTAAACCGGATTCTAAAGGTCTCTAAAGTTTACTGTGCAGGTGAAAGAATAGGGAGCCCTCAGAACAGCAATGATAACAGGAGGGTTACAAGCTGTCTTTAAGCAGGAATGAGGAAGGTCTTTAACTTTTACAATGATTGGTCATTACAGTGGAAGCTTTCAGACAGCTGATCATTTTAAACCATTTTTGCAAGGCGACTTAAGTTTTGTTTATGATTATTAGAAACATTCCTGAGGTGTAACTGAAAATTATGACTAATTTATAATTACAAAATATTTATTATAGTGAAAGACACATTGTCATTAATCCCACACACACCCCCCTTGCTTTAAACCGACTCATCCCATGATTCTTGCCACTTTCGGAAGGACTTCTGTGCCTTTATTGTAATACATTTTATTTAAACATTCACCATGTATTTCAGTCACACTTTGTACAAGAAACAACTTAAGTTTCCTTTATATGGCCTGTTTTTATCTGCTCAGGGGACTCTCAATTCTGGTTTCCATTTCATTTCATTTCATTTTATTTTAACAATACCCAGAGGAAATGAAAATAGACATCCCCACAAAAACTCATACAGTCATATTCATAGCAGAACTATTCATAATAGTCAAAAAGTAAAAACAGCCCAAATGTCTATCCAGTGATGAATGGATTAATAAAACATGGTATTTCTATATAGTGAAATATTACTCAGCTGCCAAAAGGAATGAAATCCTAGAAATTACTAATTTCAGTATTTCCCATAGGTATAGATTTTTTTAAAAAAATGAATATCCCCTCAAAGAGGGGTAAATAAGAGTATTTTATAAAGATATTAGAATAATTGTAACTTTGGTAATTGGCAGAGACCTTGAATTCGTCATCCCTGCCATGAATCTTCCCCCGTCTCTGGACTTAGTTATATAATTTCCTTTGGCCCATGGAAAGGTAGCAAACACGGTTCAAGCAGAGATTTGAAACCGTGTTTGTCTATTGCTTTGCAGACCCTTGTGGCTCTGTGTCTGCCACAAGTTTTCTCCTAGAGCAAAGTAAAACAGAGGAGGAGCAGAGCTAATTTACCCCAGTCAGCAGCCAGCAAAGCCCAGATGTGAGCGCGGTCCAGCGTACACTAGAGGAGCCACCCACCTTCCACTGACCCACATGTTCATAAGCTAAACTGATGCTCATTGTTTTAAACATTGATGTAAGAGTGACTTTTTCCCAGATTAATAATGCAATAATAACTAATACTGTAATAGTTTAAAAATGCGAACTTTTATAAATGCCAAAAGAAAATGCAGACCTTTATAAATGCCAGAAGGTATACTGATTACACATATAACACACAGTAATACCCAAACGCGCACACACACACACACCCACACACACAGAGGATAGGTGGAACAAACTGCATGATGAAAATCAATGTGGGTGTATATAACATAAAAATATGAAGGAACTTAGGCCAATGTTATTATTCATATCAACAGTTATGTAATAAATTACCTATTGATAAGAAATTTCAAATTTCTTAGTTATTAAAAACAAAAGAAACTAAAGAAGGCAGATTAACATTATCAATCAATAAAAACCAAAATAAATCAGTGTAAAAGAAACAGCAACAAAAAATTGAATTCTAGTTCCTTGGGAGGGAAAATATAAAAGAATGCTATTGGAGGATAGTTATTATAATCAGTTAGTAAGTGGTAATGATGAGAATGGCCTTACATAACAGAAAATTAGAATTAATAGTTTAAAAACCATAAAAAGAGATTTAAAAAACAATCTTTGAGACTTATTTTGTAGAAATTGATACAAATTAACTTGAAAACCCAGATAATTTGCTTTCTTCCAAAAGAAAATATCAATAGCCTACACAGATTAATTACCATTGAAGAAACGAAGTATTTGAAAAGACTAGATATTTGTTTCAGCTGTTGTCCAAACTGGTCATTGTAGGTCAATAAGTTTAAGTTGGTTAATAGTTAATCAAATTCCTACAAGTTGTTAAAATCCTTAAATAGGAGTTTGAGTTCTTCTTTCTCCTTTAATTCTATCACATTTACTACCATATTTACTATGAATATATATATATATATATATTTTTGGTACTGGGGATTGAACTCGGGTCTTTGTGCTTGTGAGGCAGGCAGCGAAACCACTGAGCTACATCCCTGGCCCTATTATGCATATTTTAAAGCTCTATTGTACTATGCACACTGATATGGGGTGTTTATATATTTCTACAGAAATATTTTTCTCTACTAGTAGCCTTTATCTTCAGTTTTCTTTGACTAACCTTAATACAAGACCTGACTTTTGGTTTGTGTACCCTTGGTACAGACATTTTTATTCTTTTGATCCTTTCCTATCCCTGTATTTCAAGTGTATCTGTTGCAAACAACATGTAAGTTGGTTTTGATATTTTGATCTAGTTAAATGAATGTTGTCTTTCAATTAGATTTTAGTTCATTTACATATATTAAAATCCTTGATCTATTTATGTTTATTTGTAAACATCTTGGCCCATGAATTTTTCATTTTTATCTTTCCTTTCATGTACTTTTAGAATAATATTTTTAAAATTCCATACCTTCTCTACTACAATACACTTCTAGTTATATACTCTTATATTTCATTCTAATATTCCTCTAAAAATGGTAATGTGTTAAAAAAAAAAAGGGAACAAAGTCCTGACCCTCACTGCAGCATGAGGAGCTGCTCACCCCATGGGAGCCAGGAAGCAGAGAGAAGGGAGGAGCCAGGGACAGGAATTCGTCCTTCCAGGTCAGGCCCGACCTCCTAACAGCACATTCAGCCACGGACTCAGCCACTGGTGAGTGTAACGGCCGGTGATCCAATTGCCTTCCAAAGCCCCGCCTCTGAACACAGGAGGCTTTCAAAGGGGATTTTAGATCTAAGCCATAGAAATGGATGAACCTTAAAAACGTGCTTAGTGAAAGAGGCCAGGCAAAAAATGCCATATATTGTATGATTCTATTCCTAGGAAATGCTCAGAGTAAGTAAGGCAGATTTATGTCTGCCAGGGCCTGGGGTAGAGGAATGAGGGATCAGGATCCTTTGGGGTGATGAACATGATTAGGAACTGGAGAGAGGGGGTGATTATGCAAAATTTCATTGTGTTATTGAACTGTGAACTTTCATAGGGTGAACTGAATGGGATGTGAGCTATATTTCAATTACAAAACAAGCTCAGTACTTCAGGGTACTGAGGGGAAAAAATCTCGTCCAATTCCCCCAATCTATACCAGTGAAGACTGGTAAAATTCCACCAAGAGCACCTTGGATCTGATTCCCCTGGGACTACTGCATGTCAGGATGTGAAAAAAGCAACTGTACCCAACTCCTAGAGGACCCTTGCTTTTGTCATTCTTGTTAACATCCCCCTTGCCTCCCCTGGGACCAATGTAAAAACATCCTGAGCAATTCTGCAGGCATGTCACTGTGACCAGTACTGTCAGGAGAGGCTGAGGGTTGGGCACTGCCCCTGGGGGAGAAGATGCCAGAGGCAGGGCAGGCTCATGTCACACACTCTGCGCATTTGCTCTTTTGTGTTCCCAGAGTGAGGGTTCTGATTCCAGGGTCAGGATCCTGGCCCTGTGAGGCCACGTGCACACCTTCTGTAACACCGGGCCTCCAGAAAGCACTCCAGGGGATCACCCGGCCTCCACAGGAGAGACAGCCAGGACTGCAAAGGCTGGAGGTCCCCAGCAAACAGGCAGGGGCAGCCACAAGGAGAGGAGTATCGGGCAGAGTCCAAGATGGCTAAGCTGGAAGGAAGGTCTTGGGTACAAGAATGCAGAAGCAGTCTGGCTACCTGGGAAAGGACCCCCGAGGGAGGATGGGAGTTGCCCTCTCCCTCCTCTTCCTCATGTTCTCTGAGGACTCTGTTACTCACACAGAGCATATCCCTCTGGCCTAGCTGGAGCACAGAGCGCTGGCCAGTGGGTGGTTTGCCCCTGTGGCTTGGGGGCATGCCGGAAGGGGACAGATGGGAGGAGGCAGTGGGAGGAGGAGGCGAGGCTACACCTGGGCAGGGACAAGGAGCCCTGGAGATGTGGGGACAGAGGCAGTCCTGGAGACCTCAGGCCCTGGCCCCTGACTGTCAGGGAAGGCCTAGCCTCTCCAGGTCACTTGGCAGACCCTGCTCAAGGGAACAGGAATGCTTAGGCAGCTGATGGAGCTGCAGAGGCCAAGGGTCTTGGGGCAAAGAGCAAGATTGGAGCCCGCAGCCTCCAGGAGGAAAGGCCAGGGAGGCTTTGCCGTCACACTGCCGTAGGTAGCAGTGGCTGAGACCACAGTGGCCCTCATCTCGGACTTGCTACTTGCTGAGCACCTCCTTAGGACTTCCTTCACACACTAGTGTTCGCTTTGCCCACAGAGGCCAGTGCCCTGTGGTGGGACAGACCCAGGACACTTGGGACAGCGTGTGTTTTCCCTAGGGTGGGGATGGCCATTGGATCAGACTGGGAGCACTTGGAAGAGAAAGACTCAGTCTTTGGGAGCCCTTGGGGTCCCTGGAGGAGAGTGTTTTCAGCTCAGCCTTAAAGGCCCAGCCAACATGCAGGGGTGGAGAGCTGGTGGAGAAGTCTTAGCAGTCTCAGCAGCAGAATACTCAGAGTGCTGGGCATGCAGAGAGGGCAGACATGAGGTTTGTGGCTGGATGAAGCATGGAGTGTGAAGGGTTTTTACCGGGAGAAGAGCACTGTCTTTAACAAGCTGCAGAAGCTTGTTCAGTGGAAAACTACGCACGAGTGGTCTGCATCGGGAAAGAGGTTGCCAGCTCCAGCTGTTGCTAAGGGAACCGCTGCAATCACAAGCCAAGAGCGGCTAGAAAGCAATTTAAAAAGGTTGACAGTTTTTGAGAAAAAAGCAGAGAATATTTCTCCAGTGGATGGAAAATACAGTCTCCAAAGAGCCTTCCCAGAGACACAGGGCTGCCTCCCGATGTCGTAGCCATGACTATAAGGTTGCATGGCAAAGGGGAATTTCCAGATGTAATCAAGGTTACCTTAATTAATTAGCTGTTCTCAAAATAGGGAGATTATCTCAGATTCCCTGCTATGCATGGTGTGATTGCATGTGACTTTGTAAATGGAGCTTTCTCCCTGCCTGGGCGAGGAGAGATCAGAGAGCTTCGAAGTCTGAGTTCTCAGCACAGCATTACAAGCTCTGGGAAAGAGCAGAGGCCCATGCCAGGACCGGAGAGGACCTTCCCGATGACAGTCAGCGTGGACTGCAGCCCCACAGCCTGGCCCAAGTCGGAAGCAGAGTCTTCCCCAAAGCCTCCAGGTCGGAGGTCAGCCAGTGACGTGATTGCAGCCTCATGGCAGAGGACCTGGTGACGCTGGGCCTGGACTGTCCACCTAGGCAAAGGTGCGAAAAGAGAAACGTAGAGTAATTGGTTAGGAGAGGCTGGGGTAGGGGTAGGTGCCATGGTGTCCTCCTTTAGTGCAGCTTCTTCCAAGGGCCGCGTCTTCCTCAGAAGTGCCCAGGCAGGAGCAGTGGTGGATTCTGCACTCCTCACTCCCTTTAATCAACTTTCAGCTGGGTCCCTGGCCCAACTCATTACCCTGGCTGCAACCATGCAGCTCCAGCAGAGGTTTCTGTATTTTGTCGTTCTTTACAAGGCCTTGTTCTCTAAATTTACCAACCGAACTCAACTTGTTTTGTTCCTGGCAATACTTCTCATCACTGCCAGCTGTAGTTTTAAAGGGCTATGAGCTCCCTCGTCATTGATAATTTTAGTTCTGAAGTCTCCGCTGTTTTGCCCTTTCCCCTTCTCCTCCATACAGACCTTGTTCTTCCGGGTCTCTGGTTCAAGGATCTTGAGTCAATTCTAAAGCTTGTCCTCTGAGAAGAGCTGTCTTAAAGATGCGAAAGCCATGGGCTGGGGATTTAGCTCAGTGGTTCCACCGCCTGCCTCGCAAGCTGAGGACCCGGGTTTGATCCCCGGTACCAAAAAAAAAAAAAAGATGCGAAAGCCTTCCCCAGCCCAGCACAGCCTCCGAAGCCTAAGACCCACTTCCCTGAATACTGTCATGTGCCTGATGACAAGACACAACACAACCAGGAATTGTAAAGTTCTACCTGGAAATGTCCTCTAGTTCTTTGTTACCATGGGCCAAAATACGAAGTTGGTTTCTGTGATTTGAGCCCATAATTTCCCTTCACATTTCTTCTTTATAATTGTTCTACTTTTGTCATTTCCCACTCTGCTGGTTGAACTGTATCCTCCCTAAAAGCTGTTGGAGCCCTGACTCAGTATCTCGGAGTGCAACTTTATTTGGGAGATGATCAAGTTATAGGAGACCAGCAAAGTGATTAAAGCAGTCCCTAGTCCAAAAGGGCTAGTGTTCTTGTAAGAAGAGGAAATTTGGAAGTGTGCGTGCGCACATACACACACACACACACAAGTGCCAAGTGAAGATTGGAATGATGCTGTCACAAGCTATAGAGCTACCAGAATCCAGAAGAAAAACCTGGAACATACCCTTCCATGACAGCTTTCAGAGGGAGGGTGGCCCTGCTAATAACCTGAGCTTGAACTTCCAGCCCCCAAAACTGTGAAGTCAATTTCCGTCACTATTTCAGCTGTGGTACTTTGTTAGGGCAGTCCTGGCACACTCATACAATCCATTTTTTGATCCCAGGCAGTTTCCAAGATGAACTTATTTCCAAGATGAGCCTTGTGTTGCATTTATATACTATATTTCCCATGTCAGAACAAATATGATTGTAAAAATGAGAACTTAAAAATTGTGAGTGCATATATCTGATGTGTTTTTGCATGGTTTACAAAAGCCTGCCAAGCTTGCCCTCCCAAATTTGCATTCTGTGGTACCTGACCATCATCACACAGATAAAATCATAGTAAAAAGGTAAAATTTCCCCATACCAGTATGTTGGGAAAGTTTTGTTTCTTCACTCTATTTAGGAGCCTCAAATGAAGCTTATATTAACTTATTAGTTCTTAATACCAGCAGCTCTCAAGAGCCCTTTGAACTCTTACAGTTTATTGAGGCCCCTTAAAAGTTCTTGTTCATCGGGGATATATCCCAGTATAAATTTTACCATATTAAAATAAAAATGAGAAATAAAGAATATTTATTCTTTTACTTGAAGAAGACATTAATAAAACATGTTAGCACAAATAAGTCTCTGAAGACACTACATAAAAGTGAAATTTAGTAAGAAGAACGGCCTTCATTTACATTTTAGCAACTCTGGGATGTCTGAGGAGACAGCTGGGTTCTCACAGCGTTCTGACTTCCGGCTGCCATTATACACCGTGATGGCCTCTGGAGAGCCCCTTCTGGACCCCTGGGAGAGAAGGTGGAGCAAAAGGCAAAAACTATCTTAGCATCATCATGAAGAGACTTGATCTTGTGGGCCCTGCCTCAAAGTGACCCCAGGACCCCTCAGAGTTCCCCAGGCGGCCACGAGGACTGAAGTGCTTCCCGGGGAGTCAGCAGGATGGTCAGAGCTCGAAGCCCACAGTTCTCGCTCGGGACAGGGCTTTGGAGGGCCCTGGAAACTGGCGCCATGGAGGCTTGTGTTCCCTAAGAAACATTCTGTAGCTGTGGCTGGGCATAAAAAGACGAGTAAGACAAGGTTACTTCCCTTGGGAAAGTAAGAACCCAGCACCCAGGACAGATAGAGACAAAGCTAAGCCTGAGTAATAAACACAGATAGTGGGGTGAGTCCTGGGAGAGGGTAGGCAAAGGGGGAGTCATCGCCAGTGGGGATGTGTGGAGGCTGCCCCAGGGTGGCCAGGGTGATGAGCTGGAGGTGGTGGCCTGGGGACCGCAGATGCATTGTCTTCTTGGAGCTTCGCTGCTTGTGAGCTCTCTTCGAGTGTTCTGATTGGGGTTAAGAGTGCAGGGCTCAGCGGCTGCCTGGATTCTAGGCTACTGAACTAGCCAGGGATCCTGAGCCTCAGCGTCATCACCTATAGAGTGACCATAGGGGTGCAAGTGGGACTCCGGCCTTTGTGACCCCCACTGGCCACTTGAATGAACACCGCCCTTCTGTCCCCACATAGCTGTCCTTGCCATGGAGCGGGGGCACTCGTGCATGCCCCACAGTTCATCTGACTTGCTTTTTGGGCCAGGTGCATTTCATCTCCCTGAACACCCTTCCCTTCCCCTTGTGAGTCCTCATTTTCCCCATCTACAGAATGGGGCACCTTGAGAAAGAGAAGCTAGATTACAAGAGATGTCTCAAGGGCCGGGGATTTAGCTCAGTGGTTCCGCCGGCTGCCCCGCAAGCACAAGGACCCGAGTTCGATCCCCGGTACCAAAAAAACAGCTCACCTCCGTATGCGTGTCCACATCTCCATCTCTCTTGGTCATTGTCACTGCTGCTGGCATGGTCCTTCCACCTGTTCTCGGGTGCTCCTGGGGCAGGCCTGTTCTCTTGCCCTCCTCCGCACTCCGGTCATGTCCTCAGGGCCTCTGTGGGAAGCAGCAGCAGCAGCAGCAGCGCAGGTTTTCCCAGGGGCCGAAGGCGGGGTTCGTGACCTTGGCCTGACAGACCCTGCCTGTGCACAGGCAGAGCCAGGGCACAGCTCAGGGTCCCCAGGGGTGGGAGGGCATGGGGGTATGGCCAGGGTGTGACCAGGGGGGATCCTAGGACGCCCAGGGCCCTGTGGGTACAGGCCAGGAGATGAGGTCCAGAGACACCAAGTAATGGGATCCGGGGTGGTGGGTGAGCGCCCTATGTCTTCCAGGCCCTGAGGCTCAGGAGGATTTCAAAACTGGACTCCATTTGAGCAGGACAATGCCTCCCTCCACATCTGGGTCCGTAAAGGGAGTAGGCAAATGTAGGTGCAGACCTTCAGAATCAGACTCTCAAGGGGGAGGGGCTCAGAGGTCACATGGTCATGTCTGGGGTGGGACCACGTAAGGTTGAGGCCTTTGAAAAATTCAGGCAGCTTTGGAACTGACCAAGACTCCAAAGTGTTGAGTATTCTTTTGAGCATAATTTGTAATTTTCATTGGGTTTAATTCCTCTGGAATTTAAAATAATGGCCAGGCAAGCAGAAGCCACTGTCAGTAGTCACATGTGCTGCACAGCTGGTGTGCATGCAAGCGCTTTAGCCCCAGGACTCAAGGCCCTGGGCTGTGAATGCATCAGTACGTAAATGATTGTGGGTGCTAAGGAACCCAGGGGTCTGGCATTGGATGTGGATCCCTTCCTACTAGTATGTGGAGGAAGAGGAGACAAGCTGGTCACTTGGAAGTGGCATAAGAGCAATGACAGACAGGAAGTGGTAATTACAGTAATGAAAGGGAACGTTGTCTGATCATGACGCATGGTTCAGACATTTCTTGTGAGTAATTTCACACCCACCTCATAGGTACCCACTGTCACCGTTCTGCAGAAGAAGGAATGGAGACTGGCACATCGGATCACTCGCCAAAGCCACACCAGCCGGTTGTTAGTAAGGCTGGCAGCTCCAGCTCCCTTCCTCCTTACATGTGCAGCATCACCATAATTTTCTTTCGCAGACTTTATTTTGAGTTTATTAGAACATACGTGATTTCACAGGCTCAGCTCCCTGCATATCTGCTTATTGAATGCTTAGTCCAGTGCTCAGCACTGTGGGAGATACAAAACTAACAGATGGTGTCACCCGTTCACTTGCCCTGTTCAGCTCCTTTCACGCGTCAGGTGGGGCTAGGCTCTGAGGGCACCACGGTGAGACAAAGCCATGGTCCCTCACCTCCTGCAGTCTTCAGGCTAGCCGGTGTGGGAGCCATTACTAAAATAACCACAGAATGCGATTTGCAGTTGCTACTATGAAGCAGACGTTCTTAAGGCACTGTGTGTGTGCGCCCACGAAGAGGTTTGGCCTCTTACAGGCTGTCCAGGAGGCTTCCCTAGGGCAGACATGCACATGGGTGTGCAGGGAGTGTGCACAGAAGGCGAGGAGGAGGCGGCTTCTTGCAGCCCATTCACTGAGCACCTCCCTAAGTGCTAGTCTTCATTCTTGGCAAAACACAGCAGCTGCCCCCAAAGAGCCCACTGTTTGGCCGGGAAAGCTGAAGTGTAAAACTTGTGGGGGATGTTCAGTTGGCATGTGGGAGTAGAGAAGAAATGGTTAACTTGAGGACCTTCCAGGATGACTTCACACCGGTATGACTGGAGAGAAATGTCAAGGATGCGCTGCTTGGTTCCCTCTGAGTGGCCATCTCCTTCTCATCTCCCAACTCTCTGCTGAAGTACACCAGTGACCTTGCCAGCCAGGGATGAGCCCTGGCACTCTAACCACTGCCTATGCCGTCGGGTGGCGCAGTGCCTGTCACCTAGCCGGGGTTCAGCAGAGCTCTGGGAGGTGAATGGCACGAGGCAGAGCTCTCATGCAGGTTTAGAGGCAGGCCCGGTATGGCAGTGCCAGGGAGCAGCAGTGGGGTCTTTGGGAGGCTTTGAGATAGTCTCATGTCAACAAGAAAGCTCTCTCTGGAGGAAGATAGGATTAGTGCGGGAGGGGGTGCATTTTGGAAACCTGTTGGACCCCTTGAGGAGGCTACACTGACACGTTGGTGTCTGTTCTAAGGCACTGGGCCTGGGGGTGAGCGAGTGTGTTCCAGCACCACTCAGGAGGTGCGATTGTCAGGACTTGGTGAGGACTGAATGGGTGGTGTGAGGGACAAAGGGTCAAAGGTGATGATGGCTGACCTCTGTCGACTGCTGAGGTGGACTGGGCATGAGCGCTCATGATTTACAACCCTTACTCTATGCCTCAGGTTCTGAGCTGTTACTTCTGTTTTAAGAACAAGGAAATGATTTCGGCAGTTGCAGACAGGAGAGTTTCCGAGATGAGATTTGTTCCCCTGCTGTTGGGAATTTAGGCAGCTTGGTGAGCATGTGGGGAAGTAGTGAGGTGGCTTTTCAGGCTGCTCTGTTTCCCCAGGCTATCGTAACCGAAAGGCCTTCTGGGCAGCTGGAAGTGCAGGACTAGAGGTTCAGAGGGAGTCAGAGGTTGAGGTAAAGATTTCAAAATATCTAAAATGGAAGCACAGAGGAACGGCCATGTGAAGATGGAGGCAGAGACTGGAGTGGTGCGAATGGCTGGCGGTTGAAACCTCAGTGCAATGAGTCGTTCTTCAGAGTGGCGGGCTGCGCCGGGTGCCAGGAGAGAAGCTGGCTGTGAGGAAGGGGCCTGGGCCAGTGGAGGTTCTTTCATAAGAAGCTTGATGGCTGCCCTTCTTTCTGGGGCAAGATGGCACCTCAGTGGTGTTTTAACTTGCATCTTTTCATGTATTTATTGGTCATTCATACTTCTTCTGAGAAGTCTGCTCACCTGTTTATAGCAGCACAGCTCACAATAGCTACATCTTGGAAGCGGCCTATATGCCCATCAGCAGATGGATGGAGAAGGAAAGTGTGGTATTACACACAGTGGAGCACTACTCTGCCACAAGGAAGGATCAACTCGAGTCATTTGCAGGAAAATGGATGCACCTTGCAACCCTAATGTTAAGTGAAATAAATCAGACACATGAGGTTAAATATTGCATGGTTTCTCTTATATGGAAAACCCAAAGTAGGGCCGGGGATTTAGCTCAGTGGTTCTGCTGCCTGCCTGGCAAGCGCAAGGTCCTGAGTTTGATCCCCAGTAACAAAAAAAAAAAAAAAAAAAAAAAAGAAAGAAAAAAGAAAAAGTAAACACTGAAAAACTCGATGGATAAGTAAAGAGCAAAATAAAAGACTAATAAGATACAGGGAGGTAGATTTTTTTGTAAATGGGAAGGGAACCAAAAGATAAAGGGAGAGGAGGGGAAGGGGACTAGAAAAGAGTTAAGATGTATTATGAACCTGTACCAACTCCCCACATATACTAATAAAATAAAAATGAAAAAGGAAGTTTGGGTCTGAAGGGGAAGAGAGATGGGGCGGTTGACTGATGGAGACAGGATGGAGGGAAGGAGTACCCTGTGGTAACTACTAGTTTTTCAAGCATAGGAAACCTTGAATGAGATTATGGGCTGGGGAGAGCTAGTGGCTAGGAGGGTGTGGTGCTTCACATGTGCAGATTTTAATTGAGTAATTTCTTCTCCAAGTGGCTGAGCTGAATGACCATGCACGGAGGGCTTGGGAGAAGGCTGCGCTCCGCCCTACGGTTCCCTGATCACTGCATCCCTTGCTTGTAACTCAGCACCCCGAAAGGGGCCAGGAGGCCCTCACCCCTGCAGCTAGATGGCTAGAAAACCAGGACAGAGGCAGCCCAGAGGACTTCCTTGCTCCTCCTGGTGTCAAAGACGCATGGCTTCTCATCAGCGGTGTCCTCTGGTGGAGCATTCTGAGTAGCAGCACTGGGACCCCAGTTCCTGATTCTGTTCATCCGGTCACATTCGTTCATCCGAATGCACTGAACTCCTTTGACAGGCCTTGCATGGGAGATGGAATAGTACACAAAACAGACAAAGATCTTTCACTCAGAGCTGACAGTGGAGAATTAACAGACAGAGCTAAGCTAGGGGTCACAGGTGGAAGTGCTATGAAGTGCAGTGCAGCAGCAGAAAGGACTAGAAGGAGGATGGTCGCTACTTTGCCCTGTGATCTGGAAAGGCCCTCAAGGATGTAGCATTTGAGTAGAGAGCCTGTGGGGCCCAGCTGTACAGAGAGAAGAGTGGCCCAGCCACATGGCATGGCACAGGAGGGGACAATGGGCAGGAGCTAACTGTGGTGAGAGACAGTCCAAACCTCAACAAATGTGTATGGTCTCTTAGGTCTTACCAGCAGTCTGAGGCTCTGGCGCTCTTTTTTTTTTTTTTTTCTTTTTGCTGTTGCTGTTGTTGTTTATGTGAGAAAGAGTCTTGCTGTGTAGTTCAGGCTGGTCTCAAACTTGCAACCCTCCTGCCTCAGCCTCCCGAGTGCTGGGATTACTGACATAGAGACCATGCCCAGGTGCTGTAGCATTCTTAAACTTGGCCCCCTTATTCTTGCATCCCTGTGGCAGGTCTTTGGAGCAGATGAACTAGGATCCAGACCCCCTACTTATCCAGTTTTACTTACATTGCCTTTTATTTGGAGGGGTCTATGCCTAGAGAGAGTCGTTCCTTACTTGAGGTCACAAGCAGTGGCCCAAGAACACATTCTGTGTCATGCTGGGCTACGAGCTATCTTAGTAAGTTCCTTCAGCAATTGTCATATTTAGAAGACATTCTTTATTTTGCCTCCTTGAACTCGATCTTAGTCTTTTCTGTCTCCCAGAACACAACTTTATTTTTGGATCCTCTTTCTAGAGCAGATTCCAGAAGGGGATGGAGATGGCAATTTTAGTTGCAGCTGGGGAAAGGTCGTCTTGTTTCTCAGATTTTGTCATCTATTTCCACCATTCAGTTCACCCTGGAGTCTAGTGTTGGCAAATCTGTGTCCTTATCTATTCTGATTTGTGGATTTTGTGCCTTCTTAGTCTCTGTAGAGCATGGGACCCTAATCTTCCTCTGCCATCTCACTCCTGCCTTCCCTCCTTATAGTCGTATTAGGCTCCATCTCGTATCTTTTACTTGGAGCAAGCCCTGTGCTTTGCCTCCCTCCTACCAGTGTTCAGTCAGACAGGTTTTGCTGTACTGGTTCATGTCTTTATCTTCAGCAAAAGTGAATTTTACAATTTTGATTAACCTTGGGAGGCCCATCTGAGGAGAGGCCATTAGAAGTTTCTGCCCTAGATATTTAGCTCCTGAGAAAGTACCAAAACTCATATAGCAACATCAAAACCCTTTCCTTTATTTAGGCCTATAAAACCTGCCTGACATCCCCCAAAGAATCCAGAAAAGAACCACAAAAGGCTGATTCCCAGCCCCAGCTCCACAAGCTCAATCCCATCTTCAGAGTGCATAGGTTCAGGTAATGAGGGAGCACAACACTCTTATCTTTTCTTGTTTTTTTTAAATAACAGCTTTATTCAACTAAAATTTGCATACCACACAATTTACAAATTTAAAGTGTAAGATTCAGTAGATTTTAGCACATTGACAAAGGTGTACGACCACAATCAAATTTAGATATTTTTTGTTATCCCAAACGAAACACTTTACCCATTAGCTGTTGCCTCTGAACCCCTCTCTCCTTAATCTAGGCAATCACTGAGCTTCTCTCTATCTTCATAGATTTTCCTATTCTGGGAAATTTTTAGTTCAAAGTAGGCCATGCTCAGCAACATCAAAGACCTTGCCATATCCAAAGAAATAGAAATCCTGCAAAGGGAGATCTCATACCATATTGGAGTGAAACTAGAAACCAACAGCAGACACATACTTAGAACACAGTAACTTTTTTTCTCCTCTCTTTCTGCCTTTTTCTTAACTTTTTCATATAAAAGAAACCATGTGATCTTCAAGCATGTGTATGTGATTTATTTTGCTTAGCATTATGGTCTCAAGGTAGATCCATTTTCCTACAAATGCCTCAAGTTTATCCTTCTTTACTGCAGAGTAGTGCTCTATTGTGTATAAATGCCACATTTTCTTTATCCACTCATCTGTTGATGGAGAATAGGCTGTTTCCAAGATCCATTCTTTTAGAGCACTTAAAATCGTATCACTGTCTTCTAAGACATCAAAATGCAATCACCTGACCCAGTGGTCACCACACTTTTCTTTATGTGGGACAGCACAGATTTCCTGTCACAAAGACTCAGCTCTGCCATTGGCACTGAAAAGTAGTCATTGACAATGTGCCAGATTTCCAGAAGGGTCTGCAGTCATAGAAGGGTGAGAATCATGAGTCGAAGCGATTTCTGCCCAAGACTGGAGAAGAATTTCCCCTCCTCCTTGGAAGAGCTGTTCCTGGGGCCATCACTCAACCAAGTATGTTTGAAACATCATAAAGATCCTGTTCTGAGGCTCCTTTGCCGTAAACTCAACCTGGACATCTCGCTGCCTTTCCTGTCAATGGTGCATCCAACGCTAATCCTTCTCAGCCATTCCTGAATAATGTGAGTTTTTCTTTTTAAATATGGCAGATCAAACCCATGGTCTTCACAATGAGGTCCATCCCCAGTGGTTTTTTTTAAATGTTTTATTTTGAGACAGTCTCACTCAGTTGCTAAATTGCACAGACTGGGCTCAAACTTCTCCATTGTCCTGCCTCGGCCTCCCGGAGTGCTAGGATTACAGGTCAGTTTGAAACTTAGCTTGTGCTTTCTCATTCTTCTTTCCCTAAGATGTGGGAGGGCCTTCTCCTGCAGCCTGGGAGAGGAGGGTGACTCTGGTCTCCTCGTGGAGCAGTGGCAGGTCCCTGTGCTGGGTGCTGGGAGTCGACAGCTACCCAGAAGGTTGCTGAACCCACAAAGCACTAGCAAGGAGGATGGCACTGGTCTCTGGAGATGAATAGATGCTGCGCAGGCCCGCAGAATTTCCCCCGAGTCTCTTCCTGGGTCCCACTACCTTATCCCACACTTTCTGCAGCCTGCGGGGCTGTTCTGTACCATGCATCCTTTCACCACAATGCTGTTCGAACTGTGAAATGTTCACGGTAAGCTAAACATCCAGCAGTAGGAGAATGGTTACATGAACATGGTGTGTCAATTCAGTGAAACAGTACACACTTTTTAGTGAATGAAATGGTAAGTTTTCTGTTATGTCTATCTTCCCTCCACCACCATAAACAAACCTGAATATGGCTCTGCACGATAGTGTCTAATTTCTAGAAGATGTTTACATCTTTTGTGCATGTGGATATGGAACACGGGGCACTATCTCTGGTTTCTGGGTGGTCCCGCTCTGGTTGGAAAGGGAAGTTAAGTAGGCAATCATCTCACAGTTCAGACAGAGCTGGAAGCCGGGTGAGCAGTCTGCAGGCCTTGCCAGGGGCAGCAACCTCTGCTGCAGGGACGGAAGAGGGCATGGACATCAGCAAAGGGCTAGGTTGGTATCAGGTGGAGTATTTGTTTCTTGTAGGCCGTTGTAACAGATTATTATGAGGACAGTGGCTTAAAACAACACGGATCCATCATCTTACAGTTCTGGTGGTCAAAAATCCAAAAGGGGATGTTATGGAGGAAGAGACCTTTGGCTAGCTTCCTTTCCAGATTCTAGAGGCTGCCCAAATCCCTTGACTCTGTGAGTCTCTGCGTATTCAAAGCCAGCAAGGTCTGGTGGAGTCTTTGGCTCTCTGTATTGCTGTGCCGCTGGCTCTTCTGCTTCTGTCTCCCCACTGCAGGAGCCTTGTGATTAGAAGCAAGGACCTGGATTATCCAGGTTCTTTTCCCACCCAGCACACATCGTCAGGGGACTTGTGCCATGTACGTGTGGGGTAACACATTTGCAGCTTCTGGGAATTAGGAATTGGACATAGGGGCCACTGTTGTGCACCCCCCAGGTAGTGAGGAGCCCAGTGTGCAGTGAAGAGGGACAGCACACCCCACATTCTTCTGGCTCTCGACTTCGGGGGCCACCAGGTGATAAGTAGGCTCTCCCAGTCTGGGCCCGGGTCAATTCTCTGTGCTTTTTCTGACTTCTGTGTGCACATTTCCCTCTGTCAGGCTGTGAGCTTGTGGAGGACAGGCCCAGGCCTTGTGTCCCTAATGCCTAGCATGGTGCTTGTGTACTTCCGTTGAAGGAGAAATAGGAGACTTTTTCTTTTTTTCTTCTAAGCTTATCACTTGCCTTCATTCCCCACCCACCTGCTCATTTTAGGTTGGGTTTTTTTTTCCAGCAAGATTTCATCATCCCCCAGGCTAGTCTATCCCGTCAGGCTTAGCCAGGTGGCCCCCGAACTTGCCTTCTGTATATTACATATGTGTGATATTGTTATTGCTTTGATTTATCCAAACTAATGATCTGGATTTTGTGAATGGCTCTGAAGATCCATTCAAACACAGAGATAGGTTTCGCATCAATATCATACTGCCAGTTACCATGACTTTAAAAGAAGTCTCATTAATTACAGGGAAAATCCTTCAACTTTGTTCTTTCCCTGTGTCTTCTGGCCCCTTTAAATTTCCATATGAAGATTAGAATTAGCTTTGCATTATCCTGTGAAAAAAACTTCTGGAATTTTGGCTGAGATTGCACTGAATAAGTCAGTTTTAGGAGGATTAATATCTCCAATGTACTGAGTTTCCACTCTGTGAACTTGGTACATTTCTACACTTGTTTAGGTCTTCCGGGGAGTTGTTAATGACTTATATGTATCCTTACTTGGGTGGCTCTTGTCTTCTGGTCAAACAATTTTTTAAAGTATTTATTCAGTGCCTGTCACAGTGTTAGGCACTAGGGACCCACGTATGACTAAAGTATTGTCCCTGCTTCTGGAAACATCTCTTGAAGGAATTAAACAAGCCACTGCTCCAGAGTGCAGGCGGGTGATACTGAGCTCCATATGGGGCTTAAGGCAAGAGTTTCTCAAGACTCATTATCTCCCCTCACATGTCAGTAAAGGATGCCAGGAAAGCAGAAATCTGCTTCTCCTTCTACATCCCATATCTTTATGATTGGCACCCACGCATGATTCAGCTTGGGAAGCCCAAAAAACATTCCTTGATTGCCTCCTGCTCCCTAAAGCTCCGCTCAGAAACTCTTGCTGGCCCACCCTGCAGCCCCGGCCCTGCCACACCTTTGCTGAAAAAGCTTTAGCGCTTCTCTCCTTCTCCTGAAGACCAAGCCTGACCTCCTCAATGAGATTTAGAAAGTCTCTCCTGCAACAGCAAAGTTAAAGGACAAATGGCGAGCTAGGAAATATATCTTCAGCTCATATCTTAATATGTAATATGTAATGAACAGACCATTAATGAGAAAAGAAAGAAAAGAGGCTCTTGGACATATGAAAATATGCACATTCCTAGAAAGGTAAATCAAAACTACACTGAGATAGCATTTTGTACTGACCCAGTGGGCACAATTCTAAACATCGGATGGCACAGTATTTGCAAAGCTGAAGGGACATAGACACTTCTATTTGTTGTTGTAGGGAGTAGAAACTTGTGTGACTCTTATGGAGGGTGGTTTGGCAATATCTACTAAAAATTCAGATGCACAGAAATTTTGATCAAACCATTCATTGCACTAGTAGGAATACTTATCTTATGGATAATCCTTCTTATGGGTGAAAGAACTGTATATAAGATCTTCATCACGGCATAGTCTGTAATAGTGTAAGAATGGAAAAATTTTCAATGATCGTCCATGGGATGTTAGCTAAATAATGATGGTACATTGGTATAATAGATTCCTATGCCATGTGTCTTAGCTTTCTCCTTGCTGAGACAAAGTATCCAACACCCCCACGGCTGAAAGGAGGAGAGCGTTAATTTGCTCATAGTTTCAGTCCGTGATCCCTGGCTCCGGACAGAGACATCATGGCAGAAGGGTGTGGCGGAGCAAAGCTGCTCAGTTCATGGAGGCTGGAAAGCAGGGCAAGGGAAAGTGCCAGAGCTGAAGGGGTGAGGGTTAGAGTCGCCCAAGGAAAGACTCCCCGGCTCCTTCTTGCCAGCAAGTGCTCACCCTAGCCTCCTGAGTTCCCTGGCTTCCGCCATCTTGGATCTCAGCAGACACCTCCCCCAGGTTCCGGTGTCCAGCTTCTGTACCTACGCCTCTAGGTTGTGGTTTGCAGTGTGCCTGAAGTGGGGCAGGTCCTAGCCTGGTCATTGGCATGGTATGGGTCTTCCAAAGTGCTTGTTGAATGGATGGATGTGTTTCTGTGTTCAAATTAAATAGACTTTCATTTAGATAAACACCGCTGGTCAACCTCATGGCTGACTGCAATAACTCAATTTACATCTCTGCTTCACCATCTAGACCGGGAGAGAAATAGCCATGTGATTACTTATTTTAACTCCAAGTTTGTTCCAGCCTAGAATGAGTCAGTTGAAAGGATGAAGATGGTTTTTCTCTCCCCGTGTGTGTATATATTTCTACTCCGCACAGGGTATGGAGGGAGGCAATGAGGAGTATTGCTTGTAGGGCCATGGAGGAGTGGAGAAGAGTCTGTGCAGGCGCACACAGCAGCAAGCCCCACCCAGAGCGGGTTGCCAGGGCAGCGAGTGGCCTCGCAGGCTCCAAACCCCACATGGGGCTGTGGCCCCGCCAGCTCAGTATTCTGGGTACATGAGAAGAAAGTGCTTTTCTTTCTGTAATTCCCAAGGAATCAATTTGCTGAAGTCACTTTCAGCACAGCAGTCACAGAGCAGCGCCTAGAGGTGCTTTCCACTTTCTGGACTTTCTTCCTGGGCTGTTGGGAGGCTGGCTGTGGGTGCCATGAGCCTCGCCTTTCAGATGAACTGCAAGTGAAAATGTTGGTACCAGGCAATTCTAACTGGTTGTCAGTGTCTTCAGGTTCTCGAATCCCTGTGGTTGAAGTCACTCATTTTACTTGTGATGTGGAGTGTTGGTGTGTAGAAGTTAAAATATTTAGCTAGCTTTGCTTTCTCTTTTCAAACTTAAACAGTGGCAAAATACACATGTCATAAAATGTACCATTTTCACCATTTTTAAGTACACAGCACAGTGACATTAGCGGGTTGTCGTTCTGCATCCATTAGCATCTTCCACCTCCAAACTGCCAACTAATCCTCATTAGGCACCAACTCCAGTTGTCCTCTCCTCTGCCCTGGCCCCAGCCCACCAGCCACTCCCCTGTGCGTCTCTGACCCGCTCCCTTGGGAGCCCCTAGAAGTGCAATCAGACACTGTTTGTCCTTTAGTGCCTGGCTCCTCAGTCCAAGTCCCTGCTGCCCTTCTGTGAGGGCTGTACCTTCGCGTGCCGGCTCCCATGGCAATCCCATGTTTCATTTCCTAGACTTTCTGCTAGCTTTAAACAAACAAATAAACAAAAGAAGGGTCTTTTAACTTTGAAAAAAATAAAATTATTTAAATTAGTTAAATCATTGATTGTTTACCCTGGTTTTTGCCCTAGGACCTATTATAATGACAAAATGTCATTATGGGAACACCAGGGAACTAGCTTTTGGAAGTCAGGCCCAAGCCTGGGCACAGGTGGGGCCACTTCAGGGGAGGTAGCCTTCAGTAGCTTTGGGCACGCACACTTGTTTACATGGGAGCGCTGTAGCATCCTTGCAGCTCTCAAAGCGGTTCAGGAGCCCAAAGGCTGCAGATGTTCTGCTCTGACGGGAGCCTCATTGCTCTCCCTGGTTCCCTAGCGCAGCCTCCAGCTGTGGCCTTTGTCCACTCCAGACCTCAAGGGCCCACGCTCTGCCTCCTCCCCCCACTTGCCATGTGACCTGGCCTTGTGTTGGGGCCACAGCTGCTAACCTTGGGCTGACCCAAGTTTCTGACCTCCTAGCTCATCAGTGGTTTTGAGTGTCCAGACATCACCACTTGGAAACAACAAGCATAGCCCGGTGTGATGGCACACACCTGTGATCCCAGCTATAAAAGAGGCTGAGGCAAGAGGATCACAAGTTTGAGGCCAGCCTGGGCAATTTAGCAATGACCTGTCTCAAAATAAAAACAGGCCAGGGATTTAGCTCAGGGGTTTCGCCACCTGCCTAGCAAGCACAAGGTCCTGAGTTCGATCCCTGGTACCAAAAAAAAAAATTATAAAAACAAAAAATAACAAGAGCTGAGGATGCAGCTCAGTGGTAGAGTACTTGCCTAGCATATGTGAGGTTTGGGTTCCATTCCCAGCACATCAACAAACAAACAACAAACAAACAAATTTCATTTGTTTATTTGCCAACCATTCCTCGAATGCCTGCATAATGGAGAGGAGACACAGTGAGGGCCTTTTTAAGAGCCAAGTCCTAGATACATTGGTTGGGAATTGAACTTGATTTCTGCTGCGGGAGGCAGTGGTTGTGTTACTCCACTATGCTGTAGGGACCACAGTCAGCAGGCATTTGGGGGCTGCAGCCCTGTCTCCCACTGCCTTAGCCTGTGGGGATAGGCTCCTCACAGAACTGACCTAGACAAGAGCAGGTCCTGAGGTGGGCCCTAACTCAGAATGCCTGGGACCCTTATAAAAGGGGACTCTGAACCCAGAGACAAGCAGAGAAGGAAGACGGTGTGAAGACACACAGGGTGTAGGCAGCCACTCACAAGGATGGCTTTGGGGTAAAGGTGGTCATTTTCCAATTGAAATGACATGAAAACCAGCACTTTGCCTGCATGCAGGTAGACTTGCCCTGGTCTTACACCAGACCCGACTCTTCAGCTCTGGAAGGCAAAGCACACTTGATAAGCCATGCAACGGTCATCGAAGGCTGGACAGGAATGAGCCCAGATGGATATGCTGCGAGTGCATCCAGCTTCCTAACGCAGGCTGAAAACAAGGCAAGGGCATGCAGAGAGAACAGTACTGACATAATTGCTTAGATAATTGTCATGCTGGAAGGAAAGGTAATTGTGGACGGATGCTTGATTAAGCTTGGAAAATTAGTTTGGAGGTTGCAATCCCTTTGCACATACAAACAAGTTCAAATTTCTCATACAACTTATTCCAACAGGCCCTGGGTGTGGGGTGCCGAAACCCTTTCTAACTCTGGCCAGCCTGTGATCACACTGCAGAACCCCAACACACTGATGGCCCCGTCGTTCGCTATCTGCTCTTCCCTCGTCATCTCTCCTCTGATTACCCTGCCCAGGCTTGATGGTTACGTGTGTACTCAGACCCTCAGCTCTCCTGCTTGTCTCTCTGAACTCATAACCCAAGTCTGCTCACCTGTCTGCACTACCATATACTCAGCTCTGCAGTTTCCACCATGAAAGCTCCCACACACAGATCTGAGCTCAGTGCGGCCACTTGATGCTGGACCCATCCCTCTTGTTATGGTTTAGATCAACAAAGTTCTCCAAGACCTCATGTGCTTGTAGGTAGGGTTTGGGGAAGGTGATTAGATCAGGAGGAGGCTAGAGCTGAGAGTGATGTTGGGAGGCAGGGCCTGGTTGGAAAAGGCAGTCACTGGGGGCGTGGCCTGGAAGGATTTATCTCCCTCCCTGGCTCCTCCCTTCTCTCCCTGCCTCCTGGCCACCATGCTGTGAGCAGTTTTCTTTTACCTAGGCCCTTGCACCATGCTTCCTGTCTCACAGCCAGATGAGCGGGTACTGGAAATGTGAACCAAAATAAACCTGTCCTCGTTTAAGTTGTGGGTATCAGATATTTTGTCCCAGCAATGGAAAAGTGACTAAGATAGCTTGCCACTTATGTAGAGATTCTTCCATCGCTTCCTCCCTACATCATACCTCTTCACTAGAGAATTTCCTTCTGCATATGAACATACTGTTAGTTTTCCCATCTAAACACAAGAAACATAATGTTTAAAGTTTAAATTAATTTTAGCTGATACACACAAAAATAAAATTTACACATAGCAGTGGGATACCTCATGGGGCATTTTGATGCATGTATACAACGTATGTTTACATTGGGTTAAATATATCTATCTTCTCAAACATTTATCACTTAGTTCTTCATGGAGATCCATTCAAATTCCTTTCTTCTAGTTTTGAAATGCGCAGTACATTAGTTCTTTAGGTCACTTTCTTTATTAGTCCTTGTCTGCAGGACATGGTGTTTACATCCCTGCCATGGAGTTGGTACATGCACATAACACACTCTAATTCCTTTTCTTCATCCCTTTCCCTCCCTGCTTCTCCCTGCACCCACCTCTGATCTCTTTGCTTTTTTGTTATATTTAGTCACCCAGCATGCAATAGTACCCCAGAACTTCCTGTCCGCATCTCACTGTAATTTAGTACCCACTGACCAGCCTCTCCCCCTCCCTCCCTCCTTGCTTCTCTCCCGGCCTCTGGTAAGTATCATTCTACTCTCAAATTCAATGGGATCAACTTTCCCATTGTTTTTCTTACCCCCCCCCCCACTTGACTGCAGAACTCAGTAGACTCATGGTCTCTATTAGGGTTTAGATCTAGATGCCCTCAGGACTCATGCACTCCTAGATGGGGCTTTTGGGAGTGAGTGGATGATGGGTGTGTGATACAGGATTAGTCCACTGACTGGTTTAGCATGGTTCTGGGGGTGGATAATGGAAGCCCCACCCTGGGTGTGGATGGCACCGACCAATAGGCTCATAGCCTGGATGGGGCAAAAGGGAGAGAAGAGGAAAAGCTGCTGGGCCCTGCCTGCCACACCATGGACTGTGTCTCCTCTGCCATGCTCTCTGTTCTACTGACCTGCCTTGGAGCCAGCCAACTGGACTGAAACCTTTTTACAAACAGTCAGCTAAAATAAACCTTTTCTTCCTCAACTCGTGAGTGTTGGGTATTTTGCCTCAGCCATGAGAAAGTAACTAAGATGGTCTCCACTCCCTACTGTTCCACTTTCCCTTAAAAGAACTTTTAGTTAAAATAATATAAACAGAAAAAAATCAAACAATACATAGCATAAAATTGTTTTAAGTCAAACATCTCTGGAAATATCCTAGCTCCATTAAAGGAGCTAGACTCTCACTGGTCACCTCAGAAGTGTTCCTGGCCCCATTCCAAATCGGATTCCCTTTGCATTACCCAGCATAGCCACCATCCCAGCCTTCATGGTCCTCATTTCCTTTATTTTTTTTTGTCCTTTTATGACAGAAGCATGCCTTCCTTCAACTATTGTTGAGTTTTTCCTTTTTTGCTTAAATCTTTGCCTATCCACATTGGCCTAAGACATGAAAGAACAACATAAATCAACCATTGATTCCTAATGCTTAGATCCTTAATTCACTAGAGACTGTAAATGGCAATAATCCAAGGTGATTGTTTCCCCATATTGGTCAGGGTAGTCCCATGAAGAGACTGTGTTTACCTACTTATACAGCATAGGTCTGTGCAGTCATCTGAATGATTGTGCTCCTCCCAAATTCATATGCTGAAATCTAATTGCTAATGTGATTGCATTAAAAGATGGCGCCTTAGGGAGGTGGCTTGGCTACGAGGATGGAATCCTCACCAACAGGATTAGTGCCTTAGTGAAAGAGGCCCCACAGAGTGAGCTAGTCCATTGTTTCATGTGAGAATACAGCTAGAAGTTGCCATTCATGAGGAAACAGCCCTCACCAAATGTGGACTCTATTGGTGCCTTAATCTTGGACTTCCCAGCCTCTGGACTGTGAGAAATAAATTTCTTTTACAGGCCACCCAGTTCATGATATTTTTTATGGTAATCCAAAGGGATACATGTTGGAGTCTTTCCTTGTATTTACCAGTATTCACAATGAAGAGTTGATTCCCTAGCAACCTCCCAAAATGGCCTTTGTTTTTCTGAATTTTTTTTGAACTTGGGGATTTACACATATTTAGATGTTCTAATTAATTGCACTTTCATTCTTACTGATGCTGAAATGGTCTCCACTGTGACTGGCAGGGGCCTCTTCAGGTTGGCCTCCCAGGTCTCTTAGCAAGAACCTGGAGCCTTTGGGCTGCCTTGTCCGTGGTAAGACAAGATGTTCTACGCTCCAGGCCTGGGATCAGCCATTTTCCCCAAGGAGTGTTATTTAAAAAAATTTTTTTGAGTGGGGAGTGGAATTTCAAGAACAATTGGAATGCTACAGAAGCTCATTGCTGCTGTGCTAATCAATTTTTAGACGTCTTTAATGCTCAGTGCTAGGGATTACTTACATGCACACATTTAAGAGAAAATGCCCCACAGCTTATAGAGATAATTTCAATTTATATTCAAGACTGCAGAGTAAGTGTATCTATTTTACATAAACATGAATTAGAACATAACATGCTCACTGGTTTATTTTATCACATACTACACATGAAACATACTTGGAATAACAAAAGCAGCCTTCCACCAGTGTGATTACAGAGAAGAGGCTGAAACAATGTTGTGCATTTGCCCGTTTCTCTGCCCCCATTCGTTGTGGAGTGCACTTCATGTGGTCTAAACCAGACTCCCCACTGCCCCCAGCCCTTACCCTTCCCAGATCTTTAATGGGCCCGGCAGCCTATGCCAATGTCCTCAGTCATCTTGGCTGTCTGAAGCTCATTCTCAAGTAGATTCCTCAGACAGGAGTCATGGCAACCCCATTCTGCAAGTGTTTGCGCTTTGCTGCCAGTCTGCTGCGTTGACACTTGGAAAATGAGCTTGGCTGCGTTCAAAATCCTTTGCTCAGATTTTCTTACAATTTCGTCTGTCAGAAGGCCTTGATGTTCAACATTTTAAGGAGAATTTAATTTTATTACCATTGTACACTTTATCTTTTGGTTGGATAACCAAAGACTTTTTGCCTTTAGACTTTAGCAATTTTGCTACAGCACGTTTTGATTTTGCTTGTTCTGGGCTGTTTTTTCTGGGTATGTAGTGTGCTCTTTCATTTTGTGGTTTTCAACTTTTCTGTGTCCCCTTGGAAGACTTTGTTGAATTGTACATTTTTTGGTCCTTTTTGATTTTTAACCCTTGGGAACCCCTATTACATGTATTTTAGATTTTCTTTTTGTTGGTCTTCCTGGTTTGTCACTTTCTCTCGAGTCCTCATTTTTTTGTTCCCCTTTTCATTTAAAAACATGTCCTTAATTTCTTCATCTGTTTTACTTGGGCCATTACCTGTTGCATTAATTCACTCTTAGAGTCTTTTTAATCTAGTCTTATTTTCTGAAAATTTAAAACAATCCCTTAAATCTTTTAACTTTCATTTATAATTATTTCTGGCATCTATTACTTCATGTTTATGATTTTATAATTCTGCCTGGTGGGTCATTTTCTTAATGCCTTTATCTTGCTTTAAATTGAAAGAATATTGCTTCATCTGTTTTGTGCACATCTTTTTGAAATGCTTTTCTTCTCTAGAGGGACATTATTCTACTCCTTATTCTCTTTTTCCTTTTAGTAACTTTGTATGAGGTTCACCTTTGACTCTCTTCTGCTAACTCATTTTCACATGAAATTAGTTTTCCTGCCCTTGTAGAGAAAGGGCCATGCATAGAGGATAGATTTTTTTTGTTTCACATATGAGGAGCGCCCTCTTCTGTTGATTTTGAGAACCACGAGAAGATGTCAGTCTGCTGTTAGTGCTGTTTGTTCCCCCTCTTTTATGTGGGTCTTCTCTTTTCTTTGCCTCTGTGGTTTCTCTCTTGCTTTATTTGTATTCTACTCCGCAGTTCCTGCCCAGTGAAAGGCCTGATCCCAAAGGCTGTTTTGAGAGCTCACTGGGCCAAGTCTGTCCCAGCCATGTTGGGCCTTTGGGACAATGGGAAGGCCTCCCTGGCCTGTCCTCCCGGAGGTTGCAGGCCCTGCAGTGCAGGGCATTGATGCTTTCTCTCTGGGTGCCCGATGCTGTCATAGGGTCTGGCCCCAAGATATCAGTGAGGCGACTGGCCACCCCCTGCAGGAAGGGCCTTCCCGTTTGGGGCCTCCTCTTGGTGACAAATGAACTCAGTAGCCCCCCCCCAGCTGTCTACCCCACCCCTCCTGTGAGCAGGCTTGTCCAGCAGCTTGGAACATGTTTCCTCACTGGGCTCAGTCACCTGGGTCCCCTGTGAGGTGGGCAGGGTGGCAGGACCTCCCATTCCCTCCCCATCTCGCTCTTTGCCCCCAGACCCTTGGCCTCTGCAGGTCCACCAGCTGCCTAAGTATTCCTGTTCCCTTGGGCAGGGGCTGCCAAGTGACCTGCAGAGGCTAGGCCTTTCCTGACAGTCAGGGGCCAGGGCCTGAGGTCTCCAGGGCCACCTCTGTCCCCACATCTCCAGGGCTTCTTGTCCCTGCCCAGGTGTGGCCTCACCGGCTCTTCCCACTGCTGGCTCCCAGTCTGGCTTCTAAAGATGGGAACTTAGGCACCTGATCTTTCTTCTCAATCCCTGTGTCAGTTCCTAGGAGCAAACCCAGTCTGTGGTCCCAGTCATGCTCCCTGTGACAAGATGGAGGCGGCTTCTGCAGGTTTTGTTTCATCTAGTTTGTCTTCCTCCCCTGCGTCATGCTGTGCATCTCTCTGGGGCTCTGACTCAACTTTTGCGTCATTTCCACCTGATGCCTGGAAGCTGCCGATTAGTCAGAGTGCCCTGTTGTCCACGGCAGCCTCCCCCTCCTGGCATTTCCTTCCCCATGGCTAGAGCGCGGCTCTTCTCTCTCCTCGGCTGCCGCCCTCAGGCCGCATCAGGCAGGACTCCACTTCCCTCTCTGACCCACCGGCCTCACCTGGTGCGCTGCCTCTCTCTTCCTTGAACACTTCCGCCCTCCGCCCGGTCCGGAAGTCTGGAGAGTTGTTAACCTCATGGCTTGTTCTCCTGCCTGCACAGGTAGCACTGGTTACTTTGTTTCTGTATCCTTTTGGGTCATTTATATGCACCATCTTGTTTAAAGTCCTTTGGCCTTTTGCATTTTTTATCAATCTGTGAGATATATAGGCACGGCTTCCCAATCATGAAGAAAAGGAGATGGAAGTACAAAGGAGCTCACAGCAGAACCACATAGCCACCCAGCAGCATCTTCAGTAGACTGCATTCCTCCTCACCTGTGGGATAGCCTTGATACTTAGAAAAAATAATGCCAGGCATCATTTGCTGAGAATGTGATATCTAGCCAGAGTGGCAGCCGTGAGAAAGCTCCGCCCAGACTTGCGACTTCAGTGAGCACCGCTGACGAGGGTGTCAGCCACTCTGCTCTGAAGCTGACCATAATGCCCTCTTTCACATTGTCAATGGCTGAGCGCTGCCCCTATGCTAAGGCCAGCGTGGCCCATGGGACTCCTATGCTGGCTGGCTCTAGCTTGACCACCTTGCTGAGCTCACCTTAGAGTTGCATCACACTCTGAAATGTTCCTTCTTAATCTTTCTCCCTCCTTTCCCTCTCTCCTTTAGCTGGCGTCCTGTCTGCACGGGGGCCTGATGGCTCTGCCAGCTGCTTGGGATCTCCATTCACTTTCCCTTCTGTGTGTTCTGCCTAATTAAGATCTTACAGCTCTGCTCCAGCAGATGCCTCCTGCTTGGAGGAGCTGGACCAGGCACAGTGCTAAGAGATTCACCTGTATTTTCTCCATCATTCCTTATAATTAATTTAGGCGATGGGGAGAGTACAACTTTCCTATAAGGAAGACGGAAACAAAAGTGATTTGGAACAGATGGCAGGGCTGTGCTCCAGAGAAACATCAGGGGACCTAACAGGGAGGTTGTGCTACCTCGTGGCCAGAAGACCAGCTAAGAACATGTGATTGTCATACAGGAGCTTGGCCACCCTGTGGGGCCTCCATGCATGGGAATGGGGCAGAAAAGGCCAAGCCTGGCAGAGTGACAGGAAAGCCCAGCTTTCTGATTCATCCACCTCTGGCCAAGGGAGGCCCAGGGCTCCCTAAGAGTGGAGATGCAAGTTCTGTCCACCTAACTGCTTCCTGCGTGCATTAGGGACACTTATGGGCCGAGTGCCTTCCATGTCCCCAGCATGGAGCTCCGTGTAAGGAGCTCTGTGGTGACGGTCACATTTCCTTCTTTCAGTGGCGACACATGCTCAGACAGGGACAGAACAGAGTCGTGGTGAGGTCTCAGGGATTAGGGGCTTGCTCTGGGCAGGGCACTCGTGGACGCTTTCCTGCTGTGTTTGCTGCTGCTGGCAGCCAAGCGCAGTTCCAGGGAATCGGTGGAGAGGTATAGGGCAACTGTTCCCATACTCTGGCTGGCCTTGCTCAGACTCAGGCTGCAGGCTCTGAATTAGCAGGTCTGGGGCAGAGTCTAAGAGTTTGCCTTCCTGCTGAGTTTTGAGGGGGAGGCAATGCTCCAGGGGCCAAACTAGGAGGACCACTGCCGAAGGGATGAGCACAGCCAGGATCAGGAAACAGTTGAACAGTAAGGCTGGATTCCGAGATGTAGGAGCATGACAAGGAGCAGAGGAGGTGGAAGGAAACACAAGGAAAGAGATGTCCCAAAGTCAGGTTAAGACAGTTTGTTAAAAGCATGGATGGTCGATCTCACTGACTGCTACTGAAGGACATGGGGAATGAGGACTGAGGAATGACATCAGATCCTCGGTGATGTTGGCACAAGCCAGTGTGGTGGCAGGTTTGGAGGGGAGCTTTGCTACAGTGGGTAAAGACAGCTCAGGAGGGGAGGAGGGAGAGACGAGGAGAGGCAAGAGGAGAGGTGGGTTGGGAGTGGAAATGGGCTGTGGGGTCCAGAGAGGCCCCTAGCCTTTGGAGGTGGGCACTATGAATGCATACTGGGACAGTCAGCTCACGTGGGAAGGGACTGAGAGGAGACCGCAGCATCAGGAAGGTGGAGTAGAATAGCTGGCAGCGCCTAAGGAGCAACCTGGGGGGAATGGTGACACATTGCGAGGGAGAGCCATTGGCATAGGTGTGTTGGGTTCTGGCCAGGTGGGTGTGATGTGAAGCGAGCAGAGTGAGGAGTGGTTATAATGGTGTCAGGGCTGGGGACAGTGTGGGCATGGGAGATGCACCAGTGGCCAGTGAGCCAGAGCAATTGTGGAGAAATTGGGTGAGAGTGTAGGAGAGATAGATAGAAAGGGTGGCCAGAGGGTGAGGTCTTTGGGGTCAGTTGCTGGTGATATGAAGCAAGGGCATGACCATGGGAGTGGGTGACTGAGATGGCACAGCTGAACAAAGGACAGACAGAGCCTGGTATCAGATATGGCGTTATGAGGAGACAGGAGGAGCAGTGAAGACAGGACAGGAGATGACAGGGACTGAGGTTAGCAGATGACTGCTTTTGGGAAGGGTCCGGTGTCCTCTAGTTCCATGACATGTGCTCAAAGGGGCTAGGGCTTGGGCACAGGAAGGGCACCAAGTCCACCTGCATGGTACGAGGGCTGTTGGACAAGTTTCAGCCTTTGCCCGAGATGGCTGCAGGGGAAACAATGGTGCTGGGGCAGAGGCAGGTGAAGCACATGGCAGAGGGTTTTGTTGCCAAAACATGCATGTGCCAGGGACAGTGGCAGTTGGAGCACAGGCTCTGGACATTCAGAGCCTTCTGCATATGAGAGTCTGGGTTATGAGCAACCTGTGGCTGCAGACAGCTATGGCACCTGGGCATGTAAAGTATTATGGCCTTAGCCTTGGCCTTCTGGCAAGGGTGTGCAACCAGTTGGAATGATTACTTCCTTTTTTGGAGGGAGTCAAAGGCAGGGAATAGGGAGGTTTTTATGATTTATATTGTTTAGAAAGAGAATGCTTTACTTATCCTGACTTGGTAGCAGTTTGCAGAGAGATAGCTCACAACACTGAGAAAAACAAAAAGTAGGTCTCATTTTAAACTCATGGAAGCTTTTTTGAGACAGGGTCTCACTATGTAGTCCCGGCTGGCCTTGAACTTACTCTGTAGCCCAGGCTGGCCTTGAACTATTGGAGATCCTCCTGCCTCAGCCTCCCAAGTGCTGGGATGACAGGTGTGCACCACGATGCCCTGCTCTCCTGCACTATTTGAATGTGTCACTGCATCTGCAAGGTTGAGGTTGAGCTCGGATTGTACACTGTAAGGAGAGGGCCAAGAGTCACTGATGCCTGGGCCAAGGAGCTTAATCTGCATGAAGAGGGGGTGTCGTTATGCATAGAGTTGCCAGATGAACTACAGAACACCTAGTTACATTTCCACATACACAGGGTATTGGGAGCTCTTTAGACCCCTGAATATCTGTAGGGAGAATGATGGGGAATGAAAGAAAGACAGAAACTATATTCCGTGAGCAGTGGGGGCCCGGGAGGACACTGTCTCTCTGGACAGGCTTTGATGAACTGCACAGTGGGGCTGCTTGCTTTTATTCATCAGCAAGGAGCGCAGGGGAGCGGGTAGTGCACTATCCCGGGAGGGAACAGTGACTATAATAAGATTAGGATGGCCAGGCAGGGCCCCAGTTTAGCCTCTCAAAGGGGCCAAGTCCAGGCCCTTCCCCACACCAGGAGGGCTGCGCTGTATGTTGGCCTCAGCAGGAGTTACCTTTTCTCCAGAAGCTCTGAGATCATGGCTTCCCCACACAGCCAAGAAATCTAGGTCTTTTGCATACTTCTCTGTTCCTGAGACAAATTAACACTGACCGCGGGACCATGGGGCCTGCAGTCTGGCCCCTCACCAATCTGTGCACATCATGTCTGGTCCCCGGCAAGGGGGCCTATCATACTAAAAATAGCCATCGTTTACTGGGAAACTCAAACTTCCCTGGGCTTCAGTATTTTTACGTGCAAAAGCTGGCAGTCCTAGGCACATGATACGTTAGTGTGCACTTTAAAAGAATTAGATCTTTTTTTTTTCCAAACTAAGGCTTTACTTTTCCTTTCTACACAGAGCTAATAAACAGCAGAATTATTCAACACCCTTAATAATGGTGAGTGAGATTAAGAAAACCAGAAGCTGGAAGAAATCACTGAATAACCTGCTTTGACAATGCAAACACCTTGATACAACCCATACTTACATTTTAGAACCCCTGGGCTCCATAAATTGCCTTTTTTTTCTTTTGGTACCAGGGATTAAACTCGGGACCCTGTACTTGCGAGGTAGGTGCCAGAATCACTGAGCTAAATCCCTGGCCCTTCCATACATTGCTTTTATTTTATTTTATTTTTTTCTTAAATTCTTTTTTGGTACATTTTAGGTATACAATACATTTACATTTATCATTGGGTGCTTGTACCTGTACATGATGTATCTCGGTTCTTATTTTTCCCCATTACCTGTGCGCCCTTCACCCCTAAACCCTTCCCTATTTACATACTTTGTTTCCATTTTTTTTCTTTTCTCATAATTTTTCCTTTCCATTCTTTCCTTTCCCCTTCCCCTCCCACCACCCCTACCCCTTTGGACCTTTTCCAATTTCAAAGTATCATTTATTAGTTATTAATCCTTTTAGTCCTTATTTACACTCTCAGTTTCTCACACTAGAGAAACTATTCGGTATTTACACGTGTGTCTTATTTATTTCACTTAAGAGTATCACCTCACTATGCATCCATTTAGCTATAAATGACTCTAGTTTCTCATTCTTTATGGCTGACTAGTACTCCACTTTATGAAAAAACCACATCTTCTTTATTCAGTTTCCAGTTGATGGGCATTTGGGCTGTTTCCAAGCTTTAGCTATTACAAACTGTGCTGCTATAAACATGGGTGCACATATATCGTTGTGGTATGATTCTTTTAATTCTTTAGGAAAATACCCAGCAGGGAAATAGCTGGGTCAAATGGGACCTCCAGCCCTAGTTCTTTGAGGAATCTCCACACTGATTTCCATAGTGGTTGTACCAGTCTGCACTCCAACCAACAATAGAGAAGGGTTCCTTTCTCCCCACCACCCCACCAGCATTTGTTATTGGTTGGTTTCTTGATAGCAGCCATTCTTTCTGGGGTGAGGTGTAATCTCAGTGTTGTTTTCATCTGCATCTCTCGAATGACCAGTGATGTTGAACGATTTTTCATATGTTTATTTGCTGCTTTTACTTCTTTGTCTGAGAAATGTCTGTTCATTTCAGATGCCCATTTTTGAATTGGGTCTTTGAATTTGGGGGGCCTGATTTTTTTCAGTTCTTTATATAGTCTAGATAGTAGCCCTTTGTCTGAGTTACAGCTGCTAAAATTTTTTTCCCACATTGTAGGTTGTCTGTTAGCTCTGTTGGTGGTTTCTCTTGCAGTGCAGAAGCTTTTTAATAAGATGAAATCCCAGTTGTTGATTCTTTGTGCTAGTTCCTGTGCTACTGAGGTTTTGTTCATAAAGTCTTTTCCTATGCCAATGTCTTCAGGAGGTCCACTTAACTTATCTTCCAGCAAGTTTAGTGTTTCTGTCTTAATATTTAGATTTTTAATCCACTTAGATCTCAGTTTAGTGCATGGTGATAGACATGGGTCTAGTTTTAATCTCTGACAGGTTGAAATCCAGTTTTTCCAACACCATTTATCAAATAGGCTAGCTTTCCTCCAATGAGGGTGGTTGGCTCCTTTGTCAAAGATGAGGTGGCTGAGAATGTCTGAAGTTGTTTTTGCATCTTTTAATCTATTCCACTGATCCTCAGGTCTGTTTCTTTGCCAGTATCATGCTGTTTTTATCACAGTAGCTTTGTAGTATAGTTTCAAGTTGAGTATTGTGATACCCCCAGCCATGTCTCTGTTGCCAAGAATTGCTGTTGCTATTCTAGGTCTCTTCTGGTTCCAAATGAATTTTTGGATTGTTTTCTCTAGCTCTGTGAAGTATATTGTTGGAATTTCAACTGGCATTTCATTAAATCTATATAGCAGTTTTGGAAGTATGGCCATTTTCACTATATTGATTCTTCCTACCCAGGAACAAGGGATGTCTTTCCATTTTCTTGTATCCTCCTCGATCTCCTTTTTCAGGGTGCTGTAGTTTTCAGCATAGAGGTCTTTTGCTTTCTTTGTTCGATTGATCCCTAGATATTTCATTTTTTTGGATGCTATTGTAAAAGGAATTGTTTCCCTAATTTCTCTCTCAATGAGTCTGTTATTTGTGTATAAGAAGGCTATTGTTTTTTGAGTGTTGACCTTCTATCCAGCTACTCTACTGAATCTGTCAATTAAGTCCAGAAGTCTTTTGGCAGAGTGTTTTGGGTCTTCTATGTAAAGTATCATATCATCAGAAAATAATGACAGTTTAACTTCTTCCTTTCCTATCTTTATTCCTTTTATTTCTTTCTCTTTTCTAATTGCTGTGGCTAATGTTTCCAGAACTATATTGAACAGGAGTGGTGATAGTGGGCATTCTTGTCTTGTTCCTGATTTTATAGTGAAAGTTTTCAGTTTTTGACCATTTAGTATGATGTTGGCTGTTGGTTTTTCATAGATAGCCTTAATCAGGTTGAGATAAAGACCTTCTATTCCAATTTTCTGCAGAGGGTTTATCATGAATGGGTGTTGGATTTTGTCGAATGCCTTTTCTGCATCTATTGAGATGATCATAAGGTTTTTGTCCTTGACTCTGTTAATATAGTGTATTACATTTATTGTTTTATGTATGTTGAACCATCCTTGCATCCCTGGGATAAATCTGACTTGGTCAGGGTGTATGATCTTCTTGATGACCCTCTGTATTCTGTTTGCCAGTATCTTGTTGAGGATTTTTGCATCTATGTTCATTAGGGAGATTGGCCTATAGTTCTCTTTTTGGGTTGGGTCTTTCCCTGGTTTTGGAATCAAGGTCACACTTGCTTCCAGGAATGTGTTTGGAAGCCTTGCTTCCCTTTCAATTTCCTTGATGAGTTTAAAGAGTAATGGTGATAGTTCTTCTTTAAATGTCTTGTAGAATTCAGCAGTGAAGCCATCAGGACCTGGGCTTTTCTTTGTTGGTAAATTTTTTATTACATTTTCAATTTTACTCATTGTAATTGGGGTGTTTAGAATTTCTATATCTTCTTCATTTAACTTTGGCCATTCATATGTATCTAGGAATCTGTGTATTTCTTCTGTATTTTCCATTTTATTAGAGTACAGGTTCTCGAAGTAGGTATTGATGATCCTCTGGATTTCTGCTGGTTCTGTTGTGACTTCCCCTTTTTTGGTCTTAATTGCATGGATTTGAGTCTTTTCTTTCCTTTTTTTGATAAGGTTGGCTAAAAGTTTATCAATTTTATTTATTCTTTCAAAAAACCAACTCTTTGATTCATTAATTTTTTGTATCATTCCCTTAGTCTCCATTGCATTGATTTCTGCTCTGATCTTTATAATTTCCTCTCTTGTGCAGGCTTTGGGTTTGTTATTCTCTTCTTTTTCTAGGAGTTTGAGGTTCTGCATTAGATTATTTATCTAAGTTCTCTCTGTTTTCCTAATATGGGCATTCACTGCTATGAATTTCCTGCATACAACTGCTTTCATTGTGTCCCATAGATTCCTAAATGTTGCACTGGCATCATCATTTACTTGTAGAAACTGTCTAATTTCTTCTTTAATTTCCTCTGTGACCCATTGGTTGTTCAGGAGGGTGTTATTCAATTTCCAGGTGTTTGTGGGAGTTTTGCAGTTTCTCATGTTATTGATCTCCAATTTTATGGCACTGTGGTCTGATAATATACAGGGGGTAATTTCAGTTCTTTTACATTGACTTAGACATGTTCTGTGAGCTAGCATGTGGTCTATTTTGGTGAATGACCCGTGTGCAGCTGAAAAGAATGTGTATTCTGAATTTGTGGGGTGGAACACTCTGTAAATATCTATTAAGTCCATTTGTTCAATAGCTTGGTTCAGTTCTAGAATTTCATTAATTTTTTGTCTAGATGATCTGTCTATTTGTGATAGTGTGGTATTGATGCTCCCCACTACAACTTTATTAGTGCTTATTTGGTTTTTCATGTCCATTAATATTTGTTTTGTATAGTTGGGGGCATTCATGTTTGGTGCATATATATTTAAGATTGTCACCGCTTCCTCTTGGATGGTTCCCTTCACAAGGATGTAATGACCATCTTTGTCTTTCTTAGTTAGTTTTGGTTTGAAATCTACTTTGTCTGCAAATAAGATTGCTCCCCTTGCTTTTTTCTGGGTTCCTGTCGTGTGGAGAGCCGTTTTCCATCCTTTTACTTTCAGTCTATGAATTTCTTTTTGAGTTAGGTGTGTTTCTTGTATACAGCATATTGCTGGATTTTGCTTCTTAATCCATTCTGTCAGTCTACTTCTTTTGATTGGTGAATTGAGGCCATTAACATTGATAGGTATAATTGAGAGATATTGACTCTTCCTTGTCATGATGTTTTACTGTTGTTGGCTCTTTTATTTCTTATTTTTCCCCCCTTTTCCCTTTAGTTTCTTACCTTGTCTGGTGGCTTCCCTCTGTTGAGCCTCATGGAGTTGTGACCTTCGTTGCCTTTTTCTAGGATATTGCTTAGAATTGTTTGGAGTGCTGGTTTGGTGTTCATGAAATTTCTCAGGTCATGGAAGTATCTAATTTCCCCATCAATTTTGAAAGATAATTTTGCAGGATACAACAGTCTAGGTTGGAAGTTATTTTCTTTTAGGGCTTGAAATACTTCACTCCAGGCTCTCCTTGATTTGAGGGTTTGTGTTGAGAAGTCTGCTGTGATTCTGATGGGCTTTTCTTTATAGGTGATTTGTTTCTTTTCTCTAACTGCCTGTAGGATTTTGTTTTTCTGTTGGGTTTCTGGGATCTTGACTATTATATGTCTAGGTGTAGATTATTTTTGATCATGGCTGGGTGGAGTTCTATATGCCTTGCTTATCTGTATGTCCAATTCTCCTCCTCTGTCTGGGAAGTTTTCTACTATTACTTCTGTGAACAGTTTTTTTTTTATGTCAATTGTACTTTCTCCTGTTTTTTCATGGACTCCTATCAGTCTTATGTTATTCTTCTTTGCATCATCTAGCAGCTGTTGAATTGATTTCTCATGGTCCCTTACTATTTTTAAATCTCTGTTTTCATGGTCCTTAACCGCAATCCTGTCTTCTATATCTGATATTCTATCTTCAGATTCTCTTAATCTGCTCTGCATGCTTTCAATGGAGTTTTTAATCTCCTGAATATCTGCTTGAATCTGTTTCATGGATTCCATTTCTTTCTTATGTTGGGCGATCATGGTTTCCATTTCTTTCTTATGCTGGGCATTCCTGGCTTCCAGCATGTTTCTGAGCTCATCTATTTTTTTTTTTTATCAGTTTCTGTTCTAGAGCCTCTAATCATGTCTTTCACTCTGCTCACCATCTATCTCTGTAGTTATCTGGGAGATTATTTCTGCTTTGAATTTTTCTAGAGCCTCATTCATCTGTTTTGTTACTTCCTGTGCTATCAGTTCAGGGTGTCCAGGTGGTTGATTATCAGACTTTTGCACCTCATTTCCCCCAGAAATTGCCTTTTGTGGGGTGGAAGTCTGGGTTTGTGACTTGCTTATATGCCTTCTCATTTTTGTTTTTGGTACTGTCCCTGGTTTAGTTCCTGGGTTGATATTATGAAGTTGTTTATTGTAAGTATCTTTGTTGATCTATTTAAAACCCTTATGGAATGATTGCTTCTCAGAGGCGTCTACCAGACATAACTGGTCTTTAGGTTTTGAGTCTCTAATGGCTCTGAGGCTATCTCATTTTCATTATACCAGGAAGGACGACTGTGTAGATCAATCACAACATCTTAGCCCAAGTCATAAAATCAGCAACACCATAGCATCAAATACCTCTTAAAGAATGACAATTTGTGGTAGTTATTAATCTATCACCTTTAAAAAATAAAGGGCCTCGTTCAAGGTGTGTCTCTGCTGTCACAATAGACGACGTGGGCAGCAGTGTGTAGTTACAAGTTAATGAGTCTCAGTAAGCTAGTGCCAGACCCGTGAGATTCAGGCAAGTTTCTGGCTGCAAGTCCCAAGTTGAGCTCCCTGTCCTCCTGCAGGGTTGAACTCTGCAAGGTTCTACTGCAGGTTTCAGCTGCTTTTCCCCTGAAGAAAGTCCAGTTTCTGATGGGAGCTGATAATCCCTCCAATTTACCAATCACGGTGGTCAGGTGTGCCTTTATTGCAGAGATTCCCTTCACTTTTCCAGTGAACTTGTTTTCGTCAGGGAGCCTGAGACAGGCACTCTCTCTGTTGTTCACTTCTGGAGCTCAGGACAATGGCTTTTGTCCCCCTGTGCCTTTGCAGTGTGTAACCAAGTAGCTGCACAGCCAAAAGACCAGAGGCCGACGTGGGGCGGGTAATTGTTGGAGGCGCCTGCGAGGCCAAGCCATCAGCTGGTGGGCCTGCCCGGGGTGGGGGTGGGGTGGTCCTCCTCAGCCTGTCCTGGTGGCTGGTGGAAAGCTGGTGGAGCAAGCCTGAGCAAGTAGGTCCCGGTCAGCCTGCAACGCTCGGCCCCACTCGGCCCGCCGGCTCCACTCGGCCCAGCCATCAGCTGGTGGGCCTGCCCGGGGTGGGGGGGGGGCGGTCCTCCTCACCCTCGAATTAGATCTTTTTTATGGAGGAAAAAGGGAGACTTTTTCGAGAGCAAAACCAAGGAGCAAGGAGGGAATCTCTACACCCCCAGGGTGTGAGGAGCAAGGCGGGTAGATGGTAATAGACCTGCCAGGCAGCGTTTCGAGGGTGCAGCAACTGAGGTGGGGAGGGGGAGCCCTGCTTTCTGGACATCCTGCAACAGAGGCAGAGGAGGAAATTGCCGGGGATGGCATAGGGCAGCAGGGGCACGTGGCCGTCTGTCCCAGGACAAGGCTTTGTCGTCAGTAGAGTGCCAAGCTCTGTGGGCTTCTCACAATGCTCCTGGGACATTGTCCCCTCTGGTGATTGACCGCAGCTCAATGAGGAGATCTATTCTTCCCCTGCAGCCTTAGCACCATGCCCCCAGGAAGCACTGGATATGCCAAACGTTGGCAGAGTTCTGCTGAATGCCATGGCCCTGCCCAGGACACTGGAATGAAATATTGTTGAAGACCACAACAAATGTAAACCCTTCTGCGTGTTGAATATCCTTGCCACACCTGTTGAAAGTGCCTAACCACGGGGGCATGCATTACTTTAGGACTCAGCTGCAACACCACACTGTCTTGATGGCTGTAGTCTCACACGAAGCTTTTAAATCGGGAATTGGGAGTCTTCCACCTTTTTTCTTTGTTTTCAAGATGACTTTGATTTCAGAGTCCCCTGGAATTCCATATTTGAGGATCAGCTTCTGTATTTCTGCAAAAAACCTATTGGAATTTTGGTAAGAATTGAAATTGAAGAAGTAGATACATTTGGAGTGCATTTCCATCTTAACAAATTATGTCTTCCTTCCATGAAAACAGGCTGTCTTTCTGCTTATTTGGGTCTGGCTTTATGCTTATTTCAAAAGGGTTCTATAGTTCTAAGTGTGTGAGTTTTGCGTCTCATTGGCTGAACTTGATCCTGAGTATTTGGCTCTTTTTGATGAAACCGTAAATGGAATTATTTTCTTAATTTCCTTTTCATACTGTTCATTTTTAGTGTGCAGAAACATAGTGGCGTGCTACATGATGATCTGGCATCCTAAAACCTCACTGAATTCATTAGCTTGAATAGCTTTTTGGTGGATTCTTTAGAATCGTCTATATATAAGATCAGCCCACCTGCAAGAAGAGGCTGTCTTCCTTGCACTTTTCCAAGTTGGATAGCTTTTACTGTCTGATTTTTTATTGTCTAATTGCTTTGGCAGGAACTTCCAGTACAGTGCCGAACTGAAATCGTGAAAGTGGGAATCTTGTCTTGCTATGATCTGCGGTGGTCAATTGATTACTTGTCAGCTTGAGCGGGAACACCCAGCTGAATTGAGTCAGCACGGTTCCGGGCGTGGAAGACCCACTTTAAGGAGGATTGGTGCCAGAATTAGTATAAAGGAGAGCGGAAGGGAAGGGTGTCAGCTGATTTTCCTCAGAGGAGCTCTGGTCTGCGCCTTCACGTTGGGTGTCTTCTCCTGGCTTTCAGAGCAGCTTCTTTCTTTTGGCCGGCGGGTGCAAAGAAATATATTTGCCTCTTTAGCTTCGAGCGCCAACCCTTGGACCTTGCAGCCCAGACCCCTCCCTCTGTCTTCCTTCTCGGATCCTTGGGCCTCCTGATGCGGACTCCTACAGGACACTGTGGTGGGCTCCAGGCCTTTGGCTGCATCCTTCGGATCTCTAATGTGTGGCAGATCTTTTGTATTGTTCCACATTCCACTCTGTGGGCGGCCATTGCAGGCTAATCTTGTAAATTTCTGTGTCCTTCCTTCAGTCTGATTGAAAGCACTGTAGTCTTTTGGGGAGCTCCGCCCCAACCCTGCAAGCTCTTGTAAGCACTGACTAATACGTGATCTTAGGGAGAGAGATGCCGTTCTTTCATCATTGAATATGATGCTAGTTGTGGGTTTTTCATCATTGCCCCTATTCAGGTTGAGGATACTCAACCTTTTTTCCATGTTGTCTGGGTGTTTTTTCACGAAAGGGTGTGGGATTTTGCCAAATGCTTTTTCTGTATCATTTGAGTTATCATGTGGTTTGTTTCCTTCGTTCTATTAATGTGGTGTATTACATTCATTTCTTTGCATTGTCGGTCCATTCTCACATTCCCGGAATGAACGCGGTTTGGTTAAGATGTGTCATTCTCTTAATATACTGCCATCAGGGATTGTTATGGTTTGTATCTAGATGTCCCCCAAGAACTGGTGGGCGGGGCTTCTGGAAGGTAATTGGAGTATGCTTATAGCTGCTTGCTGTTAGGAGATGGGGTCTGGTGGGAGGAGGCAGGTAAGGTCACTGGGGGCGGGACCCGGAAGGGTTTCTCTTCTTCCTTTGCTCCTCCATGGTCTGTGCTCCCTGTCTGCCAGGCCGAGAGAAACTCTTCTCCACCAGGCTCCTCTGCTATGTGCCGCCCTGCCTGGGAGCCAGCTGACTATGGACTGAACTGTGAGCCAAAATAAACCTCTCCTTCTTGCAGCTGTGGGTGTAGGGTACTGTGACCCAGTGATGAAGAAGTGACTGAGACAGGGATATTGGTCTATAGCTTTCTTGTGTTGTCTGCCTTTCTTTGTATCCTGGTAATGTTGGCCACGTAGAATGCATTAGGAAGGGTGCCTTTCTCCTCTATTTCTCTTAAGGAAGAGCGTGAGAGGTCTTGAATTCTTTTATAAATGTTTGCATTAAATTTACCAGTGAAGCTATGTGGTGCTGGGATTTTCTTTGTTCTGAGAGCTTTTGATAACAGACTCAGTCTTTCTGCTTGTTACGGGCTTATTGAGAATTTCCATTTCTTGGTGAGTTAGTGTTTTTACTTTGTGTATTTCTAAGAATTTAAACATGTCATCTCGATTATTTAATTGGGTATATATTTATTCATAATAGTCTCTTACACTCTTTTAAGAAAACCCTGGTGGACTGCAGGTGCAGCTCAGTGGTGGAGCAGTTGCCTAGGATGTCTAAGGCCCTGAGTTCCATCCTTAGTACTGCAAAAAGATAAATCTCTGTAAGTTCAGTAGTAATGTCCCAACTTCCCTTTCTGATTTTAGAAATTCAAGTCTTCTCTCCTGTTTAAGTACAGAATTGCCATTTATGCTATGTTGTCATATTGCAGAGAAAGGACAGCCTTATAGGCTTCCCCATGTACCTTTCTCTATAATGTTATGTGAACCAATAAGAAGAGTCTTCCGTCTATGGAGAACATCATTGCCTGGGTTTGTTTCCTCAGATGCGTCTCCCATGCTAGGGCACAGTCTCAAGTACTCTGGAACATCAGTTCAAAGCAACAGATGCAATGGTTTCATTGTGAATCCAAGCAGCGACTCTGTAAGTTTCACAGAAAGACCTGCCCCCGGGTCACCCACCATGGCCTACATGCAGTATCCTGAGTACCCCAGAAAACTTCTGAGTACTCTGTGAGATGAATTTGAGACACGATTCCCTTCATCCCTGGGCTTCATAGGCCCCTTTCTAAGCAGAGAAATTCATATTCAGCAATGTTTTTAAAAAGTAGGCTTCCTCCTTTCCACCACGGAATTTTCTGGGGAACGTGTAGCTGCGAGTGTCTGATTTCCGATTCAGCCGATGGACTCTAGGCCCTCTGAACCGATTTCAATCTGGACACTTGGTGGGGAGTAAGTTGTGTCCTGCAGATGCTCACATCAGCCTCCTGCACGCCAGCTCTCAGCTGCTGCCCTAGTCAGCTGTCCCTATGTCTGGACTCTGGAATACTATTATCTGTCACATTGCACCAGACCCTTACCAGGCCCACGAGCCTGGCCCCACCCCACACTTCTTGCCCGGAATGAGAATGATGCCTATGCCACTTGATTTGTATCATCTGCATTGACTGCCAGTTCCATGCAGTGGTGCTTGCCTCCAACCATTGTTTTCTGGAAAGAGCCAACGGGAGATTCTCTAAGAGGGCAGTGGCAGCCAATGAGCACATCCCTGGTTTGGGTTGTGTCTTCTGTACCCTCCAGCAGAGGAGAGCTCAGAAGTAGGGATTCTGGTCTCCCATACTAAACCATGTCTCATGCTCTATCTCACTGTCACCAATTCCTCAATATTTTGCCACAGCAATTCTAGTACAGTAAGTTCCCAACATACCAATGAATCTGACTTATGAACAGTTCTCCCGGAATGGAACTTGCTTGTAAGTTGGGAGCTTACTGTATCTCCATTTCCTTTTGTGTCTGTCCTTGTTGTCAAGCTTGAAAGTGCAACTGCAGCAACAAACAGGCTGCCCAAGAACGCGGAAGCCCCTTCAGCGCTGTACCCCATGACACAAGCTCTCCCACATAGTAGATGACAGTCTATCCCCTGCTGGGGTGGAGTCACAACCTCAAAATCCATCCCCATGTGCCTGACCTCACTTCGTGCGGGTCCTGCAGTTCATTGGAAGGACCAGGTATCTCCTACCCACACCCGAACTGGACCGTCCTCCCATGCTGTCAGGTGCTGTGATGCACACAGTCCCGCATCACCTTATGCATTAGTCCCACAACAAAGAAAGGTGGCTGGATGGATGCTGCCTGTGGCAAGTGACATCTTTGGAAGCTGCCCCCTTGGATGAGGCCTTTGCAGGATTTCCAGGAACAAGAAGGTTGCTCCCCCAAGTTGCAAGGGTTGTGGGATTTCTGATGTCACGACAGGGCTACGGGGAATGGAGGCAGCCAACATGCTCAGGTTCATCGGCTCCCCACCTCTCAAGGCTACAGCCTCCCACCTCCTCTGTTCCCCCCATGGATGTGGAGCCCTGTGCACGCTGAGCATGCTGTCTCCCCGCATCAGTTCCACGCAGCCTCATCACTGGGGCCTGATGTTCAGCAGTCGGCCCTAGGGCCCCAGGAGAGGAGGTCTCCTTAATCCCAGGGTTCAGACTGGGTGGCAGGTGGAGCTTTCCCTACACACACACACACACACACACACACTCACACACCTGAAAGAGACCCAGCTCAGGCAATCATGGCATGTGCTCAGAGCCCACTCAGCCACCAATGCACCCCCAAAACTCAAGTGCTCTCACTGAGCCTGATTCCAACAGGGGGAGAGTAAGTGCTTGCCAGGGACATGATGGCCCCTCCTCAGAAGAGGCCTCGGGTGCAAATGACATCCAAGGGAGACCGGCTCCCGTCCCTTCACCCAACCACCAGATGCCACTCCCCTCACGGAAATGGGGGAGACTGGGGCTCTGGCCTCCAAGACAGCCCTTCAGGCCCCGAGACCGGGGCTGTCTCTCCCAAAGAGGGAGAAGAAGGGCACATCCCTGTCACCTGAGGAATGAGAGTCACGGGGGCCCCAGGGTTTCCGTCCCTTTCTGTGGCACCCAAAGCTCCTGTTCGGAGCACAGCCTCCAGCAGCACCCCACTGGCTCTGCCCACCTGGGAAGGGGCGGGTGACTGACTGAGCTTGGCAGTGAAGGACACAGTGTTGCCTGGAGGAAAGCCTGGCTCTGCTCGGTGGGAGAGCTGATGTCGTGTGGTGCCTTAGAGCCAGAGGGACAGGGCCCCCAGAGAAGCTAAGGCATGCAGTCCCGAGGGTGGGTGGTGGGTCCCCAACGGCAGGCACAGAGGTCCTCTGGATCTAACAAGGAGCAGGGGGACCATGAACGAGTCCCAGGAAGGGGCCCAGGAGAGGGGCTGTGTCAGTCAGGGCCTGGCCGGGAGGAAGGGGCCCCCTGCTTCTAGGGCATGGAAGGCCCTTTCCCATCCTCATTCCTAAAAGCCCACAGCACCCAGCGTGACCCCGGATGTGTATTAGCATGGGAAGGGGATGGGCAATGAGCCCTGGAAGCCACAAGAGCAGCCCTGGTCCCTGTGGAGGGGCCCTCCCCGGGAGGGCGTTGGTCTGTATAAGTTTGGATGCTCCCGTGCTGGGTTAGGAGCCCATGCAGCACGCAGCAGCCAGGCAAGGTGCAGGGCGCAAAGCTTTTATTGTGCACACAGCTGCTCCCTGGGCCAGTGTGTCAGAGGGACGCGGGTCTCGCAGGGGAGGGGAGGGGAGGGGAGGTGGGGGGGGAGGTGGGAGAGGAGGGGAGGTGGGAGAGGAGGGGAGCCGGCTCCCTGGGCACTAAGGTGCGGGCCCAGGAGGGGCGCTGGCCAGTGCCCGGGCGGCGGTGGCTCTCTTCCTCCTCTCCTTCAGGACACGCCTGTCAAACAGGGCTTCCTCTCAGGAGTGCACCTGGGGCCCCCCCGCAGGTACTCCTCCTCGGTGCCGGCCCTGTGGTAGTCCAGGGCCTTCAGGGCAGCGATGGAGCAGATTATGGCCTCAGGCAGCAGGACCTCCAGCACCAGCTGCACCGTGTCGAGCCCGAGCAGGGGAAGCATGGGGCACTCTGTCTGCTCGAAGACTCGCTGCAAGTGCGTGGCCACGGTGTACAGCTGGGCGTCGTCCTCCAGG